>NC_047143.1:797029-1137474 GCF_009829125.3 Periophthalmus magnuspinnatus | reverse complement strand
GTGTCCACCAGGACTGTCCTCCTCATGTCCAGAGACACACACTCTGCCCCCTCTGTCTGAAGACACGCCCCCTTTCTGTGTGTTTGTGTCTGTGTGGCGGAGTGAGACTAGAAAAAAACCTCTGAGAAAAATAAAAATGTGAGATCAGACATTTACCTGAACACGTCACCTCGAGACCCAAGTAAGAGTATGTACCATAGACACATTCTCTCACTGCAGACTTCTTCTCCACACAGTCAGATGAGACTCTCCACACTGGACTCTCTGGAAAATCATCTCTCCATTCTCCATAAACAGCAGAGCCACAGTCCAGGTCTCTGCACACAGCAGCTGTGTGCTCCATGAACCGGAGTCCATTGGGCTCCACCCGTCCCCACTCTCCTCTGTGTTTCACCTCCACAGTCCCAGCACAGCGACTGGCCCCTCCCACCAGCCTGAGCGGCTCTGAACAGAAAACAGACAGAGGTCGTGTCTCAATTCGCCAAATGCACCGTTCGAAGTATCATCAAAGTATCGTTTCAAGGACCAGGCTGAAAATGTGTACTCCTCAGTGTAGCCGCCATCTTGCTGAAATGAGACAGGCCTACACCACGGACGGTACTTCCACCACTGTCTCTGCGCGTATGTTATGTACGTTATTTTTAATTATTTATTATTTAAAAGAAGAAAAGTCAAGGTGTCGTCATCGCAGCCATTTATTTCTGTTTAGATTGAATGGAGTAAGGAATTAATCTTTCCCTTTGAATATCAATCAGCAAATATATAATGTTCGAGATGATTTTTTTTACCCAATTGTAGCTACTTCATAATTTTCACAAACTTAACCTTGTGGAAATGTAATAAACAGAGACAGAGGGAACAATATAATTTTTACATTCATCGTCTTTAAACCAAAGTACTGATTAGTTTAAGGAGTCGGTGTTTGGGCAGGTTTAAGTTGATCTGTAGCTAAACCACTTTAATACCATCATTCTTATTATAGCTTTAATAATTTCTAATGATAATAATGTATTCTTCTTCTTCTTTCAATCAAACACACAGTCTGTACTTATCTTTTTTTTTTTTTGTTTCATGTTGAACTGTTGTAGGTCGTGTAAACCAGTATACACATTTGAGCATGTATTGTCACGCACTCCTCTTTTTTGCGTAGGTGCAGTGCATGATGGGATAAAGCAGTGCGTGAAATGTGCGTTTGTTCGGTTACGGCCGATCTCTGTGGAAACACTGAAAATGCAGGGCACATTTTGTCAGGCGCATTCGTCGGGTGCATTGGAATGGGACAGCCCTATGACACTTTGAATGGTGCATCTAAGGGTATTGTGGTGAACTGAGACACAATTTGCTCAGGTAAAGGGGCGAGTGAGCCCTGCCCCCTTTACCTGAGCAGTGAGGCCCCGCCCCTTTACCTGAGCAGTGAGGCCCCGCCCCTTTACCTGAGCAGTGAGGCCCCGCCCCTTTACCTGAGCAGTTAGGCCCCGCCCCTTTACCTCAGCACTGAGGCCCCGCCCCTTTACCTGAGCAGGTGAGGTTGAGAGCAGCTCCAGAGGAGCAGGTCTCTGAGCCGGAGCGGGGACAGTCCATCAGAGCAGACTCATGGCCCTCACAGTGGAACGTCTGCCTCAGAGGAGAGAGCGCCCCCTGGAGGAGAGAAGGAGCCCCACAGCCCAGCTCCCTGCACAGCACCTCTGCCCCCTGCTGGTCCAAGGCCCCTTCACAGACCCAGGTCCAGGACTGGTCCCAGATCTGCACTGATCCTGAGCACAGACTGGGCCCCGAGACCAGACGCACCGAGTCTGTGGACACACATGTGTGACATCACCGCTCTGAGCCAATAGGACACACACAGGGCTGTGACATCACCGCTCTGAGCCAATAGGACACATGCTGCTTTTATGTGATCACAGAAACTCTGAAGCTCTGACCTCCAACTGGGAAAAACGAGCTTGAACACACAAAGGCTGTTTAGCTGCCATTTTCCCTGATCACAGACTCTTTTTGGAGAGTTTCAAAACTCACACACTTGGACTCGTCTCTGTGGCACTCTGTGTCCACCAGGACTGTCCTCCTCATGTCCAGAGACACACACAGAGGCCCTGTCCCCTCTGTGTGTGTGCGACTGAGAGAGACGAGAAAAAAAAAAAACGTGTGTGTGTGTCTGTGGCTTAGAGAAACTAGAAAAACACATCTGAGAAACATACAAATGTGAACTCAGACTTTTACCTGAACACTTCACCTCCAGACCCCAGACAGAGGAGTATGAACCATCGACACAGTCTCTCACTGCAGACTTCTTCTTCACACAGTCAGATGAGACCCACCACACTAGCCTCCATGGAAAATCATCTCTCTCTTCTCCATAAACAGCAGAGCCACAGTCCAGGTCTCTGCACACAGCAGCTGTGTCCTCCAGGACCCAGCGTCTAGAACTATAGAACATATCGGACCCCATCCGTCTCCACTCTCCTCTGTGTCTCACCTCCACAGTCCCAGCACAGCGACTGGCCCCTCCCACCAGCCTGAGCGGCGCTGAACAGACAAGAGACAGAGTGAGCCCCGCCCCTTTACCTGAGCAGTGATGCCCCGCCCCTTTACCTGAGTATATCCTCCTTTTGTTACTGTGGCAGTAAAACAAAAAATACTGTTTTGTGGCAGAGTGGTTATCCTGTGTCCTCCTCTCACCAGGAGGTTAATAATAATAATAATGTCTTTGTCACGATTCCTGTCCTGCTCTCCCTGCGCCCTCGTCTCCCTCCTCCCTCACCTGTCTGTCTCCAGAGCTGGGCGGAATCCTGACTCCTCCCGCGCGCACCTGTCTTCCATCAACGCAATCAACGCCACCTGCCGTGGATAAGAGGGGTCTGGACGAGTCACTCGGCGCCGGAACGTCCGCGTACTCACGTGAATATGCTCTTGGCTTTACACCGCTTTGAATTTCTGTCTGCTCTGGCTTATCGGAACCTTGTCCCTTTTTCCTCCAGGAATCCGCCGGGAACCAGCTCTGGACCTCCCCTGCTCATACACCTCAACACTGGTAGGATCCTGTCTCGCTCAGCTCCCCGTACACCTCGGTCCCTTCACGTCCACGACTTCGCACCCACGCTCCCCAGCTTCCATGGTTTTTGGACTCTTGCCTTGTTTTAAGATCATGAACTATACTACGGACTATTACCTTTGTGATCACGATTACTGTGAATAAAGACATTGTTAAACCTTTACGAGTCTGCAACTTTGGTCCCTACGTTACGCTGGTTACGACAGTCTTACACTTGTAATACTCTTTACAGTCTTGTCAAAGCCTCTCAAAGCCTCTACACTATAGTCATTATTCATTTATTTCCACACTTGGTGATGGTCAGATACTATTGTAGCCCTGGCGCACACACCACTTTCATACTAGGCAATGTGGGTGAAGTGTCTTGCCTAAGGACACAACGACAGAACTTGGTCTGAGCAGGACTCGATCCTCTGACCTTCGGTTGTGGGTTAGACTCCTGATCTGAGTGGAGTGTGCATGTTCTCCCTGTGTTACTGTGGCAGAGTGGTTATCCTGGTGTGTGAGTGTCTTTACCTGAGCTGTTGTCTTCTGCCAGGAGCCCTGCACACACAAAAGTCACGTCACAAAATGGCGGCTGTTGGTCACATGACATCACCTGCGTATGACACTGTAGTACTGTACGCAGCGCGCACAGCAAAGAGCAGGAGAGAGCGAACAGATCGTGACACAGGGCAGTGAACAAGAAACACTTTTGCTAAAGAGACACTATGGAAAACATTTTAACAGGGATGAAAAGAAAGGCGGATATAGACGGAGGTAAAGTCACCCAACAAATAAGACGAGGAGGAGTTTGATGAAGAGTATTTAGCACTGGGCTTCACCGTGACTCCGGTGGGACACGAGGACAGACCGGTGTCTTCTGTGTCTGAAAATGTTGGCAGTGGACAGTATGAAGCCAGATAAGTTAAGGCGCCACCTCATTACACCTCAGTCACGCTGATAAGACGCTGGAGTTTTTTCAGCGTAAACGTGCCAAATATTAACAACAATCATCCACTTTGTAAATGTCACTTAAAGCAGCAGCACCGAGTATCATGTAAGATGGTGTACCAAATTGCTAAATTACTTTTAATTTGATATTTATTTAATTTTAATGTATTATTTTGATATTTATTTAATTTTAATTTATTCTTTTTTTTTATTTGATATTTAATTAAATTTCATTATATCATTTCATTTCTTTTATTTTTTCGGGGGGGCATTTATTCATCTTTATAGGGGGGGCATGATAAAAAATAATTGAGAAGCACTGCTTTACATTAACATTTATCCAGAGCCATCTAACCCAGTACTTGTTAAAGTTAGAAAAAGTCACTACAGCCTAAAAAGAAACACACCCATTCAAACAGATAAAAAACAAATTTATGGAACAAAGTCTAACTCCTGACCCCTGACCCCTGAATGAAAATTAATTAATTCGTGGATCATCTGGAAAAAAATATGATTCACCACAATGAGATTTAACAAATACATGAAACAGAAAAAGCCAGATATGTGTTTGAAAAGAAAGAGTGTGATGGAAATGAAACGCTTTGTTTTATTATAAGTACATCATGTTTTATAGTAAGTTCATGTTCAAGTTTAGTGTAGAGAAGGAGCAGATCACATCAGACGGCTCTTTCTGCTCCGTTTCATTCATATCTCGTATCTTTCACTTTATGACACTGTTAAAGTCTTCTTATATTTTACGAAATAAATCAGACAAAAAAGTCTCACTTACCCAAAGTGTAGACGAAATAAACCAGGACCAGTTCTCCAAGGGCCATAACCAGGACTGAACCAGGACTGAACCAGGACTGAACCAGGACTCTGAACCAGGACTGAACCAGGACTAAACAAGGACTGAACCAGGACTGAACCAGGACTAAACCAGGACTGAACCAGGACTGAACCAGGACTAGACCAGCACTGAGACGTGTTTAAGAGTTTCCTGTTTTTTAACACATTCTTATCTGTTCATCGTTTGTGGTTTTCTTCCTAAAACTAAATATTGCCATAATCTGATGGGTTTTTTTGGTTTTTGTTTTTTTTTTTGTTTTTACCCAAATATGTGTTTGAATGTTCACATTTTAAAACTGTGACTAAACTAAACCCGTGAGGAGCGATGTCCAGTGTGTCTGTGTCCAGATGTCCCACCGTCAGTCTCTGCGTTTGGACCATTTCATTTTCTCATTAACATTATATTTATTATTATTCTCACTGCTCTATGTCGCTCTCTGTCCAGGGCAAGTTCTTTGTTCTGTGACTTTTTCACTCACAATGGAAATAAAACTCATTCTGAAGCTGATGAAACGTCCTGTATGACACAGTACTATATATAGTATCATAACAATGTGGTTTTAACTGTTCCATAGAGACATATTTGCATGTTATGGCAAAATATGAAGGGGGTGCAGAATATAATTGTCTTGAATGGGCCAAACTGACTGAAATGATGGGGACTGTGTAATGACTGGAATATGCAATATTTTGTAAGGTGCAATAATGGGAACTGTGCAGTGAATGTAATGTCGTGTGCAATTTTTAACTTAACTTTTGTGACTCTTTGGCTATAATCTGGTGTGTTTACATTCATGTTGAATCATGTTTGTTCATCAAGATGCAATGTCCCAGTCAAATAAATAAATAGAAAATAAAATAGAAATAAACAAAATGGATCCATGTGAGCTGTGAGACATGTTATAATGTTCCCTCCTCAAAAACAGATCTGGAGTTGTGTTTTGCTTCATTCACACATGTTTGAGTAGCACTTTATTATTAGTCTGTTACATCCTCAAAGCTCAAAATGCTCTGTTCCACCTTGTGATGTCATCAAGTGGTAGTTCACTTCCTATATCACCACATGATGACATCACAAGGTGGAACAGAGTGTTTTCTGTTTGAGAGGAGAAACATTTAACTTAGATCAGACACATAATACGAGTCCTTTAATTCACTCTACGAACAATAAACCAACAAAAACAAAACAAGACGACATGTCCAGGGAGCAATAAACCCAAAAAAATGAAATATGTAAAGGTCCAAATCATAAACCACCAACGCCCAGACTCACAAGACGCCCAAACTATGCCCAAAGTGAGATTCACACAAGTCTGTGACAGCGTCAGACCATCAGACCAGACCAGGACCAGGACCAGACCAGGACCAGAGCAGGAGTCAGAGTAGGCCTGTAGTTTTAAGTAGGCCTGTAGTTAGAGTAGACCTGTATCTATTCAGAGGGAGCTGATATGACAGGGGTCTTCAACAGGCGGCCCATATATAATTTTGTGGAGTAAATGTAACGTGTACGAGGGCCGTGTGCTCCGTGTGCTCTGAAGTCCACTCATTAACAAGGAGCCTGAGGACTAAAGTTTGGACGGGACATTTCCCAGGATTCACAGTTTGAGTCTGGTCTTAACCTGCGACTGTGAGGTAGGGCCAGACACATGTGAGTGTAGAAACAAAAACATCAATCTAACCAGATGATGTTTACATTTAAGACCTGAGTAGTCCTGGTTAGTCCTGCTTCAGTGCTCGTTCAGACCTGAGGCTTGTTTAAGGTTAAGTCCTGATCAGACCCCCTCTAGACAAGGGTTAGTCCTGGTTTAGACCTGATAGTCCTGTTTTAGCCAAGCTAAGCCAGTGAATTTCTGTAGAACATTTAAAACAACAGAAAATGGACCAAAGTGCTTTACAAATTACAAAAAATATAAAAAATAAAACACATACTAAGCAGGAAATGGTACGATTTACACGCATAAATAGATCAATTTCATTACTCCAGTCAGAGTTTAAAAAAAAACATTAAAAAGAGGGTGTTTTTTAAATACTTTAGACCTGCTCCAGTCCTGGTTTTGGTTTAAACCTGGTCTAATCCTAGATCTGCTGTTACCTGCTCTACAGTTAAAGTCTGGTTTCATGTTGGTGTGGCAATTGAGGGGTTAATAATTTGAGCTAGTACTAATACATATGTGTTGCAACAACACCACCCCAAATATAGTTTGGGGGACTAAACCCTAGATCTAAGGCACAGAGGTACGCATATCAAGATGAAAGAGCCAGGTTCCATTTAATTTGCATCATGTTTGTTTTACATATTCAAAGGAAACAGTGGTTTAATTTCATTAACAATGACAGAAACAGAAACAGCCCCGGAAATGCATGTGGGAAAAGGGGGAGCAATGAGAAAGGGATGCTTATATAATGTAATGTAATGTGCTGTGGTTTTTCTGGGGATGATCTTGTTGCTGTTGATGTTGTTGTTGATGTCGTCTTCTTCAGTTGGACATAAATATGAATACAGGGGACATTGAGAGCACGTGGTCTGCAGTTGACATCAGTTTAAGATCTGACATGTTTTGAGGCGTGTGCAGTTCAGAGCTGCTGTTCCGAGAATCAAACCACAAAGCCCCATTTTATCAGAGTGAAGGAAACTCACTATCAGCCAGTGCCACGCTCTCATATTTCACACTATTTTTGTACATCGTTTTTACCAGAATTTAATATTTTTATTTCATTTTTGTATAAGTTTTATGCATTTTCTATGTTTTACTTAATTACTCTGAAATATTTATAATTTTGTAGGACAGGCTCAGGGCCGGCCTTAGCCTTTAGGGGGTCCTGAGCTGACTTTGCCTTTTGGACCCTAGTCACTTCAGTGCCATGTATTCATATTTAAGACATTATCATCAAATTCTAGAGGCTCACAACAGAAACAGCCACAAGTGCAAGAGTATAAAAACATAAGGAAGGGGGTTCTGCCAGAGAAATGTTTAAATTCTGCACATCTCGGTTTCTGATGCATTTTAATGTGTTCCAGTCGACTAAAGTGGGATTACATTTATCAGTTCTTTATGTCATAAAATGTAGAATAAGATAGAGTAGCCAAAAGATGTACTTAAGCAAAGGTACACTTACTTCAAAATCATATAAGAAGTGCAAAGTAGTGATCCAGGTTAAGAGTTGCATAAGAGAAACAGCCTGGACATAGATCAGATCTATAATCATCAGATCATTTGACTGAACATTAAATAAGACGATTTTAGGGTCACATTATTTATTTGAATGCAGAGTTGCATACAAAATTTGTGCAGACTTTGTGTAATTGTGCATGTTACTGAGCAGGGATGCACAGATACCAATACCAGTATCAGTAGCCAGTAATCATACTCATCAATGGGCTGCCGATACCAAGAGCCGATACCATTTTAGCTGTGCAGCCTCTTGTTTGACTCTCAAACCTTATTTCTCAAAAGAGCAGTGAGCTCTGAGTGGAGCACAGCTCACAGGTGACAAGATACATCAAACACACAAACACATCAGAGAGAGAGAGAGACAGAGAGAGAGCCAGACAGACAGACAGAGAGAGAGACAGACAGAGAGACAGACAGAGAGAGAGAGACAGACAGAGAGACAGAGACAGACAGACTTTCATCTGATCCACTCTCTGAACCACTTCAGCAGTGGCATGATCCATGAAATTTGCTTAAATAACACAAATATAATTTTTGAGCTGAAAGAATGTTGAACGGATTGTACACATAAAAAAAAACTAATACAAGAATATACGTAGGCTACACGGCCATATTTTGGTAGTAAAACTAAAATGCTCTATAGATTCAAAAAAAAAAAAAAAAAAAAAGCAAGTGTTTAGTTTAGCAAGTGAAAGTTTACAACAAAGTATAAGGGTCAGTTAAATAAAATAAATTATGCAGGCGCTACGAGAATAAAGTTGCATTTTGACATTAAAGACGTAATTTTACGAGAATAAAGTCATAGTATTACAAGAATAAAGACGTAATTTTATGAGAATATAGGCTGCTGTGCGTGAATGAGTGACCAGTGCGTTATGAAGAATTTGGAGCATTTTGTTCAATTTCTTCCTTTGGTTCCTCCGACTAAACAAACTCAAATACTTGCAGTGTCCCTTCAAAGTACTTATACTGATGATAGTGTGGTGATGGTGGGTCTGATTTTTCCTGTTGTTTTGTTTTTGTGTGTATATCTCGGTGGCTGAGTGGCTCATGCCTCACAGCAGAAGGTTTGGTTCGATCCCCAGGTCCCCCAGGCCTTTCTGTGTGGAGTTTTTCATGTTTCTCCTCGTGTCTGGATGGGTTTCCTCCGGGTACTCCGGTTTCCCCCACCAACCAAAACATGAACGCCCTTCAGACAACTGTTGTTGTGATTTTGGGCATTACAAAAATAAATGAATTGAATTGAATTAAAAGACACAGTATTTCATCTGCGTAAACTCCAGTTGAAAGTTTATCTGAACAAAGTGCTCCAAATTCTCTATAATGCACAACACATTGGTCACTCATTCACGCACAGCAGACTATATTCTCATAAAAATACGACTTTATTCTCATAATATTACAACTTTTTTCTCATAATATTATGACTTTTTCTGGCTTTGACTTTGTTCTCGTAAAATAACGACTTTAATGTTGAAATGCTACGACTTTATTCTTGTAGCGCCCGCGTAATTTATTTTTAAGTGACCCTTATACTCCATCACAGAAAGTTAGAATAAAGTGAAAGTGAATTAAAAAAGCAGCAGAATATAAAGTGTGTGTGCTCGTGTGACACAGTAAATGAACCAATGGCGTCATCTTCACGAAAGTGAGGCCTCACATTCACAGGTCACATGTTTTAGCAAACTGAAGTGTCAAGTACCTTCTTATTAATGTAATTTCGTCCTATAGATAATTATGTGAGTTGATTATGTACATTTTCCATTGAGTACTTAAACATATATAGATTTCCCAATCTTCTGTTCTGCGTATGTCATCATGACGTAGCCTATAGTGTCTTTATCATGTAATTAAGATACGGTATAACAAATCTTAAGGTCCTGTGATATATTTATAACATTTTACTGCCATTGGAGAAGCGTCATGAATTGTTGTAGGCTATAGAATTTTATTGTGTGTTCTAACATGACTCAATAAGCAGAACAATATTCAATCCAGCAGTAAATGGAATCAATCAGAAGTTACTACAATAACTTTTACTCATTTGATCACTACATACTATGTGGGAGAGTAGAGAAAGCCTACTCAAAACAACACTTACATGCAGAATATGATCACATGATGGAAGCAAACTATAAATGAAACGGCCTCTTTTAACAATATTCAACACGATTCAACTCGCTTGCTGCTAGTTTTTGCTTATTGATTCTTGTTTTTTTTCCTGGATTCTCAAAGAAACATTTATTGTAAGTTATATCAAGTCTTGTCTTAACTGATTAACTGACTGATGATGAAGAGTCTATATATCTATATCTACATCTATCTATATCTATCTATACAACATTTTAAGCACAGAAATGACCTTTGATACAAACCCTTTTTTCTTCTGAAAGTTCCTCTGTTACTTGGTAAAATGGAGACAAGACTGGCAGGCAGTTCTCTATGGACTCCAATTCCTGACACAACAGCGAGCTAATATCCGTTTTCAGTGGTGCCAGGGCTGCTGCCACAGGCTCCCTCAGGTTGTAAAGCCGCTCTAACATGAGACATGTGCTGTTCCAGTGTGTTTCTACCTCGATGAGCAGCTTTAGTGGTCGTCTGTCCATTTGAATTTGCATTTGGTCGAGTTTTTCTTTGGCTGTTGTGCTGCTTCTGAAGAAGGTGAGCATTTTTTTGGCTTTAAGGCGAATATCAGATAGGTCAGTTATTTCTTCAAAAGATTTTCTAACAAGCAAATTAAGGGTGTGTGCAATGTATGATGAACGCCTGATTTGTCAGTTTCTTACACAGACAATCATATTAGCAGCAGCATCAGTGACAATGCATTTTACTTTGCTCCTTAATTGTCACTCGTCAATCTGCTTGGCCATCGCTTGAGTCTGTTGGAAGTGCTCAACTCCGAGCAACACTGAGCCCATTTTGTCATCTCTGTCAATAAAGTGACATGTAATAGCCAAATAGGCATCCATGTTGACAGAGGTCCACATGTCAGACTCACAGCTGACACTTTTCCACTTTCCTTTTTTGTGTTTTTCATCCACCATTTTCTTTAAGGCCTGAAAGAGATGCAAATACACTTCAGTTTAAACACAACACATCCAACAAATACACAGAACACACACTTTTCTAGTTCAAGCCCTCACCCTCCACAATATTAAATGGCTGTATATCTTTAATGACAAGGTTGGCAACTGCTTCAGTCTCAGGAGGTTAACCCTCTGATGCATGAATTATCAAAGCCTTGGTCAAGATTTTTTTTTTTTTTCTGAAGTGTTTTTACTCTTCTCAGGACATGAAACAACATTGTGAGCTGCCTGTAAAAATGAATTAACTTGTGTTCTATTGTAAATATACAAACACATGTTTCTTTTTATGCTTTGAAAAACATTTCAACATTTTTTTGGGAAATGTCAACACTGTTTAGGAGCAATGTTTAGGCCTGAATAAGAAAACCAGAGGACATTTACTTGCAGTTACACCAACTGACCACTGAATTAACCTCAATGGAGTGTGGCAGCAGAGAGCACTCTAGAGTCTGATGTGCAGCTCCACCACATAAACCAATGCATTAAAGACAAAGTTATGTTTTAGTAGCTGTGACCGCTGTGCACCAGAGGGTTAAAACACACAAAAACACACTTCATTCATGAAAATATCCAAGTTTCTAAATCACCATTTGTCTAAGAACTGAACTTCAGCGCACGTGGACAGGTGATTCATGTCCACTCCTCCTGTCCATTCACAAACCTGTCCAAACTAAAGTCCATGTTTCATGCAGCTTCTCCTTTGGCCGTTGCACTTTGGGCCAAGTTTTTATTTTTATTTTATTTAACCTTTATTTAACCAGGAAAGTCCCATTGAGATCACTAATCTCTTTTTCAAGGGGGTCCTGGCCAAGACAGCAGCACAGTTACAGTTACATTACACACATTTCAACACAAAATGGATTCTTAAAAGCAATTACAAATCATAGACTTAATTTCCAAACCTTTCAACATAGATTTAAACTGAACTATTGAAGTTAGTTCTTGTAATTTCAAGACTTTTTGTGAATTATTCCATGTTGAAGGTGCAGAATATTGAAATGCCACTTTACCCGTCTCTGTGCGGACACTCGGGACAGAAAGAAGCTGCAGTTTTGTGATGGCAGAGCATAATGTCCATCTGAGTGTGCGTCACTGTGCTTCATCTTCAGTCACAGGTGGGACCTCTTCATTCATAAAATGTCCAAATTCTTACACATCTGTCCCTTGTCCCGCTGCTGTCCTCACTGTCCCAGGTCCATTGTGTACAGGGCTGAAGTACGAGTCCTCTCTGTTTGGTTGTAGTTTTGCATTGAGCCAAGGACGACGCGACTCATCCTGCGTCTCATTTCAAACTCCAGAAAGTGAGATGTGTAAAGCGACTCCAGCCATCAACCCCGGGACTGTGCACTCACCTGATCCCATCAGCTGAGCCTCCTGAGTTGGGTTAAGTCCCATTGCACTGTGGGACTAATGGTCACTCTCCATTCATGTTTTTAGGGGTCAGGGGTCACAGGGCGCGCTGCCTCTGCTGCTTTGTCTTGTCTCTTGTGTAAAAGACTGTCCAGGGCTCGTTTAGTTCTGTTCTGTCACTGATTTGGTTCAGTTGTTGTTCCTTATTCCTTGTTATTCCTTGTTGCGCCACGAGAGGGCGCGAGTGCACAGCAAACGCGCCACAGACACTGAAATCTATATTTTACACGACAGTTTTGGCTACTATCTATGAATATTTACACATGTTTTATTCAAAGAAAGATCTTGAGGGGGCGCTAGAGATGGTGGTTTTGGTCATGGTGGTTTTGAGACTCTATTTAATCCACTAAATACATGTTTCACAAAGTTTCATGTTTCTTAGGTAACAAGATTCATGTTCTGTCTGCAGGTTTACGTTCCCAACCAGCCGGGACTAGACCGGGACTAGACCAGGACTAGACCAGGACTAGACCGGGATTAGACAAGAATTAAACCAGGACTAACAGGACTTAACCAGTTTCTTTTGTGATTTAGTTTGTCCTCTGACATATGTGAAAATGACTTTAGTTTGTCTTTTCTCCCTCACATTCAAAACGGTATTTACCTGTGCGTTCATAAACCCGTGTTTACGCCCAGAGCCTTTAGACTTTCAGGGATAGACTTTGACTTAACAGGACCAAACCTCAGACAGAAATGTGAAGAACCAAAACTGTGTTGATTCTGTGACGTCAAAGACATTTTGTGGAAAACCTTATATTTTGAACCTGCTCACTTGATGATGTCATTTAAAGTGCGTTTATTGTTGTTAAAAATCAATCCTGACTCTCCTCTGATTCTTTTCCTTTCACAGCCTGAAATATGTTGAGAAAAAAAAATAGTAATAAGTAATAAATAAATAAAATAATAAATGTTCATTATGTTTATTTATTTTATTTTATTTATTTTATTTTTTGCTTTTTTTTTATTCAGAAGTCAAATTTCCAGGGCAGATCTATGATAAACATAACCAGACCCACTAAAGGCTCCAGAGAATATAAAAACGCAGTGATCAGGGCAGAGCTGGACACTATTTTACAAACTACAGGAGCAATGACTAAACTTGTCACATGTGAAAATCGTGCTGTGTTCAGGTTCAAAGACTGTGTGTGGTTTTTAGGTCAAATGGCGCCATCTGCTGTTCATTTTAGATATTGTTCTTTTTTTTTTCTTTCTTTTTTTTTTTTTTTCTAATTCAAAAACGAAAGTAGAATCACCACGAGACGAGTCACCACGAACACGACAGACACAGGAGCGCACAGGGTCTGTACTCTCTCAAACTCACTTTACAGACTTGTTGTGTGTTGTTGTTGTTTGTTGCTTGTCTCCACACACACGCGCTGACACGGACTATTTCAGACTGAGGCGTGTCACTTTTGTTCTTTTCTGTCCTGGTTTGTTCAGAGTCAGTCCTGAGGTTTTTGTCTTTATTCTGGAGCCCACATGTCCTGAATGAAACACTGGGACACACCTGGGTCAGGACGGGTGCGATAAATGGGTCAGTTTTGTTTAGTTTTTATTCTTTTCCTCAAATCCAGGAGGACTTCCTGAACACTAAACACTGGACTAGTCAGCGGCCTTTGCGCAGTCTGAGTGTGCGCACTGCGGGTGTTTTCACAATAAAACTCTGGGTAAAGTTTATTTTGACACGTTCACATCTAAGCGGCGCCTTAAAACACTATATGGAACTTTACTAAAGTTTAGGATCACGATAAAACAATGAAAAGAGCGAGAAAGGACTGTGTTCAGTACCAAAGACTGTGTTCAGTCTCGTCGGGTCTCGGTCTCTTCTCTAATAATCAAGTGACTCAACTTTGAAAAAATAAAGTTTTTGGAATTGGATTTTTTTTTTTATTTTTTGCATATTTGAAATAATTGTGTGTTATTATTCTCCATAAATGTTAAGACCAACTTCTGCTTGACTGTAACAGGAATGACATTTTGAAACATTTGTGCCACAGGTGTAAACATGTTTAATCTATATCGGGACCTGAGGAAGAGGGAGCGTGATGATGATGAAGAGCAGGATGAAGCTGAACTGAAGAGGAAACGTAACAGGTCGGTCTGTTCTGGTCCAAAACACACACACAGCACAACACAGTCACACGGCCCGATCCACAATGACGTCATACGATCCACAATGGCTCGGACGCTGGCGAGTAAATCACTGTGTCGGGTCAGGACAGTGATTAAGTGTGTTCAGGTGAGACTGAAGAACGAGGGAGTCCACAGGCAGGTGTGGGCACAACGTTCCTTTATTGTCCTCACTTGGGCCGTGGGCGTGTATGTGTGAGAAAGAGTGCGCTTGTGTGCGTGTGTGTGCCAGTCTAGTCACGAGGCGAGCGTATACTCAAAACTCTAAAACTACACACGGTCAAATAATCAGTATAGTTCTAAACATAATATCACAAAATACACAGAATACTCACATCTAAGGGACGCATAATTAAGTCAGTCCGAGCCGATGCGCGTAACTTTGTGCGACCATGTAAAATAACCATGTGAGTGTCCGTGGTGCATTGGCGTGCACCATCACCCCCTCTACTGGTGCAACAAGGAATAACAAGAAATAAGAACAACAGCTGAACTAAACCAGTAATAGAACTAAATGGGCTCTATGGATCGTCTTTTATACACATGAGGTCGTCTTTTATTTGTCCACGGTTTCCTTTTTTCCACATTACACACATTTTGTAACTAACTAGAGCAATATCTGTATTTTTCGTGATTAAAATGTGATTAAATGCACATTTCTTCCTCCAAAGTCTTCCGTGCATCTGTCCTGATTTTCTTCATACAAAAGGACTTCACTCCAGACTGATGTTCATGTGTTAATATTTATTCTCTTTCACATTTTCACACGTTCAACACCATGAAAACTAAAACCACAGAGGAAAATTTACATGAAACACCTTTGACATAAATACAGATCAAAATAATGTTTCCCGTGTTCGTCGTGATCACCAGAGGTAGTTAAGTGGCGTTTGAACATCTTTTCTTTGCACTTTTCTGCATTTACATCGATCGTCTCTTTACACTTTCGCAGCTATTATTCTTTCTTCTCTTTCTGTTTAATTTCCGGGGTAAAACATGAGCTCACATGACTCACAAAAGGTACATTCTTTTTACAAATAAAATATATAAAATTAATAAAATGAAGACAGCAATGTTTTGACACATCTTGATAATCTGAACAAATATAGAACAATAATTTTCAAATTGATTTCTGCTCCTCAAAACAAATATATTGATATATTATTGGGTCTGCTCCAAACCAACCGCTCCATTAAAAACCCCTGAACTGACTGATTTTGATTATTGCCGTATCTCTAGATCACTTCATCTAACATGTGTTTCAGTTCATTGGAGCCTTCAAATTTGCCCAGTGATCTGTGTTTGTACAATATAAAAGCTTTACATTTAAATGTACTCAATACTCTTTTATATTTTCTAGTTTGGGGAAGATGGAGTCGACTGGTCCCAGGCCTTTGTCACTGAAGAGTGATCATTCTATGGGTCATCCTATGACCTTTCAACGAGAGCCCAAAAGGTAATCAGAGTTTTATTATTTGATTTGTGATATTTCTCTAATTAAACTCATCAAAACTCCCTCTCAAACTATAGACATGAGGCACATCCTGGTTCATAGACAGAGAAAATGCTCTGGATTATTTCAGGGCCTGAGATGCTCCAGGACTGAACGATCTGAGAGAAATACTTGTGATGTTTCTGACATGATTATAACATTTTTGTAAAGACAAGAACAAAAGTGACATAGAGCAGCTTCAGTGCTTTGCACATTAAAGGGGAGGGTTTATAATATTAGTGTCAGATTAAATTTGGAAAAAATGCTCCTATTTAAATGCTTTCTATGTGTATTTTCTAGTTTGGGGAAGATGGAGTCGACTGGTCCCAGGCCTTTGTCAGTGAAGAGTGATAGTTCTATGTTTGAGCCTATGACCTTTCAACCAGAGCCCAAAAGGTAATCCACACTGTGTCATTTATTACAGGTTATGTCTGTCAGATGATGATGCCAAATAAATAAATAAATACTATTGTGACATAAATGAACTCACTCTGAGCTGGTTCATGTTCGGGTCAGCTCTGTGGAGTGAAGGTCAGGGGGACATGTCTCTCCTGTCCATGGTCCATAGTCAAAGACAAATGTAAAATCTGTTACTGGACGAAAAGTTTTAGGAGTGAAGACGTTCAGCTGCTCGTCCAAGACACTTCTTCAGTTGTGGTCAGATTACTGCTGGACACTGCCTTATATCTGTCTGAAGTTGACAGATTTTACGTTTGACTTTTAATGTGGATCATTAATGTGGACAATAAACTAAACTGAACTAAAGTTTTGTGTTTCATGTGGATAGGCCTGGTAATTACATATTAACCATAAACCAGGTCAACACTTCTTCAGTCTGACAGTTACACAGCAAAGTCCCCCTGAGGATTCTGTCCTGTCTCCAGCTCCATGTTTAACTATAGGGACATAGACGATGACTCACCTGCCCATGGAGCCTTTTAACCCACAACTGTCAATGAGTGTATCACACTCTGGAGCTGTCAGTGTGTGAACACAGTATTTGAATAAATATTATCTTCTGTTTCCTGCAGACCCCAGCGTCCAGTTTGTTGCGTTTGTGAAGAGACTTTTGAAGAAGACCCTTTGTATTTGACCTGTCCACATGTGGCCTGTCCTCGCTGTGTAATGGACGACACACAGATCCACTGCCCTCAGTGTGGCACCGACCACAAACTGACAGGTGAGTCCAGTGTAGATCTCACCTGGGCCCATCTGTCCCACATCTAACCTCAGGCTCCAGTGGTTACTCATGGTACTGCAGCAAACACTGACTAATCTTTTTGTACATTTCCAGGGGACAGTAAACTCTTTGACTTAACTGAGAAACTGAAGAAGGAGATGCTCAACAGGTTTTCTATGACGACTGAAGGAACCAGAGATGAGAGGACTCCCCTGAACCACATCTACACTTCACTGTCCATCAACGTTGGCAAGACAGAGGTTGTCCCAGAGCACTACTCCAAACACATGATGATGAAAGAACAGGATTCTCAAGAAGAAGTCCAAGTCAGTGACCTTTTCCATAGTTCACCAGTGAAGACCAGAACTATCCTGACAAACGGCGTGGCCGGAATCGGAAAATCTTTTTGTGTCCAAAAGTTCATTGTGGACTGGGCTGAGGGCGCTTCTAAAAAAGATACTCCTTTTGTTTTCTGTCTGGCTTTCCGAGAGCTTAATCTGGTCAAAAATGACACAAGTCTGCTCCAGCTCCTGACTGACTTCCACCCCGCTCTGAGCAGCATAGACCCACAGGTCTTAGACTGCACTAAAGTGATCCTGATCCTGGATGGTTTTGATGAAAGCCGGTTTGACCTGGACTTCAGAAACACAGAGAGAGTCACGTCGCTCCAGGAGGTCACTTCTGTGTCCAGCCTCATGTTCAACCTGATCCAGGGAAACCTGCTCCCTAAAGCCCATCTCTGGATCACCTCTCGGCCGGCGGCTGCTCATCAGATCCCTGGAGAGTTCATCCACTCAGCCACTGAGATTCAAGGTTTCAACAACCTCCAAAAGGAAGAATATTTCAGGAAGAGGTTCAAGAGCAAACCAGACCTCGCTGACATGGTGATTTCTCACGTGAAGTCATCACAGACGCTGGACTTGTTGTGCCAGATCCCCATCTTCTGCTGGATGTCCTCTGTTTTATTTGAGGAGGTCTTTGGAGGAGAGGAGCAAACTGGAGCTCCTCAGACCCTCACTGAGATGATGGCAGCATTTGTGTCTATTCAAACCAAGCGCAGCAGCAGAAAATATGACAAGAACCCAGAGAAAGAGAGAACCAAACTTCTAAAAGCTAAAAGAGAGCTCCTCCTTAAAGTCGGCAAACTGGCCTTTATCCACCTGCTAAAGAACAGCCTGATCTTTTATGAAGAAGATTTACAACAGTGTGGACTCAACCCCAAAAAGGACACAGTCAAATCTGGGTTTTTCAACTCCATTCTCCAACAAGAGCATCTGTTTTTGCAGCAGAAAGTGTATTTCTTTGTGCATCTGACCGTACAAGAGTTCTTCGCTGCTCTTTATGTTTACGACAGCTTTACCAACAACGAACCCTGGGCTCCAGAGCTGAGCACCTTCATGGGTCTAGAGTCATCAGAGCTCTCCTCCAGACCCCCAATGTTTGACCTTCTAAAGATGGCCGTCGACAAAGTGTTGGAGAGGAACGGTGGTCACTTGTTCCTCTTCCAGCGTTTCCTTTTTGGTCTTGTGCTTGAATCAAATCACAGATTTATTCCTGGATTACTGCTCCCTCTAGAGTCAAGTCAAGACACAGTTAAAAAAATGTTGAGTCATCTCAAAACCATTAGACGCAAAACCGTCTCCCCAGACGCCTGCATCAACCTGTTTCAAA
This sequence comes from Periophthalmus magnuspinnatus, assembly GCF_009829125.3. Lineage (NCBI taxonomy): Eukaryota > Metazoa > Chordata > Actinopteri > Gobiiformes > Gobiidae > Periophthalmus > Periophthalmus magnuspinnatus. Next base: position 1,118,498 of record NC_047143.1, on the reverse strand, counting down.
CCATGGTGGAGATGGGAGACACCAGGATCAGTGAAGAGATCCAGGAGTATTTAAAGTCAGAGGACAGAGCTCGGGTGCAGCTGACTCCTCTGCACTGCTCTGCTCTGGCCTTCACTCTGCTGGTTTCAAAGAGTGTCCTGGAAGAACTCGAGCTAAAGAGCTACAACACGTCAGAGGCAGGACGACAGAGGCTCATCCCGGCTGTCAGGAGCTGCAGGAAGGCCAAGTAAGTACAAAAGTCAAAAGAGCCTTGATTATCCCTGACCGTCCTCCAGTGACCCTCATAAGTGTTGATGTGTCTGCAGCCTGTCGGACTGCAGAGTGACTGAGGCTTTACTGAAGCCTCTCTCTTCAGCTCTGATGTTTCCACACTCGTCTTTGAGAGCTTTGGATCTGACCAACAGTGATCTGGGGGACTCTGGAGTGGAGCTGCTCTGTGAGGGTCTGAGGAGTCCAGCCTGCAGACTCACAATACTCAGGTAGTATATAACTGCACTATTACTATTCACACCAGACCTGCATCTCCTCATGATGGTTGTGTCCAGGTTGTCCGGTTGCTTAGTGACAGACAAAGGCTGTGGTTTTCTGGTCTCGGCTCTAAAATCAAACCCGTCCCATCTGAAGGAGCTGGACCTCAGTTATAACCACCTGGAGTCAGGAGGAAGAGCCCTGACCGAACTAAAGAGAGACCCTCAGTTTAAACACCTCCAGTTTGAGTAAGTTTCACAAATATCCCATCAACCTCTGAGAACCTGGGACTGTTTAACAATGTGAATGTTGTTTTGTTTGCAGTGTATCTAATGGTGGAAGTCACAGAATGATCCCAGGACTGAAGAAATGTAAGTCAACTTAGACATATTGAGACTTATTATCAGTGTTTTTGTCTCTTAAGTCGTCATGTCTGTACTGAACTAATTCACACAACACAGTACCTCTATAAAGCTGTTATGGTGGTTACATGAACATCTATCATACTAACACATAATTAGCTGACCGGCAAATTAATTTCCAAACTTCTGGACTTGACACAAACAGAACCACATGGACCCTTGTTTGGTGCTTTATGCAGTGGTCTTTTCTTTGGATAAATGCACCATGAGGACGATGTGCCCTGGTTGCACTTTTGGAGTGGCCCTCAGACAAAGTCCTACCTGCAGAGGCAGGAGAAGTGTCAGTGATAAGGTCCAGTTTTACTTGTTAGGCAAACATTTCAAACAACGAGCTGTGCTTCAAGTGTTTCAACCAATTCCAAGACCACCTTCTTAAAGTGCTCTCGGAGTGACCATTTAATACAGTCCAGGGTGCAGCTGTCGTCTTCACACTGACCCAAGCGTCGCTCTCGGAGCAAAGGCTTTTACGTGGACCTCACTAGTGTCAGTGTGAAACCTTCTTTCACACGTAGATCAGATATGTGACTTTACTGTTCTCCACAGATCTGTGTGTCCTCACCTGGGACAAGGCCTGTGCAGGGGTGCAGTTTTCAGAGGAGCAGAGGACAGCGTCCCGCTCTGAGGACGGCCCAGACTCGGTGCTGGTGCGAGGAGCACAGGGGCTGAGCGGTCGCTGTTACTGGGAGATCGAGGCCTCTGAACCGTTCAACATCGGAGTGACACACTGGAGCAGAGGGCTGGAGGAGTTTAGGCTGGGACAAAACCAGACGTCCTGGAGTTTTGTTTGCTCTGAAGGGGGCTGCTACGGTTTCCACGACAACAAGAGATTCCCGGTCTCTGTCCACTGCTCACACGCCGGTCGACTGGCCGTTTATCTTGACCACACGTCCGGGGTCCTGTCCTTCTACAGAGTCACTGCAGACAGTCAAACACATCTCTACACTTTCAGAGACACATTCAATGATGTTCTGTTTGCTGCTGCTGAGCTGAAGATGAAGGGCTTTGCCAAATTTTACCACGATCAGAGCAGACAAGAATAACCTTTAACCTCAGAAATCAATGATTCAAGAGTCGATGAAGGTGATCGGTGTAGGGGACAGAGCCACTGTCTCAGCTCCAGTCAGTGCATGGGACATTTTTTTTACCCCATTCTCATTTAAAAATGTTCAAATGGCAAGTGTCAAAAATTACACTACAAAAAAAACAAAAAAACATGTGATATAACTGACCTAGGTATGTGGAATCAAATGCTCGCTCACAGACGAATGAAGCCAGTCCCTCGTCAAAGTAAGGAACATGTTTATTTCATGAAGTTTATATCATTTATCTGTCCTCCTCACAGTCACATGTAAAAGACGAGGTTTAGTGTCACTAGATGTTCACTAGAGTTCACAAAACTCAAGTGAACGTGTGCTAGCCGTTAGCTTGATCTAAAATAAAATGTCAAAAGGTTTACACATTTAGCAATTACTTTTAACGAGGCTCTGACCTTAGTACCAGCCGACACCCTCTGGATTATTATTATTATTTTTGTGGGTTAATGCTAACGGCTACTAGAAAAAATGCAGGGACAGGCTCCAGTGTTCCAAATCTTCCCGGACTAGACGAGTTGCTAAGTGGTCGTTAGCATTGCAACGAATGTCACGTCTGCTAATTGCACATGTACGGTTTTAACCACATTTATCTATAACAGAATTGCAGCAGTTACCATGGTGACAAGTTTTTAGAGTCTGAAAACTCCAAATACAAAACAAAATGGATTTCAAGAGCACGTTTCAGGAGCCTGTGCTCAGTCCGAGCTCATGGTCTTGTTTAGGAGTTTGATTTTACACAAAAAGCTGTTGGCTAATGCTAATGCTAATACTAATGCTAGCTAGCTTATAATTTCAGAGGGACTTGTTTAACAGCACAAATCAGCTCACCTGTTGTAGTTCCAACTAAGTCAGTTTTTTGGTCAGACTGTGTTAGAACAAAACGTGGATAAAGTCTAATTTAAGTAACAGAGCTATAGACAGAGCAGTGCTTCCAGTTAGCATCACACACCCAGGGAATCTTGATGACACCAGCTGCAAAGTATCAATTAAAACGCGTTAAATTAACATGATCCTTTTTCTGGGGCTGAGTGATGTGGCAAAATAATTAATCACAGTATTTTCTTTTTTTTTTTTTTTTTTTTTTTTGCTAAAATTTTATTTAGTTTTTTATACATTTTCTAGAGATATAGAAATATAGAATATAGAGCTACAGATCGTCACTGTGCTAGTTTGGTGAATTGTACCACACTCAACATGGACCAGATGAAGCAAAGGAAAGTTGTCTCAGAAGATTAGAACGAAAATTCTAGACAAGCCTGTTAAAGGTAAAGGCTATAAGACCATCTCCAAGCAGCTTGATGTTCATGTGACTACAGTTGCTCATATTATTCAGAAATGTAAGATCCATGGGACTGTAGCCAACCTCCCTGGACGAGGCCACAGGAGGGAAATTGATGACAAATCAAAGAGACGGATAATACGAACGGAAACAAAAGAGCCCAGAAAAACTTCTAAAGAGATTAAAGGTGAACTTCAGGCTCAAAGAACATCAGTGTCACATCAAACCATCCGTTGTTGTTTGAGCCAAAGTCGACTTAAAGAAGACGACCAAGGAGGACGCCATTGTTGAAAACAAATAATAAAAAATTCAGATTGGAATTTTCCAAACTCCATATTGACAAGCCACAAAGCGTCTGGGAGAATGTCCTATGGACAGATGAGACAAACATGGAACTTTTTGCCAAGGCACATCAGCTCTATGTTCAGAGGGAAAAATGAAGCACATCAAGAAAAGACACTGTCCCGACTGAAACATGGAGGAGGCTGTGATGTTCTGGGGCTTTGCTGCGTCTGACACAGGGTCTTGAATCTGAGCAGGGACAATGAAATCTCAAGACTATCAAGGGATTCTAGACAGAAATGTGCCAGTGTCAGAAAGTCTGGTCTCAGTCGCAGGTCATAGGTCTGTAACAGGACAATGACCCAAAACACACAGATAAAAACACCAAGAGGCTCAGAGGAAACATTGGACTGTTCTAAAGTCGCCTCTATGAGCCCTGACTTAAATCCTACTGAGCATCTTTGGAAGGAGCTGAAACCGTCTGGAAAAAGCCTTCAAACTTGAGACAACTGGAGCAGTTTGCTCATGAGGAGTAAAATACCTGCTGAGAGGTGCAGAAATCTCATTGACAGTTACAGTGATTGACTCAAAATGTTGGGCAACAAAATATTAAGTTAAGGGAACCATCATTTTTGTCCAGGCCTGTTTCATGAGTTTATTTTTTTTATATAATTCCGTTGAAGCATGGTTGAACAGCAATGTATGACTTTCATTGGTAAAATTTCATAGAATTTTTATTTATAATCATTATTATTGTCAGATTAAAGTTATTTCTGTGACCATTTTGAGTGTTTCTTTCATTAACTGAAGGGACCAACAATTTTGTCCATGTGAGTGTAAAGGAAACCAGCTTCTGTTTTTATTTGGACCAGTGCATTTATATAAACTGGAAACATGTTTGACTTTTGCAGAGGAAATATTGTTTAACTAATAAAATTGGTGAGGTTTGTCTGAAAATCCTACATAGATGTTCCTCTGTCAATAAAGTCATTTCACAATTTCACTTAAACGTAGATCGTCTTTGTTCATTCTGTCGTAGCAGTGAAGAAACATCAGATCTTTAAGAATGATGTACTTTTGTCTGTGAAAAGAAAGCTTAATACAAACAAATACAACTTAATCCAAAACATGTACTTTTTGGTGTTTTTGAAAAAGATATTACAGCAAAAAAAAAAATCCAAAAGCTTTAAACAGAAGCACTATGTACAGAGTTTAAAATATAAAATGTAGTATGTGTTTATTTTTCTACTTTTGTTTAATACATAATTAAAGTGCTGCACATGTTGTTGTTTAAATCGTTGTATATTTGACTAAATGTTCTCTCTGGACAGACTTTTCTACAGTTAAAGCAGCACTACAGACGGATTAAGTGATTTATTTAAGGTGATGTGTGTTGTTTGTTGGAGTTGTATAGACGTGTGTACAGATGTTTGCTGCAGCGATGTGGATTTTGTCGGCTCTTTTCAACGGTTCCTTAACAAAAACGCTTGGAACCGGATCTGATTTTTATTTAAAGATCCGAATCTTTTCTAATTTGTATGTATTTTTACACTGATTAACGCTGAGCCGACAAAAAAAATTAATTAATTAAAAAATCAATTTAAAAAAAAGCAGAGAATCATGAGAGATGTGTACCCAAAAAAACACATTTAGCAGTTTATTATTATTATTATTATTATTATTATTTTAATTAATGTATTTTTTATTGTGCTGTTATTAATATTCAGCCTGTCATAAACAGTGTAACTCGGTCCATTATAGGCCACATGTCACAGGCTCTTGATGAGGGGGATGGGCTCTGTGAGTTTTCAGTGTTTTTCTTTTATTAAACTTAACAGAAATGCAGGAGGTGTTAGTGATGATGTGGTTTTGTGGTTGTTCTGTTAGTGACGGTTTTAACCGTGAATGTCAGGTGTAGATAAGGCGCCATCTGGTGTTTATTTTATGTAAAAATGAAACCGAAACTGTTCTGTTGATTGGAGGAGCAGAGAGTTTCAGAGCTCAGACGCGGGGGAGGAGCAGAGACACAGAGGAGGAGCACTGGGCAGCAGACGGAGCATGCACAGGTCTGTATCTCTGTTTAAAATGTCTTTTCTTGTTGTTTTATGTTTTATAGACACACGATGCTGCTGTTTTTAGTGTTTTAAACTAAATGTCACTGAATAGACTCGGTATTTTCCGCGTCCTGTCCGCCCCTGTGGAACTGCGCACTTTGGTCTGCAGACTGAACAAACAGTCTCTTTGTGTAATTTTCTGACACTTCATGACGCGTTTGTTCTATAACTTTATATAATGTCACATTAAACACGTGCATGAACTACACTCGTGTTTATGGAGGAAACACATGAGAAATGTTTACATGTTTTATGTTTTATATGTTTATAGACTTTTGGGCCCTGGTCTCTTCATCTTATGTCACGTGTCTGTGTCTGTTGTTTTTTATTTGTTGTTGTTTTCACGTCTCTAAAGTCATGTATGTTTGACAAGGGTCAATTTAGAGAAAAAAGACTGAACTTATCAAAGAAAACAAACAAACAAGAGCCCAAAAAGTCAAAAGTGTGTGTGTGTGTGTGTGTGGGGGGGGGGGGGGGGGGGGGGGTGCGCTCTGGACACGAGGACGATCCTGGCGCGCGTGGGCTGACGGGAGCGCGCGGGAGACACGTGGGGAAAAGGCAGAGTTCAGACTTTAGTTTGTTTTTTTCACTGTTTCCATCACAGTGTCCTGCACAGGTCTCATATGAAATGACACAGAACAGCGTCAAACACATTTTCACCGAGGGCCACATCAGTAAAGTGTCTGTCCTCAAAGGGCCAGATGTAAAATAGATGTAGAGGTTAGATTATAAAAGCAACGTTCAAACAAAAGGACCTGGGACGTGGAATATGACATTATGACAGATTTAAGGACAGTCAGGGACGAGGAGAATAAAAATGTTGTTCATCAGATGTTGAAAGCAGCGGGTGGAGTGAATGTGGAAAATGACAATAACCTGGACGGCGAGCTACCCCTTTTCCTTCATTTATTTAATTAATTTATTTATTTGATAGGGACAGCGCATATTAATGAACATCTGTAAAAACTGTAAATATGCCAGATTATAGCAAAAAATGCTAGTTTCCATCTGTTGTCCCTCGGCAGGTGCACAGACAACAAATACAACATAGACATTACAAAAATACAATAAAAGCAGCTAAAGGTGCTCACAGACCTGGTTTTCCTTCAGTCACAGTTTAAGATGCAGTTTGAATGTGGACAGAGATGAACATTCTCTAATCGTCAGAGGAAGACTATTCCAAATATGAGTCCCTTTAAGAGCACGGTTTGTCCAAATTTAGTGCGTCATAATCTGGTAGGAACAAACAAACCTTTTTATGTTCCCTGCTTCTTGGATTACAACACATTTTTGGATTATAAAGACACTACACACGATTGGGATAACACAACCTTTGGAATAAATACTCGAACCTGGAACTGGAACGGGACTTTTTCTTTTTTTTTTTTTTTGGTTCTGTTGCATTTCATTTTGTCCTCTTTTCTTTTGTATTAATTATATCTACTTAATATATAAAGTCATTTCATATATATGTATATATATTCATATTTATAATCCACAGTATATATTATATTATCGCATACCTGCCATGAGTAATATATATATAATATTGAACTTAATAGATATTATTTTTGACTAAGATCTTTTGTTTGTTGTGTTTATTCACACACATTGGCTCCCTACCGTACCTACATCTGGTCCTCAATGCAGTCAGGTCCTAATTAGCCCCTAGTTGCGTTACACATGGCTGTGGTCATGAGGTCTCTGTGTGACCGGTGGACTTCTGCGTCGTGTTGTGAGGCGCTAAGGAGCCACAAGACACCGCGGGAACTTTTGGAATCAGCTTTAATCTGTGCAATAAAAGTACAAAACTTTATGAACGTGTGCCGTGACACATCGGTCCGGCGCACAAGACACGAGAGAAGACGATGGACAAGGTCAACATCGCCCCGCACTCGCCCACACGAACAAACGAAAACAACGAAACAACACAGGAGCTCGATATTAACTTACCGTAAATTTCGGACTATAAGCCACGACTTTTTCCCCCCAAGCTTTGAACCCTGCGGCCGATACAACAGCGCGGCTTATTTATAGAATTTTACTGGATAACGGCCACCGGGGGGCGCTCTCTGGCTGTAAACATAAAAGTGAGACAGACGTGGGGAAAGATTATGAGCTGAAGAATTCACTAGTTTTGATTTTGAACGGTCACGGCGCAGCATGGAAAACACACGAAGAAACGAAATGGATATGATGCAGTTTTTAAGATAAAGAAGGAAATAGAGCCAGTGCACGTAAGTTTGACCTTTAAAGAAGGAAATAGAGCCACTGCACGTAAGTTTGACCTTTAAAGAAGGAAATAGAGCCACTGCACGTAAGTTTGACCTTTAAAGAAGGAAATAGAGCCACTGCACGTGAGCTCGGCATCAATGAATCCAACTCGGTCGATGTAAAAAGATGACAAATGAAATAAAAGCAGACGTACCGTGTTGGTGCAGCTTTATTTTCTAAACCTGCAGGTGTGTTCATCCCGTGTTGATGTCGTGTCGGTGCCACTTTTCAGGCACAGTTTTTAAAAAGCATGTCTGTGCACCGTCTTTCTGTGTAAATATCTCACGTTACAACATAAAAACCTGCAGCTTATATTCAGGTGCGGCTTATATATGTACAAAATTGATTTTCTTTTCAAATTTAGCTGGTGCGGCTTATATTCAGGTGCGCTCTATAGTCCCAAATTTACGGTAAATACAAATAAAATATAACCTCAGATGTAAACAAAAGTAACGATAATTACAAGAGGACACGTTAACATTGGGATCACAATAGATGACTGACCTCTGACCTCTCAAAGGGAAGAGGCGGGAGTCAAAATCCGAATTTATACCAGGAACGAGAAGAAGGACACACGAAGAAGAAAGTAACAGACAGAAGAAGCAGCTGGAGGACCAAGGCTGCACGTAAAATTAAACACCAGGTGTGAACAAAACTGTGATAAACACAAGCAGCATTTTGTGTAATTATACATGAATTATACATATATATGAACGAGTTACATCAGTCTCCCGGTGGAAGATGCTGAAACTAAGGGTCGGGTGAAGGAGTCTGATCCCGTCTTGTCGGGCTGTAGGACTCCTGAGGCAGTGACAGGTCACGCTGCAGCTCGTGGGTCACACAGGCAAAAACTCTGCACTGGGCGGAGTTTGGGGAGGCCGTGGATTAGGACTATCACCTCCAGTGTTTGAAGAATACGTTAAGTATCTCCTCAATCTCACCGTGACATCTTCAGAGGAGGAAGCAGTGACCTAGGACTCCGAGGGGGACCGCTGAGGGGGTTGGGCTGGATGAGATCCGTCCTGAGTATCTAAAGTCTCTGGATGCTCTGAGTCTTTCCTGACATGTCTCTCTGTAACGTGACGGTCGTGGTGATTCCTCTATTTAAGTAGGACGACCGAGTCCTCTCTGGCGAGGTCTGTTCTCTTCTTGTTCTTTAATTTTGTAATTTAAGTGTTAAGTCTGGAAACCAAAAGGTGTGTTTGATACCTGGGGACTTTGTTTACTACCTGGAAGCTACAGAAAAATATATAAATTAATTAACCATAAAAATACATTAAAATACAATAAAATATGACATGTTTTATAGAATCTACGTGCACCAAGCATTTAATATTTATTATTTATTATATATTAGTTTGAAGTGTACAAGAGTAATTTATTGAGTTAAGTGAAACAAACTTCACCGAGTTGTACCACTGATACTATCCTCACACACTTCCTCACACACTTCCTCACACACTTCCTCACACACTTCCTCACACACTTCCTCACACACTTCCTCACACACTTCCTCACACACTTCCTCACACACTTCCTCACACACTTCCTCACACACTTCCTCACACACTTCCGTGGTCTTGTTGTTCGTGTCTGTGGTTTGGTTAAACTGTTCTAAATTGCATCAGTACTTCTGTAAAGACGTGTATTTTTCTGATGGTAAATTTCACTCAGTGTTTTATGGAAGAAAAAATAAATAAAATGAATATATTTAATGACATTTGTGTTCCCATAGGTGTGAAAATGTCAAATCTACAGGAAACAAAGAGGAGGAGGAAGAGGAAGATGAAGAGTGATGATGAAGAGCAGAGTGATGTTGCACAAAAGAGGAATCCTGGCCCCAGCAGGTATCAGTCTGGTGATAGTTTATTAAATGTTTCAGCCTTAAAGCCTCTGGATCTGTTCAGAATAAACATTAAAACCACAGAAATACAGCACTGTGGGACTCCAGGATGAGAAAGAGACTGTACTGCACTGGACAAAGACGTTCAGCTGCTCCAGGACGCTTCTTCAGTTGTGGTCAGATTCCTGCTGGACACTGCCTTATATCTGTCTGAAGGAGGCGCTAACGACACTGAAGCTAACACCTGTTTGTTTTTACTGTTTCTGTTTTAGCTCGGTCGACAGATTGACAGATTTGAATTTTACTTTTGTTAACGTGATTATTGATGTTGGTGTTTACTTGTTGTTTACTTCTTCTGTTACAGAAGAAAACTGAAGGGAAGTTGTGTTTTTGTGCCTCACACACGACTCAAATAACTCTTAAAGTGTTCCATTCTGCTCTGTGTTTATGGCACTTTCATGTTTTTAATCATTTTACACATGTAGAGTCGTTTTTTGGGGATAAACCTGCTTTAGGGTCATTATGTCAGCGGCTTAAGTTAGTTTTAATATTATTGTTTATCATCAAGCAATTTATTGTACTTCAAAATTTAAGTGATTATCATCTATGTAATCAGAGGTATAATACTCCCTACAACAGAAGCATAGCTGGACTGGACCTGACTGGACAACACTGTCATAATGTGTCGAGGCTCCTGTACTGAAGTAAATAAACTTCACTTCTTCTTCAGCTCTGGGGCGACTAAACTTTATTCTACCACAAATAAATTCAGTACGATTATTTCCAGACCCCGCCCCCTCCTCACTCTCCCCTTTAGTCCTCCAGACCCTGATCTAAACTTGTAGATTATATAAGATTAGAGATTATAAAAGACTTACATTTAAATGTACTCACTAATATCCTTTTATATTTTCTAGTTTGGGGAAGATGGAGTCGACTGGTCCCAGGCCTTTGTCACTGAAGAGTGATAGTTCTATGTTTCAGCCTATGACCTTTCAACGAGGACCCAAAAGGTAATCCACACTGTGTCATTTATTACAGGTTATGTCTGTCAGATGATGATCGATGCCAAATAAATAAATAAATAAATACTATTGTGACATAAATGAACTCACTCTGAGCTGGTTCATGTTCGGGTCAGCTCTGTGGAGTGAAACATAGTTCATGGTGGAGAACAGCTGCTCACATGTAAATGTGGATCTGAACAGGACTCTAAATGCAGATTTCTTCATGTTTATGTCGGGGCTGGTTGAAAATCTCGATAAATACACGCTGTTTCGCCGGGTTCCCGGCTTCCATGAGTGTGATGCTTATGTGAGCAACGAAAATAATAAAATATTATTTTATTTTAGTATTTTAAGATCACAACAATCTTAGAGCTACAATAAAAAAGAGCTAACACAAATAAAATACACTTCAATTAAATATTTATAATATATTTTTTCAAGCCACGCGGAGCCGCAGTATAAGGATGAAAGAGCCACGAGTGGCCGATCCCCGCTCTAGTGTTTTCTTGGGTTTCAGCTTCTCTATCGTAGGAGACATTTTGAGGACTTGGACTAATCTCGTTCTGAATCGTTAAACCTGTTGATAGAAAACAATCACATTCACACTGCAGCAACTAAAAAGAACTGAGGACACATCCACTTTGTACAACAGCAGGTGGCGCTAAACTATACAGAGATTATTTTCTGTAAATAAACTTGTCAAGTCTATTATTAAGTCTGGCAAATCTGGACACTAGTTTTTATCCTGTTTTTTCAGTGACACATGTGAAACGAAGCAGCTCATTGGTCACTTGTGATTTACCACTGATTCTGTACAAATCCACCATGTTTTTCAACCCATCTCATATTTTTTCCTATTTTCTACTGTTCTTGATGGATTCAAAATATATATTCAAGTATATTATGTTATCTCACTGTTCATTTTAAAGGTACTGTAATGTAATGTTCACTCTTTATTTAGTCATTACTATTAGTTATAGTCAGTTCACTACTTTATTTAATCGTTATATTCAACTATGTAAACTATGTAATCTGCACTAATGTTTGTTCTTGAGTCTTGCAGAAAATGCAAGACCCCCCCCCCCTTCAGATGTGTATGTTACTAGGGTTCCCTAATTTTAATAAAAGAGGTGAAAGACGGTCTGGGCCCCAGAAAGGGTGGTGGTTTGTAACTGGGTTTTTTTGCCTCTCCGCTCTTTCTCCTCAATATTGAGACAAAATAATCTCTCTTGTCTTCTCTTCTCTTTTGAACTCTAATATAGGTTGTGAACCTATCAACTTGGTCCTTCGAGCCGGATCCCAATATACCGGAGGACTCCAGTGGATGTCGGAGACCCAGGAGAGACTGTGGCCACAGCATATGAGACCTTTTCCAGGACTGGTCTCTTCGATATCTTTTGGAGTCTAAAGGTTGACGGGATACCGAGGGAGAGAGACGAGACGAGTGAGTAAGTCTTGCTTTAAAAAACGGTATGACTGGGGGTCATGCGCGTAGAAAAACCCTAATTATCCTAGGCTCCAATTAGGTACTAAAACCTACTAATACTAATAGTAGTAGTAGTACTAGGGACGGATACGGAGTCCCGTTACCGGGTAAAATAGTGATATTTTACTGGCTGGTACAAAACCGTGATAAGAGGGACGGATGCGGAGTCCCGTTACCGGGTAAAATAGTGATATTTTACTGGCTGGTACAAAACCGTGGAATAAAAAGCAAGGGTGTGTGTGAGAGAGAGACGTGTGAGTGGAGATTCTGAACCACTAGGTGACGAATCTCATACCAAAAAGGTTGGGGAAATACGGTGTATTTCTGTGGATGCAGAGGCAAGATCTCTCCGCCTGCTGAGGCTAAAGTGAGAGATACCACACTAATCACTCGTACCAACCTGTGTGTATTCCAGCGATAGAGACCTCCCTAGGAGTTAAAAGCTGGACTAAATTTGAGGAAATAAAAATGGGAAATAAAACTACAAAGTTGACACCAAAAGATAGACTAAAAGTAAAAGACTGGAAAGCCGTGCACGCAAAATATCCTGAAAAATGTACACAGTTAGATTTGTGGGTAACAAAATATAAATTTGAAGGCGAGTTAAAATCTTCTAAAATAATGGAGCTCCAAAATAAAATCCTAAATAAAATACAAAATGAAATACAAGAAAAATGCAAAAATAAAGAATATGATATGTGTAAACTATCTATACTATACTATACTATTGTAACGCGTGATAGGCTAGGCAGACTGACTGCAAAAGATGTCTCAGACTAGATTCGGTAGGGAGCCAGTAAGTAAGTGAAAGAACACAGACAAAAATAAAGTTGATTATATGAATGATTGTATTAATATTTTTTCTATATATAGTCAGAAATTCAATAATACTTATAATAATCAACATTTATATTAAACAGATATACAATAATAAAGTTGGGATCAATCAAAACAAAGAAAATAAATGAATAACAACTTCAGACCCGTGAAATCCGATTGTTCATGTGAATATTTAGTCCATGAGTTTGTGTGTGTGTGTGTGTGTGTGTGTGTGTGTGGGTGTGTGTGTGGGTGAGCAAAGTCTTTCAGACCAAGTTTCAAAGTTTGTATCAAATCCAGCGACAGAGAAAAAGAGTTCAATTTCCTACCACAGAGTGGTGTATGGGCAGCTTGCCATCACAGGTGAAGTTAGAATCATCAGACTGAAGGGGGAAAAAAAACCTGACCTGTACATGGTCAAAAAGGAAAAACCCAGATTAAACTCACATTATGTAGCTTACAGGCTATAAGCTAAACAATAATACATACAGTTACAATTAGTATGAATTGCAATATTATTCATATCAAAATATTATAAATTATTCATTAGATAATATTAATTTCACATTTCCAAAAACACAGTGCACCTTTAAGTTAATTTCCTCTGTTTTAGGCCATTAACTGAAATGAAATGTATCAAAGTTCTTTAAAGTTGCGCAACAAACAAAACGTAGCTACATTGGCCAAATCACCCATATCAAAATAACAAAATAAACATCAAAACGAGGGTGACTCAGAAAACTAAAAGTGTCCTTTGACTTTAAAGGTTTGGCCTTTAATTCGGCATAAGTAAAAACTTGATTTAGTTTGTATTTAATCAATACTGACGCAAATCAGGTTGCACTCGTCATACGCGCTAGCATTTGCGTGTTTAGCCGCACCTCTATGGGGGTTCGTCACAGTTTAGCGTAGCACTAGAGCGCGTTTTTTTCTCAATTGAACAGCAGTTAAAACAAGAGCAAGACTCACCGCTGAGCGGATGGTTGAATGCGTAGAATGCAAGAAGTTGATTCGGATTTTGAACGACAGATGAGCACGACCAGCACGAGCCACAGTGAGCACACAGCAAGAGCACCAGAGCAGGAAGTGACAGGGGCGCGCCAGGTACTTAAACACTCACCGGTGCGTTAATGGGTGGGGGCAATCTAGGTCACGTGGGTTACACTATACTGTACTATCATTTGGAAAAATGGTTGGAATTGGCACAAGCCAGAGAAAAAGGCCAAACAGAGGCAAAGCATAAGCAACAAATTATGCTTAATACAAAGGAGGAAGATGATTTCACCACTGTAATAGCGGCTCATCCAAAAACACCGGTACAGCAGGCTCAAGCCGAGAGAGAGGGTGGTGGTTTGTAACTGGGGTTTTTTGCCTCTCCAGACCATTTCTGACACCAATGCAAGCTGTGCATTCCTACGTTTATGTGGGAGATTCTATAGTGATGCATACATCCAATTTGACCAGTAAGTAAGTAAAAAAAAAAACCAAACAGATCAATGCTCAAAAGAAAGACATTACAGGTTTGGAATTCAAATTTGCATACCAATTGGAACAATCACCACAATTACTATTCCTATAAGTAGTCTTACAGCTGGGAAAGATGCACAAAATGGAATAAAATACGCTAATGACTATTGGTACCTTATTAATGATATTCAAAACCAAGGGTGGGATACATTAGTAGCTGACCAGGATAATACATGGACACCGACACAGGCAAAAACTGACTGGGCAGGTAGGCAGGCAGAGCTCCTAACCTTAGCCAAAACCAAATCCAATCTACTGGTAACAATAAATAACATAAAGAAAAATTTGACTAATAATGGTCAAGAATGTTGGATGTTTTTGCTGAGAGCTCATGTATCAGGGATAGATCCTATTTACAAATTAATTATATGTGAAATGTTACAAACCCCTGTCCCAGGCTGCAAAGTAGCGGAATAAAAATTAAAGCAACAGTAACTTTTACTAAAGAACAAGTGTTCAATATGGCAACTGGTGTATCTGATTTTGGAAACAATTGGCTAACAATGATAGAACAGGCATCAAAGTACTTTAATAAAGACTGTGTTGCTTGTACGGGGCCCAGACCGCTTTTGATTCAATTCAATTCAATTCAATTCAATTCAATTCATTTATTTTTGTAACGCCCAAAATCACAACAACAGTTGTCTGAAGGGCGTTCATGTTTTGGTTGATGGGGGAAACCGGAGTACCCGGAGGAAACCCATCCAGACACGAGGAGAAACATGAAAAACTCCACACAGAAAGGCCTGGTGACCCGGGGATCAACCAAACCTTCTGCTGTGAGACATGAGTGATGGCACTCAGTCACCGTGCCGCCAAAACACAAAAAACAAAACAACAGGAAGAATCAGACACAGAGAATGGTACCAACACCTCCTGAATTAACAGTGCAATGTGTGGAGGATATCTTAACTAAAACAGCACCAGAGGCACTAACTAAACCTGAAAAACAGAAACCAATATTTGAGGCCAAATTGCCAAAAGGAAATTACACCTGTATCCAACGCTCAAATTCGGTAACAAATGTTTAGGTAATATTGATGGAAATCTATGTGAAAAAAAATCTGACTACAAATAAAGCACTACCCAGACTGCACAATGACATCTACTGGTACTGTGGAGGGAAAATACTTAGAGCAAATATGCCAAATGAATTTACTGGAGTATGCGCTTTAATTAATCTGATAATACCTATAGAAGTAATGTCAATAGAACAAGAACAATTAACAGCATTGATTGAACAACAATCTACTGAAAACCATGCGATTGGAGTGCCCAGAGGGGTTCCTGATAAATATAAATTAGCTAATTAAATTGCCACAGGATTTGAAAATATTCCTTTAATAGCTGCTATAATTCCAATCACTCCCAATAAAAAACGTAGACAGAATCAACTACATCCACTACAAAAATTGGGAAACTACACACAGGAGGGGTTTGAAGCAGTGCACGAGCAATTAAGCGCCACCTCACTTATGGCGCATAGCTGTTGACACGCTCCTGGCAGAACGGGGTGGAGTTTGTTCTGTTATTGGGGCCAGCTGTTGCGTGGTCATCCCTAACAATACCGCTGCAGACGGAAGCCTGACTAGAGCTATAGGCAGCCTGCGTGCGATGAACAGACGCTTAAAGGAGCAGTCTGGGTTGAGTACCCCCTTCTGGGATGACTGGCTAAGGGGGTTTGGGCGCTGCAGAGCACTGGTCTCATCGGTTCTAGTATCAATTGCTGTGTTTGTAGCTATTTTAACCTTGTGTGGATGCTGTTGTATTCCTTGTCTTCGTTCCCTGATCAATAGGTTAATAACCGCTGCCATCTCACCCGCACCTGAGGACAAAGGGGTGCAGATGTACCTATTGGAGGGCAGTGATGACGAGAACCCTGAAGGAGTACTTCCAAATCACAGTTCGATAAACAGGAGGGAATGATGGATTCAAAATATATATTCAAGTATATTATGTTATCTCACTGTTCATTTTAAAGGTACTGTAATGTAATGTTCACTCTTTATTTAGTCATTACTATTAGTTATAGTCAGTTCACTACTTTATTTAATCGTTATATTCAATTATGTAAACTATGTAATCTGCACTAATGTTTGTTCTTGAGTCTTGCAGAAAATGTCTTTTGAAAGTGCAGGATCCCACGGGAAGAAGGTTCTAGTCTAGTCTTTTTTGGCAGTTTTAGTGCAAACTATATTTGCAATTTTGTGGTTAAAATGTATAAAAATGTGCAGGTTGAAGTGCTTGGTGACATAACACAGAACTGTCCAGATTACAGCCAGGTGTTTCTGATGCAAACACCTGACAACTGTGGACACCTGTCAGACCAATCACACTGTTCCTTTCACCTCCAGACCCCGCCCCCTCCTCACTCTCCCCTTTAGTCCTCCAGACCCTGATCTAAACTTGTAGATTATATAAGATTATAGAATATAAAAGACTTACATTTAAATGTACTCACTAATATCCCTTTTATATTTTCTAGTTTGGGGAAGATGGAGTCGACTGGTCCCAGGCCTTTGTCATTAGAGAGTAATTGTTCTATGTTTGAGCCTATGAACTTTCAACGAGAACCCAAATTTAAAGTTTTGTGTTTCATGTGGATAGACCTGGTAATTACATATTAACCATAAACCAGGTCATCACTTCTTCAGTCTGACAGTTACACAGCAAAGTCCCCCTGAGGATTCTGTCCTGTCTCCAGCTCCATGTTTAACTATAGGGACATAGACGATGACTCACCTGCCCATGGAGCCTTTTAACCCACAACTGTCAATGAGTGTATCACACTCTGGAGCTGTCAGTGTGTGAACACAGTATTTGAATAAATATTATCTTCTGTTTCCTGCAGATCCCAGCTTCCAGTTTGTTGCGTTTGTGAAAAGACTTTTGAAGAAGACCCTTTGTATTTGACCTGTCCACATGTGTCCTGTCCTCGCTGTGTAAAGGACGACACACAGATCCACTGCCCTCAGTGTGGCACCGACCACAAACTGACAGGTGAGTCCAGTGTAGATCTCACCTGGGCCCATCTGTCCCACATCTAACCTCAGGCTCCAGTGGTTACTCGTGGTACTGCAGCAAACACTGACTAATCTTTTTGTACATTTCCAGGGGACAGTAAACTCTTTGACTTAACTGAGAAACTGAAGAACGAGATGCTCAACAGGTTTTCTATGACGACTGAAGGAACCAGAGATGAGAGGACTCCCCTGAACCACATCTACACTTCACTGTCCATCAACTTTGGCAAGACAGAGGTTGTCCCAGAGCACTACTCCAAACACATGATGATGAAAGAACAGGATTCTCAAGAAGAAGTCCAAGTCAGTGACCTTTTCCATAGTTCACCAGTGAAGACCAGAACTGTCCTGACAAACGGCGTGGCCGGAATCGGAAAATCATTTTGGGTCCAGAAGTTCATTGTGGACTGGGCTGAGGGCGCTGCTAAAAAAGATACTCCTTTTGTTTTCTGTCTGGCTTTCCGAGAGCTTAATCTGGTCAAAAATGACACAAGTCTGCTCCAGCTCCTGACTGACTTCCACCCCGCTCTGAGCGGCATAGACCCACAGGTCTTAGACTGCACTAAAGTGATCCTGATCCTGGATGGTTTTGATGAAAGCCGGTTTGACCTGGACTTCAGAAACACAGAGAGAGTCACGTCGCTCCAGGAGGTCACTTCTGTGTCCAGCCTCTTGTTCAACCTGATCCAGGGAAACCTGCTCCCTACAGCCCATCTCTGGATCACCTCTCGGCCGGCGGCCGCTCATCAGATCCCTGGAGAGTTCATCCACTCAGCCACTGAGATTCAAGGTTTCAACAACCTCCAAAAGGACGAATATTTCAGGAAGAGGTTCATGAACAAACCAGACCTCGCTAACATGGTGATTTCTCACGTGAAGTCGTCACAGACGCTGGACTTGTTGTGCCAGATCCCCGTCTTCTGCTGGATGTCCTCTGTTTTATTTGAGGAGGTCTTTGGAGGAGAGGAGCAAACTGGAGCTCCTCAGACCCTCACTGAGATGATGGCAGCGTTTGTGTCTATTCAAACCAAGCGCAGCAGCAGAAAATATGACGAGAACCCAGAGAAAGAGAGAACCAAACTTCTAAAAGCTAAAAGAGAGCTCCTCCTTAAAGTCGGCAAACTGGCCTTTATCCACCTGCTAAAGAACAGCCTGATCTTTTATGAAGAAGATCTACAACAGTGTGGACTCGACCCCAAAAAGGACACAGTCAAATCTGGGTTTTTCAACTCCATTCTCCAACAAGAGCGTCTGTTTTTGCAGCAGGAAGTGTATTTCTTTGTGCATCTGACCGTACAAGAGTTCTTTGCTGCTCTTTATGTTTACGACAGTTTTACCAACAACGAACCCTGGGCTCCAGAGCTGAGCACCTTCATGGGTCTAGAGTCATCAGAGCTCTCCTCCAGACCCCCAATGTTTGACCTCCTAAAGATGGCCGTCGACAAAGTGTTGGAGAGGAACGGTGGTCACTTGTTCTTCTTCCAGCGTTTCCTTTTTGGTCTTGTGCTTGAATCAAATCACAGATTTATTCCTGGATTACTGCTCCCTCTAGAGTCAAGTCAAGACACAGTTAAAAAAATGTTGACTCACCTTAAAACTATTCGACGCAAAACCGTCTCCCCAGACGCCTGCATCAACCTGTTTCAAACCATGGTGGAGATGGGAGACACCAGGATCAGTGAAGAGATCCAGGAGTATTTAAAGTCAGAGGACAGAGCTCGGGTGCAGCTGACTCCTCTGCACTGCTCTGCTCTGGCCTTCACTCTGCTGGTTTCTAAGAGTGTCCTGGAGGAGCTTGTGCTAAAGAGCTACAACACGTCAGAGGCAGGACGACGGAGGCTCATCCCGGCTGTCAGGAGCTGCAGGAAGGCCAAGTAAGTACAAAATTCAAAAGAGCCTTGATTATCCCTGACCGTCCTCCAGTGACCCTCATAAGTGTTGATGTGTCTGCAGCCTGTCGGACTGCAGAGTGACTGAGGCTTTACTGAAGCCTCTCTCTTCAGCTCTGATGTTTCCACACTCGTCTCTGAGAGATTTGGATCTGACCAACAGTGATCTGGGGGACTCTGGAGTGGAGCTGCTCTGTGAGGGTCTGAGGAGTCCAGCCTGCAGACTCACAATACTCAGGTAGTATATAACTGCACTATTACTATTCACACCAGACCTGCATCTCCTCATGATGGTTGTGTCCAGGTTGTCCGGTTGCTTAGTGACAGACAAAGGCTGTGGTTTTCTGGTCTCAGCTCTAAAATCAAACCCGTCCCATCTGAAGGAGCTGGACCTCAGTTATAACCACCTGGAGTCAGGAGGAAGAGCCCTGACCGAACTAAAGACAGACCCTCAGTTTAAACACCTCCAGTTTGAGTAAGTTTCACAAATATCCCATCAACCTCTGAGAACCTGGGACTGTTTAACAACGTAAATGTTGTTTTGTTTGCAGTGTATCTAATGGTGGAAGTCACAGAATGATCCCAGGACTGAAGAAATGTAAATTAACTTAGACATATTAAAACTTATTATCAGTCGTCATGTCTGTACTGAAATAATACAACACACATCTATTAATATGTTTGGTTTTCACTTAATTAAGGATCTAATGATACTAACGAGCATGCTGGCCTCCTTGGTACTACACGTGGTCTTTTCTTTAGATTGATGACACGGTCTGACAGCAGAGAAAAAGAGGAGCTCTGAGTTTGACTAGAATGACCTGAGGAGCTCTGAGTTTCTCTAGAATGACCTGAGGAGCTCTGAGTTTGCAGTAGGTAAAGTTCAGAGGATATGTTACAGATGTGTTCACAGACATGGACAATTCGCTCTGGACTAGAAACACAGACGATGTTCATAATTATTACAATTTACCCGAGATAAAACTAATCCTGTGTGAATAAGGCTTCAGCTGAACTTAAATTGGTGAAATCTGCCTCGTCAGACGAGTGTTTCAAACAGTTCTGCACCAGGAGTTTAACCCAACTCCATGATTAGATTTGTTTAATTCAGTCCAGAGTGTGGCTGTCGTGTTCACACTGGCCCGAGCTCATCACTCTCATAACTCTGTCCTCCTCCAGTGTCATCAGTGTCTGTATGTCACAAATAAACTCAAACTAAACTAAAACTTTGACATCTGCCTCACTAGTGTCAGTGTGAAACCTTCTTTCACACGTAGATCAGATATGTGACTTGTTCTCCACAGATCTGTGTGTCCTCACCTGGGACAAGGCCTGTGCAGGGGTGCAGTTTTCAGAGGAGCAGAGGACAGCGTCCCGCTCTGAGGACGGCCCAGACTCGGTGCTGGTGCGAGGAGCACAGGGGCTGAGCGGTCGCTGTTACTGGGAGATCGAGGCCTCTGAACCGTTCAACATCGGAGTGACACACTGGAGCAGAGGGCTGGAGGAGTTTAGGCTGGGACAAAACCAGACGTCCTGGAGTTTTGTTTACTCTGAAGGGGGCTGCTACGGTTTCCACGACAACAAGAGCTTCCCAGTCTCTGTCCACTGCTCACGCTCCAGTCGACTGGCCGTTTATCTTGACCACACGTCCGGGGTCCTGTCCTTCTACAGAGTCACTGCAGACAGTCAAACACATCTCTACACTTTCAGAGAGACATTCAATGATGTTCTGTTTGCTGCTGCTGAGCTGAAGATGAAGGGCTTTGCCAAATTTTACCACGATCAGAGCAGACAAGAATAACCTTTAACCTGAGAAATCAATGATTCAAGAGTCGATGAAGGTGATCGGTGTAGGTAGAGCCACTGTCTCAGCTCCAGTCAGTGCATGGGCCGTGTGCTCACAGGGCCAGGGCAGCATTTGGGACATTTTTTTTTTCAGTCTCATTTAAAAATGTTAATAAATTTTTAGTTACAATAAAAAAAAACCACACACATTACATGATATAACTCACCGAGTTACATGGAATCAAATGCTCGCTCACAGACAAATGAAGCCAGTCCCTTGTTAAAGTAAGTCTGCTCTCCTCACAGTCACATGTAAAAGACGAGGTTTAGTGTCACTAGATGTTCACCAGACGTGCACAAGTTCACAAATCTCAATTGGAACATGTGCTAGCCATTAGCTTGAGCTAAAATAAAACATCAAAATGTTTACACCTTCAGCAATTACTTTTAATCACGGCGACATGGAAGGGTACACACTTCACTATGGATACTTTGCAGTGACATCATGCTGGGGCTCTGCATGTATGTCTATAACAGAATGTGCAGCAGTTACCATGGTGACAAGTTTTTAGAGTCTGAAAACTCCAAATACAAAACAAAATGGATTTCAAGAGCACGTTTCAGGAGCCTGGTCAGTCCGAGCTCATGGTCTTGTTTAGGAGTTTGATTTTACAGAAAAAGCTGTTGGCTAATGCTAATGCTAATACTAATGCTAGCTAGCTTATAATTTCAGAGGGACTTGTTTAACAGCACAAATCAGCTCACCTGTTGTAGTTCCAACTAAGTCAGTTCTTTGGTCAGACTGTGTTAGAACAAAACGTGGATAAAGTCTAATTTAAGTAACAGCTATAGACAGAGCAGTGCTTCCAGTTAGCATCACACACCCAGGGAATCTTGATGACACCAGCTGCAAAGTATCAATTAAAAGGCGTTAAATTAACATGATCCTTTTTCTGGGGCTGAGTGATGTGGCAAAATAATTAATCACAATCTTTTCATTAATGTTTTTTTGGCACAATTTTGTTTAGTGAAATAAAAACCCCAGGATCATGTAGAGGGTTAATACGAACATTTAAGACCAGAATGAGTCTGAAGGACAGAGACAGAGAGAGGAGACAGTTTTTCAATAGAAAGTGAATTGGAGCCAGAGTCGATGGAGCCGGAAGTGCACCATGATCACTTCCTGTTTGGGATGCAGCGGTTAGCATATTAGCTCTGTCCATTTATTTAAACAGTCTGTGGCTAAATTCAGTAAATCTTTGCAGAGGAGTCAGTGGACGTGGAGGTGCGGGTGGATGTCACTGACAACAAGTTCATGTAGAAGAAATATATTTTACTAGATAAAAGTATTTCAATTATTTACTTTACTACAGTTTTGCTTAAGGAGCATACTGATATTATAAGATGTTTATTTGTTTTGTTTTTTCATAACATTTCAACACTTTACTCAGTTTCTTTGGATGTTGCACAGTTTTTGTTAAAGACACTCAATGTAACTTTTCTGGTGGAGGATTAATTCTGTCATGTTTTATGGCATTTTGTTGAACACACCAAACTAAACAACAACATCACCAGGACAATAGAAGGATCCAGGCTCAGACTCCAGACTAGTTTGTTTTTGGTTTCGTTTTGACGTTTTAGTTTTTTACTTTTGTTTTTGGTTTGACTCTTTCCTAGTCCTGGTTTAGTCCTGGTTTAGTCCTGGTTTAGTCCTGGTTTAGTCCTGGTTTAGACCTGGTTTAGTCCTGGTTTAGACCTGGTTTAGTCCTGGTTTAGTCCTGGTTTAGTCCTGGTTTAGACCTGGTTTAGTCCTGGTTTAGACCTGGTTTAGTCCTGGTTTAGTCCTGGTTTAGTCCTGGTTTAGACCTGGTTTAGACCTGGTTTAGTCCAGGTTTAGTCCTGGTCTAGTCCTGGTCTAGTCCTGGTTTAGTCCTGGTCTAGTCCTGGTTTAGTCCTGGTTTAGTCCTGGTCTAGTCCTGGTCTAGTCCTGGTTTAGTCCTGGTTTAGTCCTGGTTTAGTCCTGGTTTAGTCCTGGTCTAGTCCTGGTCTAGTCCTGGTTTAGTCCTGGTCTAGTCCTGGTTTAGTCCTGGTCTAGTCCTGGTCTAGTCCTGGTTTAGTCCTGGTCTAGTCCTGGTCTAGTCCTGGTCTAGTCCTGGTTTAGTCCTGGTCTAGTCCTGGTTTAGTCCTGGTTTAGACCTGGTTTAGTCCTGGTCTAGTCCTGGTCTAGTCCTGGTCTAGTCCTGGTTTAGTCCTGGTCTAGTCCTGGTTTAGTCCTGGTTTAGTCCTGGTTTAGTCCTGGTTTAGTCCTGGTCTAGTCCTGGTTTAGTCCTGGTTTAGTCCTGGTTTAGTCCTGGTTTAGTCCTGGTCTAGTCCTGGTCTAGTCCTGGTTTAGTCCTGGTTTAGTCCTGGTGTAGTCCTGGTTTAGTCCTGGTTTAGTCCTGGTCTAGTCCTGGTTTAGTCCTGGTTTAGTCCTGGTTTAGTCCTGGTTTAGTCCTGGTCTAGTCCTGGTTTAGTCCTGGTTTAGACCTGGTTTAGTCCTGGTCTAGTCCTGGTCTAGTCCTGGTCTAGTCCTGGTCTAGTCCTGGTCTAGTCCTGGTTTAGTCCTGGTTTAGTCCTGGTTTAGTCCTGGTCTAGTCCTGGTCTAGTCCTGGTCTAGTCCTGGTTTAGTCCTGGTCTAGTCCTGGTTTAGTCCTGGTTTAGTCCTGGTTTAGTCCTGGTTTAGTCCTGGTTTAGTCCTGGTTTAGTCCTGGTTTAGTCCTGGTCTAGTCCTGGTCTAGTCCTGGTTTAGTCCTGGTTTAGTCCTGGTTTAGTCCTGGTTTAGTCCTGGTTTAGTCCTGGTCTAGTCCTGGTTTAGTCCTGGTCTAGTCCTGGTTTAGTCCTGGTCTAGTCCTGGTTTAGTCCTGGTTTAGTCCTGGTTTAGTCCTGGTCTAGTCCTGGTCTAGTCCTGGTTTAGTCCTGGTCTAGTCCTGGTTTAGTCCTGGTTTAGTCCTGGTTTAGTCCTGGTTTAGTCCTGGTCTAGTCCTGGTCTAGTCCTGGTTTAGTCCTGGTGTAGTCCTGGTTTAGTCCTGGTCTAGTCCTGGTGTAGTCCTGGTTTAGTCCTGGTTTAGTCCTGGTTTAGTCCTGGTTTAGTCCTGGTTTAGTCCTGGTTTAGTCCTGGTTTACTTTGGTTTTGTGTGACGCTCGATGAAATAAAACATAAATACTGTTTTCTCCACATCTTGTACTTCACTGTTTTATTTTCATATTTTGACATTTTTAAACTCGACTGAATGATTTGATCTGATTTTTATTTGACCTTTTTTACCTGATTTGACCTTTGACCTTTAACTGAATTTACTCTGTGATATTGTTTTATTTTGGTTTGTTTGATTTGAACTGAGGCCTGTGTGATCCACAGACTGAGAGGAGGAGGAGGAGGAGAGGAGGAGGAGGAGGAAGAGAGGAGGAGGAGAGGAGGAGGAGGAGGAGAGGAGGAAGAGGAGAGGAGGAGGAGGAGGAGGAGAGGAGGAGGAGGAGGAGGAGAGGAGGAGAGGAGGAAGAGGAGAGGTGGAGGAGGAGGAGGAGGAGAGGAGGAGGAGGAGAGGAGGAGGAGGAAGAGGAGAGGAGGAGGAGGAGGATGAGTCTGAGGCTTTTGTTTTTTTACTGTTCTATCATTTAACACTTTATCCAGTTTCTTTGGATGTTCCACTGTCGTTGTTAAAGACGCACTATGTAACTTTTCTGGTAGAAGGTTAGTCACCTGTCTGTCTCCACGGAGATCGAAGGTTTGAAGGACAGAAGGTTTCAGACCCTCTGCTTAAAAACGTATCTGTGTGAAAACAGACAGCAGCTTTTCAAAATAAAAGCATTTAACAAGTCGACGTCAGAATAAAAGCTCTAAAAGTATTAAAGCTTTAACTAAAGCTGCTTCACACTTTTATTTTTTTAAAGTGAGATGGGCAGAGACCAAAAATAGTACTCAAGTAAGAGAAAAATGTACTCGAGTAAGAGTAATGGTACTTCAAAATAATGTCACTCAAGTAGAAATACAAAGTAAAGATACAAGAAATGAGTAAAAAAGTACGTGGGTGAAGTACAACTCGAGTCAGATAATGTGATGTTTATAAAGATGTAAATCGTCCTGTTACTTTAATATTTAATCATGATAAAGTTTCTCTGTTTTTATTTTCTGGGAGCGATGACTCGAGTGTTTTGGACTCAGTTATTGTTCCTTAAACGCGCTCAGACTTTTACTGTTGAAACCTGTTTCTTTGAGCTGTTCTTTTGTGCAAGGTCTAAATAGTTAAATAAATAAAAATAACTTAAAGAGTAACTGTGTGAGTAACGTCTGATTTATATTTTAAAGTGAATGAGACAAAACATGAAATAATGAAGCAAATGTGATATTTTCAAACAGACACAAAAACTAAAACTAAAAAAAAAAAAAGTACTGGTTTAGTCCTGGTTTAGTACTGGTTTAGTCCTGGTTTAGTCCTGGTTTAGTCCTGGTTTAGTCCTGGTTATGTCTGCTTTTTCAGTCCTTATTGTGGAGATTAACCATAGTTTTTGCAAGAACTCCCCCTGCAGGTGTGGTCAGTGCAGTTTGGGTCAGATACACAGATGCCATGTCCCAGTTCGACGGTCGCACACTTTGAAGTACCGTTGGAAGTACCCGGCTGACGAAGGGTGCTCCTCCGTGAAGCGTCTGTCGACCGCAAAGGCCGTGTTGAAATAGCACAGGGCTGTATGAAGTCTGCCCGGATGCACGCTTCATTCACGACCGATCTCCATGGAAACGGTGGAAACGCAAAGCACATTCGTCGGGTGCGTGAAACAGGACAGGACTTGTCGCGCCGGAAGTGACTTAAGTGTCCTTCAAACGCGGCCGACAAAGTGTGAAACCGACAAACTGGGACACGGCAACAGTCAGAGCGTAGTTACAGTGAGGTAAATAAGTATTTGAACACGTGTCTATGAGCTAGAATTCTGACCCTCAAAGACCTGTTACTCCACCTTTAAAAGCTCCACCTCTACTCCACTTATTATCCTAAATTAGAAGCTCCTGTTTGAGGTCGTTAGCTGCATAAAGACACCTGTCCACCCCATACAATCAGTAAGACTCCAACTACTGACATGACCAAGAGACAAAACTGTAGACCTCCACAAGGCTGGAAAGGGCCAAGCAGCTTGGTGAAAAAAGATCCACTGTTGGAGCAATTATTAGAAAATGGAAGAAGCTAAACATGACGGTCAATCTCCCTCAGACTGGGGCTCCATGTGAGATCTCACCTCGTGGAGTCTCAATGATCCTAAGAAAAGGAGAGGAATCAACCCAGAACTACACGAGAGGAGCTGGTTAATGACCTGAAAAGAGCTGGGACCACCGTCTCCATGGTTACTGTTAGTAATACACCAAGACGTCATGGTTTAAAATCATGGCACAGAAGGTTCCCCTGATTAAACCAGCACATGTCCAGGCCCGTCTTAAGTTTGACCAATGACCATTTGGATGATCCAGAGGATCATGGGAGAAAGTCATGTGGTCAGATGAGACCAAAATAGAACTTTTTGGTCTTAATTCCACTCGCCGTGTTTGGAGGAAGAAGAATGATGAGAACCATCCAAAGAACACCCCTACTGTGAAGCATGGGGGTGGAAACATCATGCTTTGGGGGTGTTTTTCTGCACATGGGACAGGACGACTGCACTGTATAAGGAGAGGATGACCAGGACCATGTATTGTGAGATTTTGGGGAACAACCTCCTTCCCTCAGTTAGAGCATTGAAGATGGGTCATGGCTGGGTCTTCAACATGACAATGACCTGAAGCACAGCCAGGACAACCAAGGAGTGGCTCCGTAAGAAGCATATCAAGGTTCTGGAGTGGCCTAGCCAGTCTCCAGACCTAAACACAATAGAAAATCTTTGGAGGGAGCTCAAACTCTGTGTTTCTCAGAGACAGCCCAGAAACTTGACTGATCTAGAGAAGATCTGTGGAGGAGTGGGCCAAAATCCTGCAGTGTGAGCAAACTGGAGAAAAACTACAGGAAACGTTTGAGCTCTGTAATTGCAAACAAAGGCTACTGTACCAAATATTAACATTGGTTTTCTCAGGTGTTCAAATACTTATTTGCAGCAGTAACATACAAATAAATTATTTTAAAAATCATACAATGTGATTTCCAGATGTTTTTTTAGATTATGTCTCTCACAGTGGACATGCACCTGAGGTGAACATTTCAGACCCTCCATGATTTCTAAGTGGGAGAACTTGCAAAATCACAGGGTGTTCAAATACTTATTTACCTCACTGTATTTTATTGTTTAATTGTGAATTTGTGCTGCGCCCGTTTTTTAGTTGACCAAGGACGTGTGTCGTCTGCAGCCGTGAGCTTCTCTGGCTCACAGGGAGGAGCTGCCAAACCAGCTTCAGCTTTTAATGCAGCGGAGGAGAAACGGGCGTTGACCCAAACACTCATTAAGTCTGTGTGCACCTCTATTATTATATGAGGTTTTGTTCTGTTTTCACAGTTGTTATCTCCATTGAAAAGGCGAGGGCAAAATCTGTTTACAGACGATGAGGCTTTGAACGGCGCAGCTCGACTTTGTTGCGTAAATGAGGAACAAAATGTGAAACTTCATTTTCCTGTTTTTTAAAATGGTTCCTGTTTTACTGAATTTACTCTGTGATATTGTTTTATTTTGGTTTGTTTGATTTGAACTGAGGCCTGTGTGATCCACAGACTGAGAGGAGGAGGAGGAGGAGAGGAGGAGAGGAGGAGAGGAGGAGGAGGAGAGGAGGAGGAGAGGAGAGGAGAGGAGAGGGGGAGGAGGAGGAGAGGAGGAGGAGAGGAGGAGAGGAGAGTGAAGAGGAGAGGAGAGGAGGAGAGGAGAGCAGGAGGAGGAGGAGAGGAGGAGGAGGAGAAGGAGAGGAGGAGGAGGAGAGGAGGAAAAAGAAGAGGAGGAGAGGAGGAGAGAGAACAGGCGGAGAAGAAGAGGAGAGAGAACAGGAGAAGGAGGAGGAGGAGAGAACAGGAGAAGAAGAGGAGAGAGAACAGGAGAAGGAGGAGAGAGAAGAGGTAAAGGAGGAAGGAGGAGGAGGAGAGAACAGGCAGAGGATAGGAGGAGGGGAGGAGAGGGAACAGGAGAGGAAGAGAGAGAGGAGGAGGAGAGGGAAGAGGAGAAGGAGGAGAGAAAGAGAAAGAAGAGGAGAGAAGACAATGATGAGAGAAGAGGAGGAGGATGAGTGACATACAGGGGACACAGTGGTTCAGTCTGTGGGTCCATGTCTCTGATCTTTTGCCTTTGGGCGACATTTTTGTTTATATTTATAACCGTGACATTTTTAAGTGATTGTAAATGTGCAGAATAAATACTGAGATGAACTTGTTCTTAGTTTTTTGTTGTTTTTTTGTTTTTTTACACTGTGGAACATTACTGTTCTATCATTTAACACTTTATCCAGTTTCTTTGGATGTTCCACTGTCGTTGTTAAAGACGCACTATGTAACTTTTCTGGTAGAAGGTTAGTCACCTGTCTGTCTCCACGGAGATCGAAGGTTTGAAGGACAGAAGGTTTCAGACCCTAATAATGTGACCATAATGTGATGTTATATTTTCTGGGAGCGATGTTGTAAGTATTTTGGCTGCTACTTTCCCATGTACTGTGTTCATTATAAGATAAAATCAGATCTGCCTTTATTAGTCCCACAGTGGGGAAATTCCAGTATTGCACCGCACAGTTAAAGAACAGAAGGAAAATGGTACATGCAATAAAACAAGATAATAAAAGACTTAAAAATAAACTAAAAATAGACTCTACTATAACATCTCTGTAAAGTGACTTGAGTATTCCACATGGGTGTGGTTGAATGACACATGTTCAGTGTTCACAGTGTTCATTGTTCAGTCTGACAGCAGCAGGAAGGAAAGACCTGAAACCTTCACACAGCGAGAGTGAATCAGTCACTGAAGCTGCTCTCCAGGGCAGACAGAGCGATACTGTACTATGTTACTTTACTATATTATACTTTTACTGTTAAAACCTGTTTCTTTGAGCTGTACTTTTTGTGCAGGGTCTAAATAAATAAAAAAGAGTAACTGTGTGAGTAACATGGGATTTATATTTTTAAATGAATGAAACAAAACGAGGGATGATTGAGTGGTTGAGTGTTGGTCCCCCCAACCTGAAGGTCGGAGGATCGAGTCTCGCACGGACCAAGTTCTGTCGTTGTGGCAAGACACTTCACCCACATTGCCTGGTATGAAAGTGGTGTGTGTGTGAATGA
This sequence comes from Periophthalmus magnuspinnatus, assembly GCF_009829125.3. NCBI lineage: Eukaryota > Metazoa > Chordata > Actinopteri > Gobiiformes > Gobiidae > Periophthalmus > Periophthalmus magnuspinnatus. The sequence goes on along the minus strand of NC_047143.1, from coordinate 1,088,919 downwards.
TAGGTGGAGGTCGGAGGGGCCGATGGTGCAGATTGGCAGCCTCGCTTCTGTCAGTCTGCCCCAGGGCAGCTGTGGCTACAATAGTAGTGTGGAAATGAATGAATAATGACTCTAGTGTAGAGTAAATGTGATATTTTCAAACCGATGTCCAGATTTACAGACTTTTATATTTTTCCATTTTATATTTTAATATGATCAAACTCAGCTCATGTCATTTGTTGCTGGTTTCACTGTGTGTGCTCTTCTTGTGCGTTGTTCTTGTGCGTTGTTCTTGTGCGTTGTTCTTGTGCGTTGTTCTTGTGCGTTGTTCTTGTGCGTTGTTCTTGTGTGTTATTCTTGTGTGTTATTCTTGTGTGTTATTCTTGTGTATTGTTTTTGTGTTGTTCTTGTGTGTTGTTCTTGTGTATTGTTCTTGTGTATTGTTTTTGTGTGTTGTTCTTGTGTGTTGTTCTTGTGTATTGTTTTTGTGTGTTGTTCTTGTGTATTGTTCTTGTGTGTTGTTCTTGTGTATTGTTCTTGTGTGTTGTTCTTGTGTGTTGTTTTTGTGTATTGTTTTTGTGTGTTGTTCTTGTGTGTTGTTCTTGTGTATTGTTTTTGTGTTGTTCTTGTGTGTTGTTCTTGTGTATTGTTCTTGTGTATTGTTTTTGTGTTGTTCTTGTGTGTTGTTCTTGTGTATTGTTCTTGTGTATTGTTTTTGTGTTGTTCTTGTGTGTTGTTCTTGTGTATTGTTCTTGTGTGTTGTTCTTGTGTATTGTTCTTGTGTATTGTTCTTGTGTGTTGTTCTTGTGTGTTGTTCTTGTGTATTGTTCTTGTGTATTGTTTTTGTGTTGTTCTTGTGTGTTGTTCTTGTGTATTGTTCTTGTGTATTGTTTTTGTGTGTTGTTTTTGTGTGTTGTTCTTGTGTGTTGTTCTTGTGTATTGTTTTTGTGTGTTGTTCTTGTGTATTGTTCTCGTGCGTTGTTCTTGTGTGTTGTTCCATTTATGCTTTATAATCTGGCAGATGTGAATGTTTAAGGAGAGGCACAATGGACTGCTCCAAGAAATGACTCAAGACTAAAACAGGATTGGGAAAAGTACTACTTGAGTACTTGATAAATAAAATATAATTGTCCAACAACGGAAACTGAAATCAGGACTTAAAATTGAAGCACGTAAGTTCGTTGTTGAATATCCAGAGGCAAGTTTCACATCACAGGATTTATTCTTGAAACTGTTTTTTTAACAGTTCCATTGTTGTACTTTATGTTATTCGTTCATCATCACAGCTCATACAAGTCTGTTTCTTAAAATTTGTGGCGCTAATCAAGATACGAACATTAATAACAAATAACGAATCGTCTTCTCTCTTAGCAACAGGTTTGATTGACAGCGTTGCTAAGAGCTCTGCCCCCTGTTAACCCAGCGGTGTGGGCGAGAAGGGGCGTTACCTTCAACAGTCTCTCTCCTGATTGGCTCTTTGGCTGCTATGATACTTCAGTCAGAATTACAAATATGAAACTCTGCTCCAGATTAGCTGCTATAACTGTTAGCCTCAATGAGCTTCATTTGACTGAAGGTGAATGCTGTTCGTGACGCCACTCAATACGGTAAAGCTACGCTAGCCTTATTAGAAGGAAATAGTCAGGGAAAAGTCTGCGAATATGAGGAGCAAACTAATGCTAACAAGTAGTTTTCTGAAAAAAAAGACTTGTCAAAGCTAATGTGGATACAAAAGTGTTATCCACGCTCCTTTACCTTAGTGTCCAACTCATAATATCAGATAAAGGCGACGTACTGTCTGAATTCAGGTTAGCTGCTCCTTTACTGTTTATTAACCAGTTTAGCCGTTGCCACAGTAACCCCGTTCCTTCTAGCCCCGCCCCCCGCTGTCTTCAGGGACAAATGACTCTTATGAAAGTGTAATTTGCAGATTTGTACGTGTAAAAAAAGTACATAATTTGATCCACATTCAAACGTTTTGGAACCACTGCACCTTCAGACTAATACTGTGTAACATAAAAGTCTCCTGTCCGGCTGCGTCGTGCTCCACAGGGTTTAGCTCTTTGTCATATTCAGCTGGAAGTGAAATGTGCTATTGTCACATGAAATCAGACATATATGTACTTTTATAATCACTTTATATCAGGAGTGTCCAAACTTTTTGCAAAGAGGGCCAGATTTGGTGATGTGAAAATGTTTGGGGCCAGGATCATTCTTTGAACCATTAATATTAAATGCAATTTTAATATTTTTTTTTACTTTCTCTTGCAAATGGCTTTCACCTTTCAAAAACAAAATGAAGGTAAAAAAAAAAAAAGGGGGAATATTCAAACTGTGGTTTTGATAATCACAATAAAATAAATTCACTGAGATTTTAGAATTTATTCATCTCAGAAGGTGACAAATAACTGCACTAATGTGAAAGTGAAACTGAGATCTGGACTGTGGTAAATTAACCAGGTCTGGCTCAAAGACGGTGGTTTGGATGCACAAAATGTCACAGGTGAGTCAGTCAGACTTGTCCTCGTTTCTTGTTAAAGTTCATAGTCAAGAACGTCTTCTCACACAAATATGTTGAACTGAACAAACTCAGCATTTTCTTAGCAAAGGTTTGAATTTCTTTAAACGTGTCTTTATCCAGTTAGCGATAAAACTCAGCAAGCTTAAACATATGTATTTTACACTGGTCGACAGCGCTGTTAGGCCACACATAATTATTTTTATTCCAGAGACTGTGGGCCAGTGGAAATTTGTACGTGGGCTGCAATTGGCCCCCGGGCCGGACTTTGGGTAAGCCTGCTTTATATGAACTTAAAGAGCCTCAGAGCAGTTTACATAACAGCAACATCATCACTTTGTAGCTTCCTTTTCTAACTTCAAACTTTACAACTTTAAATAGAAACCTGAATGCTGTGGTTGTGTCCTTAGGCAAGACACTTAACCCCCCTCAGCCCCAGTGTGTCTGTGTGTGTGTGTGTGTGTGTGTGATTGTGTGTTTCCTTGATGTTTGCAGATGTGTCTGGACTAACGCTGCTCAGAACTTCCTGGTTTTAGAGTCACGTGACCAACTGAAAAACTATGGGTACGTTTCAGATTCTAAAATGTGATGATGTCATGACCCAAGACCTCACTGTGACAGAAAACATAATTTTAACAATATTTATTTTACCTGCTCCATCTGTGTTAAATATTATCGTCCTGTAGAAAGTTGTGGTGTCTCCTGAAACAGTGAGTCTGTTCTTTACTTAAGTACATTTTACAGTGTATATTCTTTACTTTTACTTGAGTACATTTGAGAGCAGTGTCTGTACTTTCTACTCCACGACGTTTTTGAACAGGGCTGAAAAATAAAAAGTACTTTTCATGTTATTTAAGAGGTTATTTTTACTTTGTTCGTGGAAACATCCTGACTTAAGTTTTCACGTTCAAGTGTCAGTTAAACAAAAATAAATGTATAAGAAAAAATAAATGGATTTGTATTGTCACTGTGACCAAAATATGGATCTTTTATTTATTTATTTTTATTTTTATTATTTTGTATTTATTTATTTATTTTTTATTTTATTTTGTTGTTGTTGTTCTTTTTTTATCAACAGTAGTAGATTTAACATTTGTTCAAATTAACACTTAACAATTAATACTTTTACTTAAGTCGATTTTTTTGCGTGATACTTTTACTTGAGTAACTTCTTACCTCTGTATCTGTACTTTTACTTAAGTAACAAAACTGAGTACTTCATCCGCCTTAATAGGGCCACAGCACAAAATACATGAAATAGAAACAAACTGGAGATCAGCGCCCTCATGTGGTTAAACTACAACAGCACAGTTGGCTGGTGATTGTCTGTATTACACAAACACACTGGGACTGTCTAGTGCAGCCTCTAAAATACAAATATCACAGTTATGTACAATTTATATGACTTTTGAGTTCAAAATGATGACAAAAGATTTAAAATGAGAACAGGACCAATTTTACAGATTTGTAATTTATCACCTCATGTGTTTCATCAATGAACAGGATAAAAGTGGAGCTGAAGTCCTGGTTTAATTGAGCCTGGTTTAGTTGAGCCTGGTTTAGTTGAGCCTGGTTTAGTTGAGCCTGGTTTAGTTGAGCCTGGTTTAGTTCAGCCTGGTTTAGTTGGTCCTGGTTTAGTTGAGCCTGGTTTAGTTGAGCCTGGTTTAGTTCAGCCTGGTTTAGTTGAGCCTGGTTTAGTTCAGCCTGGTTTAGTTGGTCCTGGTTTAGTTGAGCCTGGTTTAGTTGGTCCTGGTTTAGTTGAGCCTGGTTTACTTGAGCCTGGTTTAGTTGAGCCTGGTTTAGCTGAGCCTGGTTTAGTTGAGCCTGGTTTAGTTGAGCCTGGTTTAGTTTATCCTGGTTTAGTTGGTCCTGGTTTAGTTGAGCCTGGTTTAGTTGAGCCTGGTTTAGTTGAGCCTGGTTTAGTTTATCCTGGTTTAGTTGGTCCTGGTTTGCTTGAGCCTGGTTTAATTGAGTCTGGTTTAGTTGAGCCTGGTTTAGTTGAGCCTGGTTTAGTTGGTCCTGGTTTAATTGAGCCTGGTTTAGTTGAGTCTGGTTTAGTCGAGCCTGGTTTAGTTGAGCCTGGTTTATTTGAGCCTGGTTTAGTCGAGCCTGGTTTAGTTGGTCCTGGTTTAATTGAGTCTGGTTTAGTCGAGCCTGGTTTAGTTGAGCCTGGTTTAGTCGAGCCTGGTTTAGTTGGTCCTGGTTTAGTTGAGCCTGGTTTAGTCGAGCCTCCTCCTTGAGCTGAGTTAAGTCCCTGTCAAATAACATTACAGTCTCAAGCTAGCTAGCGTTAGCCAAACGTTTTTGTACATAATGTTTTCCAATTGAAACGACTGACAGTTGCATGAAAGAATAAATATAAAAGGATTATATTCCAGTCTCAGTAGAAGTGTTGAAGCTCCGATGATGAGAAACTGAAGGGCTGCACAGTCGACCGCGGCTCGTCCAGATTTACCTCCACAAAGGCACTTGAACGCACTGCCACAAAAACACAACAACTCAGAGGGCAACACAACAAAAGTACAGATTTATGTTATCCTGAAGAAAACAGCACATAGACTAGTGCACAGTCACGGACCACTGAGAAACACAAATGTAAGGCCACATGGGAAAAGAAAAGAAAGGTTTATTATTTTTTATTATTATTATCGTCGCATCTGAATCGGTATCGAGTATCGAGTATCGAGTCTAGTTTCAAGTTTCAACAAGACTGTAACATTGGGTGGAGCTTCAAAATTTAGCAATTCCAGGGCTGCAAATTATTGAAATGATTCTAGTGAAGGTGTATGGAGTTTCAAACACTGGAGCACTTCCTGTATTACCACTTGATGACATCACAAGGTGTTTATCACTGAATCCTGTTATTTCCTACTATTTGACTTGCACATTCTAATCTTTATATTGGCACATTTGTATTTATTTCATGTTTATTTATTACATTTTTAAATCTTACATGGGTTATTGTTGTTAGCGTTCATGTCCTCTGGCTCATTAATGAACAGGACCGGACTGGAGCTCAAATCTTGGTCCGGTTGGTCCTGGTCCGGTTGGTCCTGGTCCGGTTGGTCCTGGTCCGGTTGGTCCTGGTTCGGTTGGACTTGGCTCGGTTCAGTCTCGGTGCTGGGATTAGACTCGGGGGCAGCTGGAGTCTGCAGTCCATTCGATTGTGAAGCTGCAACAGACAATAAAGATCCTACATTTAAAGGTGAACTACAAAATATCCCTCCCGCTCGTCTCCATGGAGAACTTACAGCTTTGTCTGGAATGTCCCACAGTGTGACATTAATCATATCTATCTTCATGGAGACAGTTACCAGCAAGAGTCAAGCCCAATGACAGTAAGAATTCATGTTTTTGTCAGTGAAAATACACGAAACTGAGTAGTAAATATAAGGTAGACAAGCGTAATGTCATATTGTGGAACATTTCAGTGCTATCATCTCCATGGAGACACTAGTCCTGTCTAATTAAGAATAAAACAGGAGAACGTCACTAAACCATAAAAGTCACTTAATCAACCCTCTATTGTCACTATTGCAAAGAAAACGTACACAGTTATTGCTACTTTACAGCTGACGCCATCAACATTACCCCGGAGTGTGATGCTAACTGTAGGCACTGCTCTGTCTGAAGCTCTGTTGCCCAAGTTAGATTTTTGTTTTAACACGATCGGACCATGAAGAGCCGACTTACCTGGAGCTACAACAGGTTTGTGCTGTGAAACAAGTCCCTCTCGAATCACATTACAGTCACAAGCTAGTTAGCATTAGCATTAGCATTAGCATTAGCCAACAGTTTTCCAGTGTCTCTCTTACGTTTTTTGTGTAAAATCAAACTCTTAAACAGGACCGTGAGCTCGGACTGACCACGGGCTCCTGAACACGAGCTCTTTAAATCACTTAAGTCGTTTTAAGACTTAGTTCTTAAAACGTATAAGGCAGTGTCCGCTAACGTGTCACCATGGTAACCGCTAAACATTCCGCCATAGACACGCATGCCGAACTCCAGGACTTAACTAAAAGTGTCCGTGTATTATTTTTGCAGCGCTCCCGTACCTTCCCCGTTAAGATCCTTGTCTTCAGTCGGCAGAACGGCGCCGTTTGCTTCAACAGCCACTGAAAATCCAGCAGCGTGAACTTGATAATCTGGAAACACAGAAATGAAAGAGGAGGTGAAGTAAATACCTCCTCTTTAATACCCCACAGAAGTAAATACCTCCTCTTTAATACCCCACAGAAATAAATACCTCCTCTTTAATACCCCACAGAAGTAAATACCTCCTCTTTAATACCCCACAGAAGTAAATACCTCCTTTTTAATACCCCACAAAAGTAAATACCTCCTCTTTAATACCCCACAGAAGTAAATACCTCCTCTTTAATACCCCACAGAAATAAATACCTCCTCTTTAATACCCCACAGAAGTAAATACCTCCTCTTTAATACCCCACTGAAGAAAATACCTCCTCTTTAATACCCCACAGAAGTAAATACCTCCTCTTTAATACCCCACAGAAGAAAATACCTCCTCTTTAATATCCCCAAAAGTAAATACCTCCTCTTTAATACCCCACTGAAGAAAATACCTCCTCTTTAATACCCCACAGAAGTAAATACCTCCTCTTTAATACCCCATAGAAGTAAATACCTCCTCTTTAATACCCCACACAAGTAAATACCTCCTCTTTAATACCCCACAGGAGTAAATACCTCCTCTTTAATAAAGTTAATCGTGTCTTTTACAGTATATTTCTTTAATATTTCTCTGTATATTTTCAGTTCTTACCCAGGTCGTCCAGATAGACGGGTTCAAATGATCCGATTGGTTCGTTGGGTCGGCTGGGACAAGGACGCTGCAGGTCAAAAGTGTAGGTCTACAAAAGCACAGAGCAGAGACTGATTTTTTATTTTATTTTTTTTTACATCAGATGCCCGTCCTGTCCAAAACTGAAACATTACTGTGACTGTGTCCAGTGTGTGCCCAAAGACACAACAACATGCAGACCCTGACCCACCTCAACCACCTCCAGACCCACCTCAACCACCTCCAGACCCTGACCCACCTCAACCACCTCCAGACCCACCTCAACCACCTCCAGACCCCACCTCAACCACCTCCAGACCCACCTCAACCACCTCCAGACCCACCTCAACCACCTCCTGACCCACCTCAACCACCTCCTGACCCACCTCAACCACCTCCAGACCCACCTCAACCACCTCCAGACCCACCTCAACCACCTCCAGACCCACCTCAACCACCTCCTGACCCACCTCAACCACCTCCTGACCCACCTCAACCACCTCCTGACCCACCTCAACCACCTCCAGACCCACCTCAACCACCTCCAGACCCACCTCAACCACCTCCAGACCCACCTCAACCACCTCCTGACCCACCTCAACCACCTCCTGACCCACCTCAACCACCTCCAGACCCACCTCAACCACCTCCAGACCCTGACCCACCTCAACCACCTCCAGAGTCCAAAGTATCTAAATAATTTGTATAAACAGATAAAAAGTTGTGTTCTCACCCGACTCGCTCGCCTCATTTGGAAGAGAATGATGCAAAGAACCAGAACCAACAACACGATCAGAACCAGGATGATGTAACCTGCACCAGAACAAGGCACTTTTAATCACACTCTTCTCTATCTCTGTCCTGATGTCGTTTCCTCGTCACACGGACCTGCAGTTGTGTTTCATTCTCACATGTTTAACACAAACAAACTGTTCACCTTCACTAGAATCATTTCAGCTCCAGATTTATATATGTTTGAAGTAGAAGAAGGAGCAGAAGAAGGAGTAGAAGAAGGAGCAGAAGGAGTAGAAGAAGGTGTAGAAGAAGGAGTAGAAGAAGGAAGAAGGAGCAGAAGAATGAAGAAGGAGTAGAAGAAGGAGCAGAAGAAGTAGAAGAACGAAGGAGTAGAAGAAGGAGCAGAAGAAGGAAGAAGGAGTAGAAGAAGAAGAAGTAGAAGAAGTAGAAGGAGTAGAAGAAGAAGTAGAAGAAGGAGTAGAAGAAGGAAGAAGGAGTAGAAGAAGGAAGAAGGAGCAGAAGAAGTAGAAGAACGAAGGAGTAGAAGAAGGAGCAGAAGAAGGAGCAGAAGAAGTAGAAGGAGTAGAAGAAGGAAAGAGTAGAAGAAGTAGAAGAAGTAGAAGAAGGAGTAGAAGAAGGAGTAGAAGAAGAAGTAGAAGAAGGAAGGAGTAGAGGAAGGAGCAGAAGAAGAAGTAGAAGAAGAAGTAGAAGGAGTATAAGAAGGAGTAGAAGAAGGAAGGAGTAGAAGAAGGAGCAGAAGAAGGAGTAGAAGAAGGAGCAGAAGAAAAAGTAGAAGAAGAAGTAGAAGGAGTATAAGAAGGAGTAGAAGAAGGAAGGAGTAGAAGAAGGAGTAGAAGAACGAAGGAGTAGAAGAAGGAAGGAGTAGAAGAAGGAGTGGAAGGAGTAAAAGAAGAAGTAGAAGAAGGAGTAGAAGAAGAAGTAGAAGAAGGAAGGAGTAGAGGAAGGAGCAGAAGAAGAAGTAGAAGAAGAAGTAGAAGGAGTATAAGAAGGAGTAGAAGAAGGAAGGAGTAGAAGAAGGAGTAGAAGAACGAAGGAGTAGAAGAAGTAGAAGGAGTAGAATAAGGAGTAGAAGAAGAAGACCAACGAGCTGTGGAGATGCAGACACACTTCTACAGGATCAGTCAAACGTGTGAATGAAACAAACAGCTCCAGGTCTGTGAGGAGGAAACATCAGACCATGTCCTAAACTCAGAAGACTCCATTTTGTGTAACACAGGACCTTTAATAAACTTAATTATGTTTATTAATTTATATTTTTATAAAGAACAAGTATCTTACCCCATGAGGAGCCGCCGTTTGTCACTGGCAACAATGATGTTTGTCTGACATCTAGTGGACAACAGGGACACATGTTCAGTTTAGCCATTCTGTCCTTCTGTCCTTCTGTCCCTTCTGTCCCTTCTGTCTCTTTTGTCTCTTTTGTCTCTTTTGTCTCTTTTGTCCCTTCTGTCTCTTCTGTCCCTTCTGTCTCTTCTGTCTCTTTTGTCTCTTTTGTCTCTTCTGTCCCTTCTGTCTCTTCTGTCCCTTCTGTCTCTTTTGTCTCTTTTGTCTCTTTTGTCTCTTTTGTCCCTTCTGTCTCTTCTGTCCCTTCTGTCTCTTCTGTCTCTTTTGTCTCTTTTGTCTCTTCTGTCCCTTCTGTCTCTTTTGTCTCTTTTGTCTCTTTTGTCCCTTCTGTCCCTTCTGTCTCTTTTGTCTCTTTTGTCTCTTCTGTCCCTTCTGTCTCTTCTGTCCCTTCTGTCTCTTTTGTCTCTTTTGTCTCTTTTGTCCCTTCTGTCCCTTCTGTCCCTTCTGTCCCTTCTGTCTCTTTTGTCTCTTCTGTCTCTTATGTCCCTTCTGTCCCTTCTGTCTCTTTTGTCTCTTCAGTCCCTTCTGTCTCTTATGTCCCTACTGTCTCTTTTGTCTCTTCTGTCTCTTCTGTCTCTTATGTCCCTTCTGTCTCTTCTGTCTCTTCTGTCCCTTCTCTCTCTTTTGTCTCTTTTGTCTCTTTTGTCCCTTCTGTCCCTTCTGTCTCTTTTGTCCCTTCTGTCTCTTCTGTCTGTTTTGTCTCTTCTGTCTCTTCTGTCTCTTTTGTCCCTTCTGTCTCTTCTGTCCCTTCTGTCTCTTTTGTCTCTTTTGTCTCTTTTGTCTCTTCTGTCCCTTCTGTCTCTTTTGTCTCTTTTGTCTCTTCTGTCCCTTCTGTCTCTTCTGTCCCTTCTGTCTCTTTTGTCTCTTTTGTCCCTTCTGTCCCTTCTGTCTCTTTTGTCTCTTCTGTCTCTTATGTCCCTTCTGTCCCTTCTGTCTCTTTTGTCTCTTCTGTCCCTTCTGTCTCTTCTGTCCCTTCTGTCTTTTTTGTCTCTTCAGTCCCTTCTGTCTCTTCTGTCTCTTATGTCCCTACTGTCTCTTTTGTCTCTTCTGTCTCTTATGTCCCTTCTGTCTCTTCTGTCCCTTCTGTCTCTTCTGTCCCTTCTCTCTCTTTTGTCTCTTCTGTCTCTTTTGTCCCTTCTGTCCCTTCTGTCTCTTTTGTCCCTTCTGTCTCTTCTGTCTCTTCTGTCTCTTTTGTCTCTTCTGTCTCTTCTGTCTCTTTTGTCCCTTCTGTCTCTTTTGTCTCTTCTGTCTCTTTTGTCCCTTCTGTCTCTTCTGTTTCTTTTGTCCCTTCTGTCTCTTCTGTCCCTTCTCTCTCTTTTGTCTCTTCTGTCCCTTCTGTCTCTTTTGTCCCTTCTGTCCCTTCTGTCTCTTTTGTCCCTTCTGTCTCTTCTGTCCCTTCTGTCTCTTTTGTCTCTTTTGTCTCTTTTGTCCCTTCTGTCCCTTCTGTCCCTTCTGTCTCTTCTGTCTCTTTTGTCCCTTCTGTCCCTTCTGTCTCTTTTGTCCCTTCTGTCTCTTCTGTCTCTTCTGTCTCTTCTGTCTCTTTTGTCCCTTCTGTCTCTTCTGTCCCTTCTGTCTCTTTTGTCTCTTTTGTCTCTTTTGTCTCTTCTGTCCCTTCTGTCTCTTTTGTCTCTTTTGTCTCTTCTGTCCCTTCTGTCTCTTCTGTCCCTTCTGTCTCTTTTGTCTCTTTTGTCCCTTCTGTCCCTTCTGTCTCTTTTGTCTCTTCTGTCTCTTATGTCCCTTCTGTCCCTTCTGTCTCTTTTGTCTCTTCTGTCCCTTCTGTCTCTTCTGTCCCTTCTGTCTTTTTTGTCTCTTCAGTCCCTTCTGTCTCTTCTGTCTCTTATGTCCCTACTGTCTCTTTTGTCTCTTCTGTCTCTTATGTCCCTTCTGTCTCTTCTGTCCCTTCTGTCTCTTCTGTCCCTTCTCTCTCTTTTGTCTCTTCTGTCTCTTTTGTCCCTTCTGTCCCTTCTGTCTCTTTTGTCCCTTCTGTCTCTTCTGTCTCTTCTGTCTCTTTTGTCTCTTCTGTCTCTTCTGTCTCTTTTGTCCCTTCTGTCTCTTTTGTCTCTTCTGTCTCTTTTGTCCCTTCTGTCTCTTCTGTTTCTTTTGTCCCTTCTGTCTCTTCTGTCCCTTCTCTCTCTTTTGTCTCTTCTGTCCCTTCTGTCTCTTTTGTCCCTTCTGTCCCTTCTGTCTCTTTTGTCCCTTCTGTCTCTTCTGTCCCTTCTGTCTCTTTTGTCTCTTTTGTCTCTTTTGTCCCTTCTGTCCCTTCTGTCCCTTCTGTCTCTTCTGTCTCTTTTGTCCCTTCTGTCCCTTCTGTCTCTTTTGTCCCTTCTGTCTCTTCTGTCCCTTCTGTCTCTTTTGTCTCTTTTGTCTCTTTTGTCCCTTCTGTCCCTTCTGTCCCTTCTGTCTCTTCTGTCCCTTCTGTCTCTTTTGTCTCTTTTGTCTCTTTTGTCCCTTCTGTCCCTTCTGTCCCTTCTGTCTCTTTTGTCTCTTCTGTTGATCTGGTCTGTTCCTGGTAAAACGTTTTTTTTTAGTTTTTTTTTTACTCAATGTATATTTTTTTTATATCTAACTTAAACTTTCCTTTATCCGTGAGTGTCCCGTGTGTTTCGTCCTGCTTTACTTGTCCTTTAGTCCCACAGTCTGTTTATATAAATGGACGTAGCTAACCTGCTAGCACAGACGTTGTATTTAAATAGACACAGCTAACCTGATTGGCTCTTTGGTTGCTATGACACTCGAGGGCAGAATTCCTAAAATGAACCTCAGCTCCAAATATAATATAAGGAACAATATTATCATAAAAATGTAAATAAAATTACAAAATAATATAAAAAAAAAAGCTGAATTTTAGAAAAGAAAAAGTATTTTTAATTAATTAGATGAAGTGAATTAAGGTTTTTGGGGTCAATATTTGTGAAAAAAATTTAAATTGTTATGTTTCTTATCATAATTAATGGCTAAAATGTGATAATTTTGACGTTCCTGTTTGACGTTGGACTAAACTGATCCTCCTCCGTCTCCTCCGCCTCATCACGTGTGACTTTGTTGATTGTGTCATGTGACGTGCGCAGGTTTGAATAACTTCGAAAAACTAGTGCATTGTGGGTATGTGGTCTGAAACAGGAAGTACCAGTCGTTTCAGTGGTGGGTAGGGTGTTTCCGTCATATTCATCCTCCTTCTCCTCCTCTGTCTCTGTCTCTGTGTCACCGACTCCAGGAGTCAGAACCATCTCCTGAAAATGACAGAGAAATTCAAGATTTATATTTGATTATTTTATTCACAAGTTGAAATGGATTTTTAGTTTGTTTTATTAAAGGTCCAATATTACACAAAATGGACTCGCCACCTCCTCAAAAACAGACCTGGAGTTGTGTTTGTTTCATTCACATGTTTTTATTCACTTCACTTTATCATTCGTCTGTCACATCTGCAAAGATCAAAATGCGACGTTCCACCTTGTGATGTCATCAAGTGGTAGTTTTCCAGTGAACTCCTCCTTTTCCCTTTAGTTCAGTTGTAGATTGTCAGTTGTTCCAGGACTGAAATGATCCAGATGATTCTAGTGAAGGTGGAGTTTAAAAACACAGTGGAGCACTTCCTGTATCACCACATGATGACATCACAAGGTGGAACAGAGTGTTTTCAGTTTGAGAGAAGAACTCAGCCTAAATCTGCAGGTTTGTTTGTGTTAAACATGTGAAACAAAACACAACTCCAGGTCTGTGTGTGAGGAGGAAACTTTAATTTTCATCTAAACGTAGATGTTGCTGTTGGATAAAAGACGGTCATGAGGTCTGATGTAATGCGTAAATTGTCTCCATAGAGATGTTTTTGCTTTACCTGAAATGTTCCATTGTAAAGCTTTAAACATATCCAACAAGCAGTTCTTGTTATTGCTGCTGTAAAACGGTGAAAATCAGGCGTCTCTGTTGATGTTTGTCTCCATGGAGATCGTTTTACCTGGAGACATTTTTGGCCCTTGCTGTGGATTTTATTCATTATTACCATGGACTGTTTGTATTTTATTTATTTTTTTAGTTATTTTGAGTATATTTATTCTTTTTTTGAGTTATTTCAAGTTTACTTTTTGAGTTATTAGATTTTTTTGATTGATTTTATTATTATTATTAACCTGCTCTACGTGATTCTTTTTTTTTATTATTATTATTATTTTGAGTTTATTTATTTATTTATTTTTAGTTTATATTCTTCAATTTTGAATTTTTCGAGTTATTTTTGAGGAGTTTTTTTGTTGTTGTTTTGAAGGGTTTTTTTTTGTTTGTTTTTTTTCAGTTATTTTTTGTTTTTTTTAGTCTAGTGCGAGTGTTTATAATGAGCAAACAAAAAACACAAAATAACAGCGGCTGATGAAACATACAGATGATCCGTTGGTTCCAGTTGTGCTGTTGGTCGGCTCCACGGTGGAATTATTCACTGTTTCATTCTCCGACATCCCATTTTCAAACTTAAAAAGTAAAAAAAATAAAAGAGAATTAAAAACACATATGTTTACACCACCTTTGTATCTACAACTATGTAGTTTAGTTCTTTCAGGTTTAGTCCTGGTTTAGTCCTGGTTTAGTCCTGGTTCAGTCCTGGTTTCGTCCCGGTTTAGTCCCGGTTTAGTCCTAGTTTAGTCCTGGTTCAGTCCTGGTTCAGTCCTGGTTTAGTCCTGGTTCAGTCCCGGTTTAGTCCCGGTTTAGTCCCGGTTTAGTCCTAGTTTAGTCCTGGTTCAGTCCTGGTTCAGTCCTGGTTTAGTCCTGGTTTAGTCCTGGTTTAGTCCTGGTTTAGTCCTGGTTTAGTCTTGGTTTAGTTCTGGTTTAATTCTGGTTTAGACCTGGTTTAGTCCTGGTTTAATCCTGGTTTAGTCCTGGTTTAGTCCTGGTTTAGTCCTGGTTTAGTCCTGGTTCAGTCCTGGTTTAGTCCTGGTTTAGACCTGGTTCAGTCCCGGTTTAGTCCCGGTTTAGTCCCGGTTTAGTCCCGGTTTAGTCCTGGTTTAGTCCTGGTTCAGTCCTGGTTCAGTCCTGGTTTAGTCCTGGTTTAGTCCTGGTTCAGTCCTGGTTTAGTCCTGGTTCAGTCCTGGTTTAGACCTGGTTTAGTCCTGGTTTAGACCTGGTTTAGTCCTGGTTTAGTCCTGGTTCAGTCCTGGTTTAGACCTGGTTTAGTCCTGGTTTAGACCTGGTTTAGTCCTGGTTTAGTCCTGGTTTAGTCCTGGTTTAGACCTGGTTTAGTCCTGGTTTAGTCCTGGTTTAGACCTGGTTCAGTCCCGGTTTAGTCCTGGTTCAGTCCCGGTTTAGTCCTGGTCGTACCTCAGGTCTGTAGCTGTGGTCAGTTTGGTTCTGGTGAAAGTCTCTCGTGATGTTTTGGTCGTGTTGAGGAGTTGAGCTGAGGGACTGTGGCTCGTCTCTCTCTGAAACACAACATAAAGGGAAACCACAAATCTGCAGGATTTTTCATTTATTCATTTAAAGGTGCACTGTGTAACTTACAGTCTCCATGGAGATGTTATTGCTTTGCTTGGAATGTTCCACAGTCTGGCACATTAAACTAAACTTAACTCGCACCTCCAGGAGAGTTTCTCCCAGATTCGTCCATCACTGAAGTCACCGAGGTGGTTGGCAAGCTCCTCGGTGGCAAGGCTCCGGGGGTGGACGAGATCCGTCCTGAGTACCTCAAGTCTCTGGATGTTGTGGGTCTTGGCTGACACGTCTCTACAACATCGCGTGGCGGTCGGGGACAGTACATCTGGACCGGCAGACCAGGGTGTTTCAGTCATAGGGGAATCACACTCCTCAGCCTCCCTGGTAAGGTCTACCCCAGGGTACCTCGGATTCGTCCCGATTGTGGATCACTGGACCAGCTCTATACTCTCCATCGGGTCCTTCAGGGTTCATGGGAGTTTGTCACAGTCACATGTGTTTTGAGGACCGTGTCCCTCGTGGTGTCCTTTGGGGGGGGCTCTGGGAGTATGGGGTCCGGGGCTCTTTGCTAAGGGCTGTCCGGTCCCTGTATGACCGGAGCAGGAGCTGTGTTCATTGCCGGCAGTAAGTCAGACCTGTTCCCAGTGCATGTTGGACTCCGCCAGGGCTGCCCTTTGTCACCGGTTCTGTTCATTATATTTATGGACAGAATTTCTAGGCGCAGCCAGGGGCCGGAGGGGGCCTGGTTTGGGAACCACAGGATTTCATCTCTGCTGTTTGCAGATGATGTTGTCCTGATGCTTCTTCGAGCCAGGACCTGCAGCACTGGGGCGGTTTGCAGCCGAGTGTGAAGCGGCTGGGATGAGAATCAGCTCCTCCAAATCTGAGGCCATGGTTCTCAACCGGAAAAAGGTGGCGCCCTCTGCAGGTGGTGGAGAGTCCTTGCCTCAAGTGGAGGAGTTCAAGTATCTCGGGATCCTGTTCAGACTGAGGGGAGGATGGAGCGTGAGATTGACAGTTGGATCAGAGTCTGCAGTGATGCGGTCACTGTATCGTCTGTTGTGGTGAAGAAGGAGCTGAGCCCAAAGGCGAAGCTCTGGATTTACCTCAGTCTACGTTCTGCCCTCACCTATGGTCATGAGCTCTGGGTAATGACTGAAAGGACAAGATCGCGGATACAAGCGGCTGAAATGAGTCTTGGAGATAAGGTGAGGAGCTCAGTCACACGATAGGAGCTTGGAGTAGAGCCGCTGCTCCTCCACCTCGAGAGGAGCAGCTGAGGCTCAAGAATCTGCTCAGGATGCCTCATTGACACCTCTCTAGAAAGGACCCAGGACACGTTGGAGGGACTATGTCTCTGGCCTGGGAACGCCTTGGGGTCCCACCGGAGGAGCTGGAGGACGTGTCTGGGGTGAGGGAAGTCTGGGAGTCCCTGATTTGACTGATGCCCCCGTGACCTGGCCCCAGATAAGAGGAAGAACGTGGACGGATGGATGACGTAATCTCGCTTTTTCATTTAATTACTGTGTTTTTATTGCTGAAAATATCTTGAAAAACATTAATTCTGGGCTTGCCTTTCCACAGATCTGACCTTGGGCTGGTGGTGTCATGTGCTTGTCTCCATAGAGAAAGATAATACGTTTAATTCCACACTGAGGAACATTCCAGCAGGTTCTTTTAGCAAATGACTCAGTGCACTTTGAAATTTGGCACAAAAAAAAGACATTTAACCTCAAAAAATAAATGTATACATTTGTGTATTGATACTTTGCAGTGATATGATGCTGGGGGTGTTCTACATGTATCTGTATGGCAGAATGTTGAGCAGTTTCTATGGTAACACAAAGTACACATTAGTAAACTCTGCAAAAACGTTTTTTAGATCGTCTCCAGGAGCCTGTGGTCAGTCCGAGCGTTCAAGGTTCTGTTTAGGAGTTTGATTTTCAGCAAAACGGTGAGAGTAACTGAAAAACTCTTGGCTAATGCTAATGCTAATGCTAATGCTAATGCTAATGCTAATGCTAATGCTAGCTTGTCACTGCAATGTTATCTGAGAGGGACTTGTTTAACAGCACAAACCATCTGACCTGTTGTACTTCAGATAAATCAGTTCTTTATGGTTGGACGTGTTGTGTAGAATTCTACTGGAGTTCACAGAGAGCAGGACTTTTCAGAATTTTGCTCACGTTCCTCCCTCAAGATGGCCGCCAGATTTGCCCCAGCAACAAAAACCATATTCTGTCTCGGCCTTATATAAATATCACTGACGTCGGCTGTGTGTGTGAAGAGTGCAGTGTGTGGTCTGTACCTGGAGGTGTAGGGGTCACGCTGTGATTAGAGCCCGGGTCTTGTCCTTGAGTGTCTGAGATCAACATGAGGACAGCTGCAAAAACAAAGGTCTGGTTTAGTTCTGGTTTAGTTTTCAGAGAAGTCACAGGCAGCAGGTGAATCTGGACCAGTGGATTCACTCGCTGCATCTACAGATCAGTGTGTGGAGGAAAAACAACTTTCTCCAGATAAACTCAGACAAGACTCAAGTCACAGAAACACAGAGAAAGGACTAAACCAGGACTAAACCAGGACTAAACCAGGACTAAACCAGGACTAAACCAGGACTAAACCAGGACTGAACCAGGACTAAACCAGGACTAAACCAGGACTTACCCTGGTGAATCAGTGTTTGAGTTTTGTGCAGCTAAATCCTGGGACATTCTTCCTCTAGATGTGACTCAGGCCTCGACTTTGACGATGTTCAAACCCAGACTCAAACGGTTGTTTATCTGTGACTTAAAGGGTTTTATTCTGCCTCTTCTCTTTTAATGTTAATATTACAATGATTATTTATGTTTTGATTTGTTGTTTTGTGATTTTAATGTCTTTCTTTTTCTGTAAAACACTTTGAATTACTTTGTGATTCTTGGCAAGGCAAGTTTATTTGTATAGGACAACTGCTTGCATTGCCTAATCCTGGTTCAGTCCTGGTTTAGTCCTGGTTTAGTCCTGGTTTAGTCCTGGTTTAGTCTTGGTTTAGTCCTGGTTCAGTCCTGGTTTAGTCCTCGATGCAGTGACAGGAAATGTCTAACCAAAATGTGTCAGTTAAATCATACACAGTTCTTTTTACACAGAATGTTGTTTTGTTTTTTGTTTGTTTGTTTGTTTGTTTGTTATTTAATATATACATAATTCTTTTCAGTTCCTCTTTCATCAAACTGACTCCAGGTTTGAAGATGCTTCGTAGTGTGAACACAAAAACATCGAACAGTTTTGTCTATTTACTCAGACTTATTTTTAATTTTAATGCATTTCTTATAACAACTGGAAAGATTAACTTCAGCAGGTGGAATTTTCTTATTTAGGTTGGAATTAGAATGAAAAAAGAAAGAAAAAAAAAGATGCAAAATCATGAAACACTGTCCAGAGATCAGTGTGGCACTCACCAAAGGTCCAGACATGCAGGGGCTTCATTCTGGCGTTTCCTCCCGTCGGTTTTTGAGATGTTGATAGTGTTATTTTTGTTCTTTTATAAATTTCTGGTTTGAGTTTCAGTTCTGTCGTTGTGAGCGCTCTAAGACAACTTCACTTCAGCTCCAGCTTCAATTTCCGCCTGTGCTGTGGTTTGTTTCACACTTTGAGTCAGAGGTTTAGCAGAGGAGAGGCGTCCTGTGGCGTCCTGTGGCGTCCTGTGGCGTCCTGTGGCACGAAGAGACACGACACGAAGAGACATGAGACATGAGACATGGCACAAAGGAGGTGAAGGTTTAAAGACCTCACATTTGTAGGAAATTTTAGATCTTTAAGAAGAATATTTTTGTAGAAAGATCTAGACGCCAGAGCCATTATAACAAGAAAATACAGTTGAATAGAAACAGTTTTAGTCCTGGTTTAGACCCAGTTTAGTCCTGGTTTGGTCCTGGTTTAGTCCTGGTTTAATCCTGGTTCAGTCCTGGTTTAGTCCTGGTTCAGTCCTGCTTTAGTCCTGCTTTAGTCCTGGTTTAGTCCTGGTTCTGGGTCTTACATTAGGCAGCTTTGATCTTTATATAAACAGTCTATGGTCACAATCAAACTAAATATGGTTGATTAGAGCTAATTATTCATTCATTAATTATTGCTCTCAAGCTAGCATTAGCATTAGCATTAGCATTAGCATTAGCCAACAGTTTGTGTAAAATCAGACTCTTAAACAGGACCATGAGCTCAGACTGACAGGCTCCTGAACACGAGCTCTATAAATCTATTTTAATCTATTTTAAATATTAGTCTTTACACTTTCTCGACAGTGTTTGCTCATGTTTGCATCGAGCGCCATGGTAACAGCTAAACATTCGTCCCTAGACACACATACAGAACGCCCCCAGAATGACGTCACTGAAAAGTCTCATTTGCATGTGTCACACACGTGGGCTCAGACAGAGGCTCGGTTGGTAGAGCGTCACTCAAATCCTCGCCGAGCGGTCGTATCCGCCGACCCACAGGTTGACGGTGCGATTCCAGCTCCCACAGATGAACGCCGTTGTTGTGTTTTTGAGCAGGACACTCGACCCGCCTCGTGTCTGCGTACACTCCTGTGTGAATGAGTGAGTGGTTCCTTGTTGTGAAAGTGCTTTGAGTGACCTGAAGCTGGAAAAGCGCTGCATAAAAATGTGACCTTTTAGCATTCAACCAGTCGCAGGTGTGAACGCGTTTCTCACTCCGAGCGGACGGGCCGCTGGTGTTTTCACCTCAGTGTCTTCAGTCTCACTCAGGAAGTCGCCCCCCCCCGCCCCACAGACACACATCAGAGCGCTCACTGTGGACGCTCATATTTACCTGTTGATGTCTATGTGGTTTACGCGTATCCGGTTATGCTAGCTCATTATCTCATGGTTTCACAGGGGTTTGATGCAGTCGCTAAAAATGGTTCTGGATGTGTGTGACAGCAGCAGTTTTTCAATAGAATGTGAATTGGAGCTAGAGTCGATAGAACAGGAAGTGCGCACATGCTCACTTCCTGTTGGGAACGCGGCGGCAGCAGGTTAGCTCTGTCCATTTATATGAACAGTTCTGTTTAGTAAAGGATATTTTTAAGTTTGGAGTTTGTGTGTTTTTTTGTTTGCTACGTCCCATACGTGTTCATTCATATGTGCTCCCCCATTGCAAAAATGACCAAAAAAATCTGTTTTCACCCACCCCCTGTCTCCACCCACTGCTTTGTCATAACTTGCAGTTATTTAAACTAATTTAGACCTTTCAAAAAAAAAAAAAAAAAGAATGAAATGCCACATCAGTGCAGTTTTAAAGAGGAAGTGAATGGTACTTTTTTATTACTACACCGTTTTACAGCAGTTACAGTAAGAAACATGTAAAATAATGACAACCTGATGATGTCACAAGGTGGAACGAAGCATTTTGGTGCGTTGACCTTTTTTTTTTTTTAAGTAATCAAAGACGTCATCATTCATGATCATGTGACTTTACGGCGCATTTTGGACCAATTGATTTGATGTTTGATTCAGAATTTCTTTTGCTGTCAGTTACTTTTATATAATAATATTTGGCAGTTTAGATTGTCAGACTGTTACAGATTTGTTAGAAAAGCATCAGGTGAATGAAGGTCGTGTGGAGGCCGATGCAAACAAGGACACCGGAGACACCGGAGACACCGGAGACACCGGAGACACCGGAGACACCAGAGCGGTCTACGGCGAGCGGAGACACCGAAGGAACGCCGCCACTGGTCGTAGTATCTGTCAATCAAAGAAAGAATGTGTCTGAAAACTTAGGCACAGAGACACTAGAGTGAATATGAGGAAGAAGGAGCAGAGGAGGGGGTCAGAGGAGCAGAGGAGGAGGTCAGAGGAGCAGAGGAGGGGGTCAGAGGAGCAGAGGAGGGGGTCAGAGGAGCAGAGGAGGAGGTCAGAGGAGCAGAGGAGGGGGTCAGAGGAGCAGAGGAGGGGGTCAGAGGAGCAGAGGAGGAGGTCAGAGGAGCAGAGGAGGAGGTCAGAGGAGCAGAGGAGGGGGTCAGAGGAGCGGAGGAGGGGGTCAGAGGAGCGGAGGAGGGGGTCGGAGGAGCGGAGGAGGGGGTCAGAGGAGCGGAGGAGGGGGTCGGAGGAGCGGAGGAGGGGGTCAGAGGAGCGGAGGAGGGGGTCAGAGGAGCGGAGGAGGGGGTCAGAGGAGCGGAGGAGGGGGTCAGAGGAGCGGAGGAGGGGGTCAGAGGAGCGGAGGAGGGGGTCAGAGGAGCAGAGGAGGGGGTCAGAGGAGGTCAGAGGAGCAGAGGGTCAGTATTTTACCATGTTCTCCACTGGATTCATCATCATCACAATCGTATTGTAGATCTACATCTTCTTGATCAAACTGGGTGTTGTTTGACTTGACTGTGGCTGTGCAGAAAACAAAAAAAGACACTTGTTATTTTTGTCCTTGAGCAAGACACTCCATCCTCCTCCATGTCTTTAGTACAGTGACTGAAAGAATAAAGCAAAACTGTGATGATCAAGAAGAGCGACACATTCATTATGTGCCACACTACAGCCACACTACAGTCACACTACAGCCACACTACAGTCGCACTACAGCCACACTACAGCCACACTACAGTCACACTACAGTCACACTACAGCCACACTACAGTCACACTACAGTTACACTACAGTTACACTACAGTCACACTACAGCCACACTACAGTCACACTACAGTCACATTCTAGTTACACTACAGCCACACTACAGTCACATTCTAGTCACACTACAGTCACACTACAGCCACACTACAGTCACACTACAGCCACACTACAGTTACACTACAGTCACACTACAGTCACACTACAGTCACACTACAGCCACACTACAGCCACACTACAGCCACACTACAGTTACACTACAGTTACACTACAGTCACACTACAGTCACACTACAGTCACACTACAGCCACACTACAGCCACACTACAGTCACACTACAGTCACATTCTAGTTACACTACAGCCACACTACAGTCACACTACAGCCACACTACAGTCACACTACAGTCACACTACAGTCACACTACAGTCACACTACAGTTACACTACAGTTACACTACAGTCACACTACAGTCACACTACAGTCACACTACAGCCACACTACAGCCACACTACAGTCACACTACAGTCACATTCTAGTTACACTACAGCCACACTACAGTCACACTACAGCCACACTACAGTTACACTACAGTTACACTACAGTCACACTACAGTCACACTACAGTCACACTACAGTCACACTACAGCCACACTACAGTCACACTACAGTCACACTACAGTCGCACTACAGTCGCACTACAGTCACACTACAGTCGCACTACAGCCGCACTACAGCCGCACTACAGCCACACTACAGCCACACTACAGTCACACTATAGTCACCACCATCATGACATCAACAACAATCTTAAAGGAGCACTGTGGAACCTTTCTGTTACAGCACAGGCTCGTGTCCATGTGACTTAGGAAAATGAAACAATATAATAACAACAAAACACAAAATATCTACAACATAAAACAACAGAAGTCTCCATAGTAACTGTAACAAATGTAACTGAATGAGTGCTCTATAAAATCATGGCCACTGAGGCCCGTGAGGCCCGTGGGGCCCGTGGGGCCCGTGGGGCCCGTGGGGCCCATGTTACATTCTTATACAGGCTTCATGAAACATGTACAAAACTTTGCAAGAGTTTCAGACTCCAGTGTTTGTGTCATAGTCCAGTGTGAGGCTCACAGACAGGGGGCACTGCAGAGCAGGGGCAGAGCACTGGGGGGCAGCAGAGGGCTGAGGCTCTTCTAACATTTTAATTTGAGCAAAACAATTTATGAACGCAAATAAAATCAGAAGTGTAGATAGAGTAGACAAATATTCTTTAATATTGGAACAAATGAGTGATGATGGTGTCCATAATTTGACGAGTGAAAATGTAAAATTTAAGTCACAAATGTGACCAGATTACATGAAATTACATCATTTTCTTTCCAAATTTCCTGGGGTTGGCCCCTCTGACCTCTGACCTCAGCCGTGTATGTCGACCTGACACACGGGCAAACACAGCGTCTCTGAATGTCCCAATGACACAAGACAAAATGTTATTTAATGCCATATCATCTGCATGATGTAAAAAGGCTTTTTGTCAAACTATTTTGGACTATTTTAAAAGCAGAAACGTCTCTATGGAGACAGGCAGGTGGCAGACCCCTCACCAGAAAAACTACAGGGTGCATCTTTAAATTGCTGCATTATGAGATGAATATGATCTTGATTTTAGCAGATTCTTGTAATAAAATAAAATAAAGTACAAATGTTTTGTTGCTTTTTTGAAGTGAAACATGACTCGCTGTAATGTTTCACTTCACGTTTTCTCAGCGAAAAGGAACTTTTACTTTTCACTACGATACAAAATGTTTATGATGTGGCTGAAAAATACGTATAAAGAAAAAGAAAGAGCAGATGTGGAACATTTAAATTTAAAACAGACAATTTTGAATGTGAGTTTCTTTCACTCACCAAAGACCAACAGCAAAAGGCAGAGATGCATCCTGAGCACGACTGTTCACCACAGACGCTTCCTCACTAAACAGACGCTTCCTCACTAAACAGACGCTTCCTCACTAAACAGACACTAACTCACTAAACAGACGCTTCCTCACTCTAAAGACACTTCCTCACTCTACACAGCCGCTTCCTCACTAAACAGACACTTCCTCACTAAACAGACGCTTCCTCACTCTAAAGACACTTCCTCACTAAACAGACACTTCCTCACTAAACAGACGCTTCCTCACTCTAAAGACACTTCCTCACTAAACAGACACTTCCTCACTAAACAGACACTTCCTCACTAAACAGACACTTCCTCACTAAACAGACACTTCCTCACTAAACAGACGCTTCCTCACTCTAAAGACACTTCCTCACTCTACAGATGCTTCCTCACTAAACAGACGCTTCCTCACTCTACAGATGCTTCCTCACTAAACAGACGCTTCCTCACTCTACAGATGCTTCCTCACTAAACAGACACTTCCTCACTAAACAGACGCTTCCTCACTCTAAAGACACTTCCTCACTCTACAGATGCTTCCTCACTAAACAGACGCTTCCTCACTCTACAGATGCTTCCTCACTAAACAGACGCTTCCTCACTCTACAGACGCTTCCTCACTTCATTTTTCAATAGTAGTTCCTGTGGAGGTCTGCCACTTGTTTGTTTCCATGGATACGTACACGCTCTAGCTCCCGCTGGAATGTTCCACTGTTTGTCAAAAAAATAAATAGCTATCAATTGACTGTGAGTGGATTCGCCTCTCCACAGATGTGGCCTGTAACTTGGCCCCCTGACGTCAAGTTAAATGACATACTGTGGGACACTATTGGCAAAACAATAACATCTCCATGGAGACCCTCCACCCAGAAAGTTACACAGTGCATCTTTTTTGCTATGGGGATGGCTGGAGGATATTGATAATTTACAGTGACATCACGCTGGTGGGGGAGAGGTACTGCATGTATGTCTATGGCAGAACGTTCAGCAGTTGTCATGGTCACACAAAGCACACATTAGCAAACACTGCATAATAACATATTTTGGTTCTGTTTAAGAGTTTGAATTTACACAAAAATGTGAGTGTAACTAACTGAAAAAAAAACCTTTTGGCTAATGCTAATGCTAATGCTAATGCTAGCTTGTGACTGTCATGTTATGTGATGTGGCTTGTTTAACAGCACAAATCAGCTCATGTGTTGTCTGCTCTTTCTGGTCAGATTGTGTTAAAATAGTCAGATTAAAAAGTCTAACTTGAGTAATGAAGCTTCAGACAGAGCAGTTCCTTGAGTTAGCATCACACATCAGCTGCAAAGGATCAGTCGCCCTGTTGAGCTTTAGATTGGAGGGAAAACAGCTGCATCTGGTGAGATCCCACGACACAGGCAGAACATGCAAACTCCAGACACGGGACCTAGTTGTTGTGAGGCGAGAGGGAGCTAGCCGCAGTTTCATGTAGCATACCTCGTACATATATTGGTGCGTATCGGGAAAAGTATCGATACTTTGCAGTTGACGTCATCAATATTCTCTAGGGGTGTGATGTTAACCTGAGGAACTGCTGTGTCTGAAGCTCTGTTAGACCTGAGTGAGCTGATTTGTGCTGTTAAACAAGTCCCTCAAATAACATTACAGTCACACGCTAGCATTAGCATTAGCATTAGCATTAGCCAAACGTTCTTCGGTTAATCTGTCTCTTGTCGTAAATCAAACTCCTAAACAGGACCATGAGCTCGGACTGACCTCAGGCTCCTGAACATGAGCTCTTTAAATCCATTTTGTATTTTTTCTTAAGTTTTCAGACAAACAAGAACCGCCTGAAGACTGAGGAGCTGCCTGAAGACTATGAGGAACCGCCTGAAGACTGAGGAGCCGCCTGAAGACTGAGGAGCTGCCTGAAGACTGAGGAGCTGTCTGCAGACTATGAGGAACCGCCTGAAGACTGAGGAGCCGCCTGAAGACTGAGGAGCTGTCTGCAGACTATGAGGAACCGCCTGAAGACTGAGGAGCCGCCTGAAGACTGAGGAGCCGCCTGAAGACTGAGGAGCCGCCTGAAGACTGTGAGGAGCCACTTACAGACTGAGGAGCTGTCTGCAGTAGCTACTTAAGTAATGGTAGTTTCTTAAGTATTGATAGTTATTTTGAGTATCGGTAGTTCCTTGAGTATCGGTAGTTCCTTGAGTATCGGTAGTTCCTTGAGTATCGGTAGTTCCCTAAGTATCGTAGTTCCTTGAGTATCGTAGTTCCTTGAGTACTCACCCGTGTCGTGGGCTGGACTCTCCACTGGTCCCAGTGACAGGACGTCCTGTGGGATGTGGGTCACAGGTGTGACTCCTCTGGACGAGGCTCCTGCAGATCAGATCATGTGATTTACCGTCACTGCGTCATGTGACTGAGGAGGCTCCAACGACGTCACCTCCTCAAACTGGAGTCGTGTTTGTTTGTTTTTAAAAGATTCGGATCCCATAAAAGAGCCGAAAGTCCCGTCTCTCTGCACCTGTGAACTTTACATGTTTCTATCGGAAAAACACATGTTCTTCTCTTTTCTTGTTAAATCCATGTTCTTCCTCTTCTCCGGGTCACACAGTCTGAGACCCAGACTTCCCTCACCCCTGACACCTCCTCCAGCTCCTCCAGTGGGACCCCGAGGTGTCCCCAGGCCAGAGAGACATAGTCCCTCCAGCGTGTCCTGGGTCTTCCCTGGGGCCTCCTCCCGGTGGGACATGAACACCTCCCCAGGGAGACGTCCAGGAGACGCCTCAGCTGCTCCTCTCCACGTGGAGGAGGAAAAATTGACTTATTTATGAATATTTATGTTTCTGTATTACTGTGTTTTAATCTTCTAAATACTCTGGGTTAGACCTGCATTTGACCCATTTTTCATAGTCTATAAGTTAGACTTGTATTTGACCCATCCTTCAGAGTCTATAAGTTAGATCTGTATTTGACCCATCCTTCAGAGTCTATAAGTTAGACCTGTATTTGACCCATCCTTCAGAGTCTATAAGTTAGACCTGTATTTGACCCAGCCGGAGTCGTGCTGTTGTTCATGTTTTGAGCTGAGGGGGGCAGTATCAAACCCACACAGACACAGGCAGAACATGCAAACTCCACACAGCAAAGACCCAGCGTGGGATTCAAACCTCAAAACTCCTGGTTGTGAGGCGGGCGCGCAGCTGTGTTCATTTTGACCCAGATTTACGCTGCGTTTAGCGTCGTCTCTACAGACTCAGGATGTGGTTAAGTTACAACACAGAAAAAAAACAAACATAACTTTTCATTTAACTGAAAATAACGTGACATAAACATAAAACCGTGACATTTGAGTTTGTTTAAAGAAACTTACCGACAGAAAAAAACAACACGAGCAGCGCGGGAGTCGCCATCGCGTTTTCTACAAATCTGAGACGTGTTTGCGGCGGCGGAAAGCCCCTCCTCACATCAAAACACTGACGACACGCTGCAGATTATTACGCTTCAACTTTAACTTTAATATATCTCATTTTAAAGACGCAGTAACACGCTTTAAATGTTGGTACTTTTTGTTTGTTTGTTTGTTTTTTCCTGCATATTTTAACAATTTTTATCAACCCGTAGAGAGAAAATAGTTTATAAAAAAGCAACATGAACTTTACAACAATTAATCAGAATAAAAACAGGACAAAAAATAAGTGGAAAAAGAGCAGTTCATTCACAAAAATAACACACACGATCGAACAAAACGAATAAAACACAAACTGAACTCGTACATTTTGCTTAAGTCGAGATAAAAATTCAGAGTTTATGTCGTTCATCTCAGATATTTACAGTTTTCACAGTTTGTATTGCACGTCCCTGAAGTCCTAAAAGGAGATGTTCACTTGGAAACTACCACTTGATGACATCACAAGGTGGAACAGAGCGTTTTGAGGTTTGGAGATGGAGCAGACTAATAAAAAAAGGAAACAAAACACAGGTTTGTGTTTGAGGAGGAGCAGAGTCAGAGGAAACAGGAGAGTTAAATATAATAAATACATTTACACTGTGAACAGCAGAGGGCGACACTTTTATGTCTTGGTAAGAGTTTTCAGAAAATAAAGTAATAGAGTGTAAAATATACAAAAGTACACGTCAAAAGTACAGGGCCAAAGTACACGTCAAAAGTACAGGGCCAAAGTACACGTCAAAAGTACAGGGCCAAAGTACACGTCAAAAGTACAGGGCCAAAGTACACGTCAAAAGTACATGTCAAAAGTACAGGTCAAAAGTACAGGGCCAAAGTACATGTCAAAAGTACACGTTAAAAGTACAGGTCAAAAGTACACGTCAAAAGTACACGTCAAAAGTACAAAGTACACGTCAAAAGTACACGTCAAAAGTACAGGTCAAAAGTACACGTCAAAAGTACAGGTCAAAAGTACACGTCAAAAGTACAGGTCAAAAGTACACGTCAAAAGTACAGGTCAAAAGTACACGTCAAAAGTACTGGTCAAAAGTACACGTCAAAAGTACTGGTCAAAAGTACACGTCAAACTCTGAATAAAAATGTACAAAGGTTTGACTCAATAAATTATAGAAAATTATCTCCATGAACAACATAAAGATATTAAATATAATATACAGAGAGGAGCAGAGGAGCAGAGGAGCAGAGGAGGAGAGGAGGAGAGGAGCAGAGGAGCAGAGGAGGAGAGGAGCAGAGGAGCAGAGGAGGAGAGGAGGAGAGGGTCAGAGAAGCAGAGGGTCAGAGGAGCAGAGGGTCAGAGGAGCAGAGGAGCAGAGGAGGAGAGGAGCAGAGGAGCAGAGGAGGAGAGGAGGAGAGGAGCAGAGGAGCAGAGGAGGAGAGGAGCAGAGGAGCAGAGGAGGAGAGGAGGAGAGGGTCAGAGAAGCAGAGGGTCAGAGGAGCAGAGGGTCAGAGGAGCAGAGGAGCAGAGGAGGAGAGGAGCAGAGGAGCAGAGGAGCAGAGGAGGAGAGGAGCAGAGGAGGAGAGGAGGAGAGGAGCAGAGGAGCAGAGGAGGAGAGGAGCAGAGGAGCAGAGGAGGAGAGGAGCAGAGGAGCAGAGGAGCAGAGGAGCAGAGGAGCAGAGGAGGAGAGGAGCAGAGGAGGAGAGGAGCAGAGGAGCAGAGGAGGAGAGGAGCAGAGGAGCAGAGGAGGAGAGGAGCAGAGGAGGAGAGGAGGAGAGGAGCAGAGGAGCAGAGGAGGAGAGGAGCAGAGGAGGAGAGGAGCAGAGGAGCAGAGGAGGAGAGGAGCAGAGGAGCAGAGGAGGAGAGGAGCAGAGGAGGAGAGGAGCAGAGGAGGAGAGGAGCAGAGGAGCAGAGGAGGAGAGGAGGAGAGGAGGAGAGGAGCAGAGGAGCAGAGGAGGAGAGGAGCAGAGGAGCAGAGGAGGAGAGGAGGAGAGGAGCAGAGGAGCAGAGGAGGAGAGGATCAGAGGAGCAGAGGAGGAGAGGAGGAGAGGAGCAGAGGAGCAGAGGAGGAGAGGAGCAGAGGAGCAGAGGAGGAGAGGAGGAGAGGGTCAGAGAAGCAGAGGGTCAGAGGAGCAGAGGGTCAGAGGAGCAGAGGAGCAGAGGAGGAGAGGAGCAGAGGAGCAGAGGAGCAGAGGAGGAGAGGAGGAGAGGAGCAGAGGAGCAGAGGAGGAGAGGAGCAGAGGAGCAGAGGAGGAGAGGAGGAGAGGGTCAGAGAAGCAGAGGGTCAGAGGAGCAGAGGGTCAGAGGAGCAGAGGAGCAGAGGAGGAGAGGAGCAGAGGAGCAGAGGAGGAGAGGAGGAGAGGGTCAGAGAAGCAGAGGGTCAGAGGAGCAGAGGGTCAGAGGAGCAGAGGAGCAGAGGAGGAGAGGAGCAGAGGAGCAGAGGAGCAGAGGAGGAGAGGAGCAGAGGAGGAGAGGAGCAGAGGAGCAGAGGAGGAGAGGAGCAGAGGAGCAGAGGAGGAGAGGAGCAGAGGAGCAGAGGAGCAGAGGAGCAGAGGAGCAGAGGAGGAGAGGAGCAGAGGAGGAGAGGAGCAGAGGAGCAGAGGAGGAGAGGAGCAGAGGAGCAGAGGAGGAGAGGAGCAGAGGAGGAGAGGAGGAGAGGAGCAGAGGAGGAGAGGAGCAGAGGAGGAGAGGAGCAGAGGAGCAGAGGAGGAGAGGAGCAGAGGAGCAGAGGAGGAGAGGAGCAGAGGAGGAGAGGAGCAGAGGAGGAGAGGAGCAGAGGAGCAGAGGAGGAGAGGAGGAGAGGAGGAGAGGAGCAGAGGAGCAGAGGAGGAGAGGAGCAGAGGAGCAGAGGAGGAGAGGAGGAGAGGAGCAGAGGAGCAGAGGAGGAGAGGATCAGAGGAGCAGAGGAGGAGAGGAGGAGAGGAGCAGAGGAGCAGAGGAGGAGAGGAGCAGAGGAGCAGAGGAGGAGAGGAGGAGAGGGTCAGAGAAGCAGAGGGTCAGAGGAGCAGAGGGTCAGAGGAGCAGAGGAGCAGAGGAGGAGAGGAGCAGAGGAGCAGAGGAGCAGAGGAGCAGAGGAGGAGAGGAGGAGAGGAGCAGAGGAGCAGAGGAGGAGAGGAGCAGAGGAGCAGAGGAGGAGAGGGTCAGAGAAGCAGAGGGTCAGAGGAGCAGAGGGTCAGAGGAGCAGAGGAGCAGAGGAGGAGAGGAGCAGAGGAGCAGAGGAGCAGAGGAGGAGAGGAGCAGAGGAGGAGAGGAGGAGAGGAGCAGAGGAGCAGAGGAGGAGAGGATCAGAGGAGCAGAGGAGGAGAGGAGCAGAGGAGCAGAGGAGCAGAGGAGCAGAGGAGGAGAGGAGCAGAGGAGCAGAGGAGGAGAGGAGCAGAGGAGGAGAGGAGCAGAGGAGCAGAGGAGCAGAGGAGGAGAGGAGCAGAGGAGCAGAGGAGGAGAGGAGCAGAGGAGGAGAGGAGGAGAGGAGCAGAGGAGCAGAGGAGGAGAGGAGCAGAGGAGGAGAGGAGCAGAGGAGCAGAGGAGGAGAGGAGCAGAGGAGGAGAGGAGCAGAGGAGCAGAGGAGGAGAGGAGCAGAGGAGGAGAGGAGCAGAGGAGCAGAGGAGGAGAGGAGCAGAGGAGCAGAGGAGGAGAGGAGCAGAGGAGCAGAGGAGCAGAGGAGCAGAGGGTCAAATGGAGGATTTTATATATTTTAAATGATTTTCACTCTTCTGCAGTTGGTCATGACCAGTGGCGGTCAGGGCCGACGCCGTGGTCAGGGCCGACGCCGTGGTCAGGAGTCAGGGCCGACGCCGTGGTCAGGGCCGACGCCGTGGTCAGGGCCGACGCCGTGGTCAGGGCCGACGCCATGGTCAGGGCCGACGCCGTGCTCTTGTGCCAGTGCAGCCAGCTCTTTGAGAAACTCTGCGTACAGAACGATGGCGTAGACTCGACTTTGGGCCTGGGGCGGGATGTCGGGGCAGGGGGGCAGGGGGAGGAGCGCGCCGTGACCCCACCCGTTTAGGACGGCGAGGTCTGCGGAGGGGTCAGCGCCGCCGGCCTCAAGACGCTCTGGAAGACATAAACAAGTGTGGTTGTTCTTAAATGTCCTTCATAAAAACATTGGACTTGACTTGTTCTGAATCCTGAATAAAAAACAAAAAAGTCAAACATAGCTCATTATAACATGTTTATTTTTTATTTTTTTATGTGGATAATATGTCGACTTTTAAAAACGCTAAAAGTCTTTTTCATGTTGCTTCGACTGCCTCACGTTGTACTTAACACAAAAGGCCACTAGAGGTCCCCCTAGTATCACAGTTAATCCAGGACAGCTGCAGATTTTCATGTCAAAACAAATATATTTTTGTTTATTTATATTTTATTTTTAGATTATTTAATGTATTTCATATTATTAACATCAAAATTAACTCAAAAGAGCAAAGAAAATTTCAGGAAAGGTTAAATTTATGCCATATTTATGCATTTTTTTCAGTATCGATACGTGTCTAGTTTCAGTTGACACTTTGCAGCTGACGTCATCAACATTCCCTGGGGGTGTGACGCTAACCGGAGGCACTGCTCTGTCTGAAACTCTGTTAGACTTTAATCTGAGGTTTGTTTAAACACAATCTGACCAGAAAGAACTGACTGTGAGCTGGTTTGTGCTGTTAAACAAGTCCCTCTCAAATAACATTACAGTCACAAAGCTAGCATTAGCATTAGCATTAGCATTAGCCAACAGTTTTCCATTGAGTCGATCTCACCTTTTTGTTGAAAATCAGGCTCCATTTTGTATTTTTTCTTGAGTTTTCAGAAAATCTTCACACTTTTTGGCAGTGTTTGCTAACGTGTCTCCATGGTAACTGAAAACCATCCACAGACATACATGCAGAACACCCCAACACTAGCATCGTTACCTCTAATCTTCTTGTCCTGATCCTTGATGAGCAGAAACCTCCAGGCCTGACTCACCAGCGCCGCGACCTCTGGCCTCTGCGACATGAAGCGCTCGATCTGCTCACGCACAGACACGAGCACCTGCACGAAAACGACCACATTTTGGTCTTAAACGTTCATATTAAACCTCTTTTTATTTCACGATTTTGTCCGTAAATCAAGATATGAACATTAATAACGTACAAATCAGCTGCGTTTTAATCCCCGGGGTCGCTCCCACTACCGTTAGCAACAGGTTTGACTGACAGCGTTGCTAAGGGTGTTACCTTCCACAGCCTCGCTCCTGATTGGCTCTTTGGTTGCTACGATACTCGTGGTCAGAATTCCAAATACGGATCAGTAAACAGTTTGCAGTCGTCCAAAGTTCCTCCTCACTGACCTTCAGAGCATTCGGAGCATCGTTATGACTCACCATGATGAGTTTATAAGCAGTTTTCACAACTTTGTGTATTGCTACGCTAACGCTAACAACAACTAGCATGAAGAGAATATGTCTGTGCGGTGACAACACAAATAGGGAACATCTGGACAGAGAAAATAACCACAAAACTACAGAAATGTGACTTTATACATTCATTACACTGCGAGCTACAACTCTGACCAGTTCATAATGTCGTTGTGTCCTTGAGCAAGACACTTAACCCACCTCCCGTGTCTGTAGGCGTGTACTTTTACATTCAAATACTTTCAAATAGATGAAGAACAGTACTATAAATACTGTATATGTGGAAGGCGTTTTTAGATCGTGCTGCTAAATACTGTAATGTTGCTTGTTTGGCGCCCTCTGCTGGTAACGCCACGCAACCGCACAACCGCAGTAAATCAAACTAAACTTGACTTGAACCAAAATACAACTCAAAAAAACGAACCAAAGCTCAACAAAATCATGAACGTGTGGCCGTGTTTACCTGGTAGAGCGTGCGCACGTTCGGGTGTGTGACGTCGGTGTTCGTGCCGAGCAGGAAGCCCCGGAGCAGAGGTTGGGGGTACGACGCCAGCTGGGACAGGATCCCGGTCACCAGCAGATTCACGGCGATGGAGTTTTCCAGAAGGTTCTCCAGACGGGACAGGAGCACGCTGACGAACGGACCTGAGGGAGGCGAGGGGTCGGGTTAGAGGAAACGGTCACGGTCGCGTTTTTTTCTACCTTCACCTGATGTTTGTGTGGAGACCCTCAGATCAATGGACGAACGCTCTACCGACTGAGCCACGAAGTTACACAGTTCATCTTTAACAAACCACAGCCTTGACATTACACAACAATGGAACTTTAATGTCGAAAAAGACGGGGTGTCACTTGAAATGGACTTTTGTATCTTTCTCTCATGTTCTAACTCTGCTCCTCATCAAAAACACGTCTGCAGAGGGTTTAGAGTCATCCACGCATGTTTGAGTCATCCAGAGATCTCTAGCTATAAGATTCTGTACGAGGCTCCGCCCACAACCCTACATCACCCACGCTCCTCACGACAATCCTCCATAAATATACAAAAACATGACATAAAACTGTTCACTACGACTTCACAAACCTGGTGTGATGTGCAGTAGTTTCATTAGTGCGATGCAGCTGAGTGTGTTGTGACGGTGCTCTGAAGGGGGAGGGGCTTAGCACAGAGAGCAAAGGGACTCAGATTGTCAAAAATGAAACTTATAAAACATTTTAATATGTCGTTTTGGGCGAATATAACATTTTTAAAACAATAAAAGGAAACAAAATATGTGATGTGTTACAGTAAATACAACACAGAGGTAAATACCTCCTCTTTAATACCCCACAGAAGTAAATACCTCCTCTTTAATACCCCACAGAAGTAAATACCTCCTCTTTAATACCCCACGGAAGTAAATACCTCCTCTTTAATACCCCATAGAAGTAAATACCTCCTCTTTAATACCCCACAGAGGTAAATACCTCCTCTTTAATACCCCACAGGAGTAAATACCTCCTCTTTAATACCCCACAGAGGTAAATACCTCCTCTTTAATACCCCACAGAGGTAAATACCTCCTCTTTAAGATATTGTGGGAAAATCATTTCAACTTAAAGCTACAGTTTGTAACTTTCTAGAGGTGACACTTCACCTGTATGATTCCATGTAAATTAAAAGTTAAATCCATATTTAGGAACATTCTTCATGGGGAAAGATACGTTTTATGTCAAACTGTGGAAGATTATGATCAAACAACAACATTTCCATGGAAACAAGCAGGAGGAGTAAGAGTGGAAGTGTTTTGTTTGTTTTTTGGTTTTTTTTAAAGATTTTTAGTGCAATAAACACAACCAAAATGAAAAAAAAACAAAAAAACACATACTTTATTCTAGTCTGTTTTTTGATTAAAAAGTTACATACTGTAGCTTTAATTAGAAAATGTAGAACTTTGAGGCTCTTTCAGTGGAACATTATTGATCTTATAAAGTGTTACTCAGAGTCACAAACCTGTAAATGGGATCCCGCTCCTACTGTTGTTTTTCGTCTCCTCGTCTTCCATCTCCTCCACCTTCTCTCCTCCCTCCTCGTCTCCTCCCTCCCAGCTCAGCGCCTCCTCGCACATCTTCACCTCCTCCTCTTCCTCTCGCTGTAACCTCCTCCTCAGCGCTCTCACTCTCCTCCTGAACGATCCGATGTCGTCCGTAAACTCCTCCAACTCTGGCTCCGCCCCCAGCGACCGCATCAGCTCTTGATACTGGAACACGAAGCTATCGCTGCTAACGCTAACGTCGCAAACCGCACTTCGGACTTGTGCTAGCGTAGCTTCGATTTGCGGTTTTGACTCAGTTTCCGTGTGTCCGTTGAATATAAGAGGATTATCTTCAGCTGGTTTCACTACAGCGTTTAAATTATTCATATACTGTAAGTTATAATCACGTTTATTGTCGATTTCAAATATATTTTTACTCAGAGTTACGCCGTTTGTTAGAATATAGTGACTTTTTGGTATGTCTTTAACTTCTATTCTTATTCTGTCGTCTGTTCCTGCATCCTCGCTCCTCCGTCTTGTTGACATAATGCTATTTACAGTCTCCAAAACCGTTTTTCCCGTTGCCGTTAGCATACTCGCTAACGTATTCTTCACTGGCGAGGTCCTTTTGTTCACATGTTCCATATTATTTTGGCTACTTGCCGATGAAACTCTCTCCATTGTAGCGGCTTTAATGTCTTTCTGCGCCACCAGATCGTAAACCAAAACGTCATCTTGAAACTCCGCCTCCTCCACGTACGAACCGTGGACTAGCTTGGTCGCGTTACGCCGCATTTCCTGAATATGTTTGGGTGGATTTTGACTTGAGATGTTTTGCGCGTCTTCTGAACAGCTGTGGTTTACGGAACTTTCATCGTCGAAAAGTTCGTCCCATTCGAGTTCGAGGGCGGAGCTAGACCTCGTTGCCTGGTTACTGGTGGAGGTCGTGTCCATGGAGGAGGAGGTGGGGGAGAGCAGAGAGGGAGGAGGAGTCACGGCTAAAGAGTAAACGGAGGTGCTTTCTGGACGAGGTAAAATGTCGTCCTCGTCTTCCTCGATGAAGATTCCCGGAGTCTCGCAGCGGAAAATCTCAGGGGGAGGGTCCGAACCGTCGTAAGGAGCCGACCACGACTGGCACGCTCTGGAATTAAAAAAGTAACTGAGTAAAAGTGAGTAAATATGAGTGTGGAGTGTGTGTGGAGTGTGTGTGGAGTGTGTGGAGTGTGTGGAGTGTGTGGAGTGTGTGTGGAGTGTGTGGAGTGTGTGTGGAGTGTGTGTGGAGTGTGTGTGTGGAGTGAGTGTGGAGTGTGTGTGGAATGTGTGGAATGAGTGGAGAGTGTGGAGTGAGTGTGGAGTGAGTGTGGAGTGAGTGTGGAGTGAGTGTGGAGTGTGTGTGTGGAGTGAGTGTGGAGTGTGTGGAGTGAGTGTGGAGTGAGTGTGGAGTGAGTGTGGAATGAGTGGAGTGTGTGGAGTGAGTGTGGAGTGAGTGTGGAGTGAGTGTGGAGTGAGTGTGGAGTGTGTGTGGAGTGAGTGTGGAGTGTGTGTGGAGTGTGTGTGGAGTGAGTGGAGTGAGTGTGGAGTGTGTGGAGTGTGTGGAGTGAGTGTGGAGTGAGTGTGGAGTGTGTGTGTGGAGTGAGTGTGGAATGAGTGTGGAGTGAGTGTGGAGTGTGTGGAGTGAGTGTGGAGTGAGTGTGGAGTGAGTGTGGAGTGAGTGTGGAATGTGTGGAATGAGTGGAGTGTGTGGAGTGAGTGTGGAGTGAGTGTGGAGTGAGTGTGGAGTGAGTGTGGAGTGAGTGTGGAGTGAGTGGAGTGAGTGTGGAGTGAGTGTGGAGTGAGTGGAGTGAGTGTGGAGTGAGTGGAGTGAGTGTGGAGTGTGTGTGGAGTGTGTGTGTGGAGTGAGTGTGGAGTGAGTGGAGTGAGTGTGGAGTGAGTGTGGAGTGTGTGGAGTGTGTGTGGAGTGAGTGTGGAGTGTGTGTGGAGTGAGTGTGGAGTGAGTGTGGAGTGTGTGTGGAGTGTGTGGAGTGTGTGTGTGGAGTGAGTGTGGAGTGAGTGTGGAGTGAGTGTGGAGTGAGTGTGGAATGTGTGGAATGAGTGGAGTGTGTGGAGTGAGTGTGGAGTGTGTGGAGTGAGTGTGGAGTGTGTGGAGTGAGTATGGAGTGTGTGGAGTGAGTGTGGAGTGTGTGGAGTGAGTGTGGAGTGTGTGGAGTGAGTGTGAAGTGAGTGTGGAGTGAGTGGAGTGTGTGGAGTGAGTGTGGAGTGAGTATGGAGTGTGTGGAGTGAGTGTGGAGTGTGTGGAGTGAGTGTGGAGTGTGTGGAGTGAGTGTGGAGTGTGTGGAGTGTGTGTGGAGTGTGTGGAGTGAGTGTGGAGTGTGTGGAGTGAGTGTGGAGTGTGTGGAGTGAGTGTGAAGTGAGTGTGGAGTGAGTGGAGTGTGTGTGAAGTGTGAGGAGTGTGTGGAGTGAGTGTGGAGTGTGTGTGGAGTGTGTGTGAAGTGTGAGGAGTGTGTGTGGAGTGAGTGTGGAGTGAGTGTGGAGTGAGTGGAGTGAGTGTGGAGTGTGTGTGGAGTGTGTGTGTGGAGTGAGTGTGGAGTGTGTGTGGAGTGAGTGGAGTGAGTGTGGAGTGTGTGGAGTGTGTGTGGAGTGAGTGTGGAGTGAGTGTGGAGTGTGTGTGGAGTGTGTGTGGAGTGTGTGGAGTGTGTGTGTGGAGTGAGTGTGGAGTGAGTGTGGAGTGTGTGGAGTGAGTGTGGAGTGAGTGTGGAATGTGTGGAATGAGTGGAGTGTGTGGAGTGAGTGTGGAGTGTGTGGAGTGAGTATGGAGTGAGTGTGGAGTGTGTGGAGTGTGTGTGGAGTGTGTGGAGTGAGTGTGGAGTGTGTGGAGTGAGTGTGGAGTGTGTGGAGTGAGTGTGGAGTGTGTGGAGTGTGTGTGGAGTGTGTGGAGTGTGTGTGGAGTGAGTGTGAAGTGAGTGTGGAGTGAGTGTGGAGTGAGTGGAGTGTGTGTGAAGTGTGAGGAGTGTGTGGAGTGAGTGTGGAGTGTGTGTGGAGTGTGTGTGAAGTGTGAGGAGTGTGTGGAGTGTGTGTGGAGTGTGTGTGGAGTGAGTGTGGAGTGAGTGTGGAGTGAGTGTGGAGTGAGTGTGGAGTGAGTGTGGAGTGAGTATAGAGTGTGTGTTTCAGACCTGTGTGCTGTGCATATGGCCTGTTGTGCGTCCCACAGATAGTGAAGATAATTCACATCCATCAAAAAGTCTGAAGTGCGACAAAAACCAACGACATCTGACCCCGAGGAACCTGAGACAACAACAGTCACATCTATTTAATCAATACAAAATATATTACAAACACTAAATTAAACCAGGACTAAACCAGGACTAAACCAGGACTGAACCAGGACTAAATCAGGACTGAACCAGGACTAAACCAGGACTAAACCAGGACTAAACCAGGACTAAACCAGGTCTAAACCAGGACTAAAGCAGGACTAAAGCCAGACCCAGTCCTGTGCAGGGGGGTACATACGTGTTCCTTTAGGCCAGAGCACGTGCTCAGACGCCCGCAGAGAGCCGTGGGTCTGGGAGCACCAGGAGGGCATGAGCCGCAGGAGGGAGGCCGCACTGGAGTCTGTGGGGCAGCTCAGGGACGGACACGGCACCAGGAACCTGACGCACAACAGCTCACATCAAACAGGTCCAGAGCGACACGGCACACACACACACACACACACACACACACACACACACACACACACACACACACACCCCCACCCACACACACACACACATTTATAAACCACAGAAAATAAGTTAAACTAAATAAAAACGTTTGTGTCACCTGAAGACGAGCTGCAGCATCACGTCCTCACAGAACAGACCGATGAGCGTCCTGAACAGAGACAGAGACACTGTCCCCAACTGTAACACACAACAGGGAGGTGTTAGAGAGGAGGAGGTCTCAAAGAGTCTCCTCTTGTCTCCACTCCTCCTCTTGTCTCCTCCTCTCTCTTTAGTCTGATCTGTTCACTTATAAACTTCCACTTGATGACATCACG
The DNA here is from genome assembly GCF_009829125.3 of Periophthalmus magnuspinnatus. Taxonomy (NCBI): domain Eukaryota; kingdom Metazoa; phylum Chordata; class Actinopteri; order Gobiiformes; family Gobiidae; genus Periophthalmus; species Periophthalmus magnuspinnatus. Next base: position 1,050,737 of record NC_047143.1, on the reverse strand, counting down.
AGGTGTAAGGTCACATTTTGATCTTTGTCGATGTAACAGACGAATAATAAAGTGACTCAAACATGTGAATGAAACTAAAAACAAAATGACATCATTATAACCTGGATTAAAGCTCCAAGAGGCACTTTTTTACAGTGAGAATCTACAGTGTAAAGTGAAAGTAAAAGGGGGTCGTCAGGGGTCGTTGAGAGTCATCAGAGGTCGTCGGGGGTCCTCAGGGGTCGTCAGAGGTCATCAGGGGTCGTCAGAGGTCGTCGGGGGCGGGCACCTGGAAGGGGGTGTTGACGCGGCTGACCAGCGTGTCCAGGATGTGCACCTGGTCGTGGGAGTGGAGCAGGACGAAGGAGAGGAAGGTCTGGAGCAGAGCGGGGGCGCAGATGGAGCGAAGGAACAGGTCCAGATACGCCGTCGTGGTCATCACCTCCTCCACCGTCAACTGCAACCACACGAGCACACACAGGGGGCGCTATAGACCGCCACGTTTAGGCGTCTTTACACCAGAGAGGAAAACGACTCAACCCAAGAGTCTGAGGTGTAAAAACAGATTCATTTATAACACTCCCTCTTTAAGATGAGCTGTTGTCACGGCAACAGGCACAAACATTCATAAAATCTCAATAAATATAAACACAGAGTCAAAAGGTCATAATTAATCTGAAAATGTGACAGTGAGTTACTTTATGTAGAGCTGGAGCGAGGACAGGCACCAGGAAACCATTATAGATGTAACTGAGGAGCTGAGAGCGGATGGAAGGATGAGCCACCTGAGAAAGAGGAGGGAGGGAGGGAGGGAGGAGAGAGGGAGAGAGGGAGGGAGGAGAGAGGGAGAGAGGGAGGGAGGGAGGGAGAGAGGGAGGGAAACAAAGAGAGAGAGACAGACAGAGGGAGAGAGAGAGTTTAGAATAACATGAAACATTCTGTGTGTGTGACATGTGTGTGTGACATATGTGTGTGTGTGTGTGTGTGACATATGTGTGTGTGTGTGTGTGTGACATATGTGTGTGACATGTGTGTGTGTGACATGTGTGTGTGTGTGACATGTGTGTGTGTGTGTATCACCTTTGTCACTGCGCTGCAGAAGTCTAAAGAGTGAAGAAAATGGACCAGCGCTGGGACCTGATGGAAAACAGGAAACACTTTAAGGTTTGTATCAGTTTAGATGAAAAAATGATATTTCAGAAACTGTTTCCCTAAAAATATCATCACAATCTGTCCCCGTCTGTCCCCGTCTGACCCAGTCTGTCCTGCTCTTGCTGGAGTCTGTTTTCATTGGGGCTTGTTCTTCGCTTCATTCACAGATTTAAGTCTTAAATCAGTAAAATCGACTTTACCTTTGAATTTTAAATCATGTCTAAAAGAATCACATGTTTTTGTGTTTTGAAAATAAAACTTTTAACCTTTATAAGTAAAAATACACAGTAAAAGTTTTAAAATGACACTGTTCTCTGCTGTCTGTGCTGCTTCTGGACATATTAAATAAATGAAACAGTGAAGAGCGCCACCTGCTGCCAGTCCTGAGGCTCCAGACAGTGCCAGTCGGGACTGTAGACCTGGAGACGGGCCGGAAGAGACGAGTACAACCCCGAAAGACCTGTGGCCAGAACCTGAGGGGACAGAACAACCACACTGAGACACGGGACAGGACCACAACACGGGACAGGACCACAACACGGGACAGGACCACACTGAGACTGACACGGGACAGGACCACACTGGACACGGGACAGGACCGCACTGGACACGGGACAGGACCACAACACGGGACAGGACCGCACTGAGACTGACATGGGACAGGACCACAACACGGGACAGAACCACAACACGGGACAGAACCACAACACGGGACAGGACCACACTGAGACTGACACGGGACAGGACCACACTGGACACGGGACAGGACCGCACTGGACACGGGACAGGACCACAACACGGGACAGGACCACACTGAGACTGACACGGGACAGGACCACAACACGGGACAGGACCACACTGAGACTGACACGGGACAGGACCACAACACGGGACAGGACAACACCATGGGACAGAACAACACTGACACAGGACAGGACGACACCATGGGACAGGACGAAACTGACACGGGACAGGACGACACTGGACACGGGACAGGACGACACCATGGGACAGGACGACACTGAACACAACACGGGTCTAAAAACAGAACATTTAAAACCAGATGATTCAAAATGAAAACATGAGAAATGAGCAGTGTGTGTTTAAGATCATCTGAGGATCTGAGCGTGCGCCTCCTCCAGTGACCTCTGCAGCTTCAAGTACTACGTGACATCACACAGGACTGCCTCCATTACAGTTTATAATCACAAACACCTGGCTGCAGGGGGCGGAGTCTGAAGTGTGGACGCCTGTAAGACCAATCACAGTGTTCCTTATACCTCCAGACTCCGCCCCTCCTTCCCCCCTCTCCCCTTTAGTCCACCAGACTCCGCCCACTTTATCAGCTCTACTTAAAATGCGGTTATTGTGGGTGGAGTTTACGTGTTGAGCCCCACTTTAAAGCTGTATTACATAACTTTCCTGTTGCTAAAGAGACAAGCAAAGAGGCGACACTAGAGACAAAGTTACAGCTCAGATCCGTGGAGAGGTGACCCAGTTTTTTTCACGGTACGTTTGAACAATAAATATGCACGTAATTAAATCAAGTGTAGATACGTTTAATGCCATACTGTGGGACATTTCAGGCAAAGCAATAACAGTAAACTATAACGAAAAGGGCACGAGGTAAGAGCTGATATTCACGTTATTCCAGGAGTTTCCGTGGACACCGCCGCCGTCGTCATTTGCGTTGTATTATCTTGTTCTACAGCCTCCGAGAGATAGGGGGCAGTGTGGTCTTGTTGTTGCGCATAAACAGTGAACATTTGACAGAAAACAACCTACTTTATTTGACATTTTTCCCAAATTCTCAATTGAAAGGAACGGGATTTCCACTGAACAGGAAGTGCTACTCCAAAAAGAGCGCAGTTTAGTCGCATTTACGGGGAAAAAAGTGGGCGGGGCTGAATAAGGTCGATAGTTTTTGTGCGTTTTGCGTGAACATAAACGGGTTAGTAGTGTTTGGCAGGGACAGAGTGCAGGAGACTGTGTTAAGTGAATGGGCAGCGGCGCAGTCACGTGATGAAGATAATCCTCTAATCCGAGCTCGGAGCTAAGTCGGCCACAGGGTTCACACGCACAAACGCACAAACGCACAGACGCACAAACCTGCCTCTGCGTCGCTACGGAGATGGAGACTTATGCAAACAGAATATTAGGGATTATAATAAAACAAAAAACACCATATCATAAGTCTTAAAATCATCCTACGCTCCTTTGTATAAAAGCGCAGGTGTTCCACAGGGCGCTGTGCTGTCCCCCCTGCTCTTCTCCCTGTACATCCGTCACTCAGGTCACTTTTTTATGGGACTAAAGTGGGATCTGTTGCTCTTATGGTAGATTTGTCAAAAGTACTAATACTAATCAATACTAAAACTATAATAATATTAAACTAGCATCAAAACTAGAAAAAAGTCAGATTTACAGGACAGAAATGAGTCTGATTATACTGAAGTGTCAGACACATGGACCAGTATGAACCTCCCTCTCTCCTCCTCCTCTTCCCTCTATTCCTCTTCTCTCCTCTCTCCCCATTGTTTTACCTCCTTCCTCTCCCACTAATCCTCCCCTTTCTCTCTCTCTCTCTCCTCTTCTCTCTCCTCCTTCTCTGCCTTCTCTTTCCTCTCTGTCGTACTTCTCTCTCTCCTCTTCTATCTTCTCTCTTCCCTCTCTCTCTCCTCATTCTCTCCCTTCTCTCTCGCTCTCTTTGCTTTCTCTCTCCTCCTTCTCTCTTCTGTCCTTCTCTCTCCTTCTTCTCTCTCTCTCTCTCCTCCTTGTCTCTCTCCTCCTTCTCTCTCTTCTTTCTCTCTACTTCTTCTCTCTCCTCCTTCTCTTTCCCTCCTTCTTCTCTCTCTCCTACTTCTATCTGCTCTCTTTCCTCTCTCTCTCCTCCTTCTCTCTCTTCTTTCTCTCTCTCCTCCTTCTCTCTCTTCTTTCTCTCTCCTTCTCTCTCTCCTCCTTCTCTTCTCTTTCCTCTCTCTCTCCTTCTCTCTCTCCTCCTTCTCTTCTCTTTCCTCTCTCTCTCTCTTCCCTATCTCTCTCCTCCTTCTCTCTCTTCTCTCTTTCTCCTCCTTCTCTCTCTCCTCATTCTCTCTTTCTCTCTTTTCTCTTGCTGTTTTTCTCCTCATTCTTTTTCCTCCTTCCTCTCCTACTAATCCTCCCCTTTCTTTCTCTCCTCCTCCCTCTCTCTCTCTCATGTCCTCTTTCCTCCTCTCTTCATTCCTTTACCCTCTCCTTTCCGTCTCCTCCTCTCTCTCTCTCCTCTCCTCCTCTCTCTCTCTGCTCGTCCTCTCCTCAGTGTTTGTTTATGATCCAGTACCAGAGTTATAGATGTGTGAAATGTCCCGGTGTGGGGCTTTAATCGTGCTTAAACGTGTTTGTGTCAGTCGTTCCCAGAGGAGTGTGGTCAGATCAGTTTATGACATAATGTGTCATAACGACTGTAATGAGATTATGACCGACACCAGAGTGGACACAACAAACTGCAGCTCACTGCCCCGGGACACGTCCACCACGACCAGGGACGGGCAGGAAAAATAAACAATGTGGAACTTTCACAGATTAAGGCTCCACCAACACACAACCGACTGAAATAAGTGTTAAAACTCCTGGATTATGCAACATGAGTCGTGTGAGATTGAATCATGATCTAATGTTCCCTCCTCAAAAACAAACTGAAGTGTTTCATTCACGTTTGACGGTGCATCCACCCCGGGGCGTCCACACCGGGGCGTCCACACCGGGGCGTCCACACCGGGGCGTCAGGGGCGTCAGGGGCGTCCAGTTTAGCAGTGCGTCCTGAGTGTCCAGGCGTCAGACGCTCAAGACGCACGTCCAAAGTTGAAAAAGTTAAACTTTTGGGCGTTGGACGCACAGCATCAACCAATCAGAGACCACGATCCAGAGACAAAGTGACATCATTATCCAGAAGAACAGACACAGATTGGACAGACGTGTGAATTCCACCACTGTATGATGTGACGTCACAGAGCGCGGGCGGAGAGCCTGTGGTTGGCGTCCTGGGACGTCGTCCGCGCACCAAAGCGGGACAGGAGGTCACCGACCTGGGCCTGGGACAGACCAAAGTATCACTGGAAGCGGTGGTCGTCCAGATGGAGCTCCTGGAGCAAGTGATGGAACTCGCCAAACTCGGAATTATATGATGGACCCCGACACGCCGCCGCCGCAGAGCCCATCGCCGCCGCTGACGACTTTTATGTCATAAATACAAGACACTCGCTCAAACGGTCTGTGCACAAAAAGACCAGGAAAACACTCAGACGCACGGAGGAGGCGTCTACGCTCAAATGTACAGGCGTCCAGCCCCGACGTGGACGAACCATCAGTTTATTATTAGTCTGTTACAAATACAAAGATCAAAATGTGACGTTACACCTCGTGATGTCATCAGGTGGGAGTTTATAAGTGAACAGGTCAGACTAAAGAGGAGAGGAGGAGACAAGAGGAGGAGACAAGAGGAGACAAGAGGAGGAGACAAGAGGAGACAAGAGGAGACAAGAGGAGGAGAGGAGACAAGAGGAGGAGACAAGAGGAGGAGAGGAGACAAGAGGAGGAGACAAGAGGAGGAGAGGAGACAAGAGGAGGAGACAAGAGGAGGAGACGAGGAGACAAGACGAGGAAAAAGAGGAGACAAGAGGAGACAAGAAGAGACAAGAGGAGACAAGAGGAGGAGACAAGAGGAGGAGATGAGTTTTCCAGTGAGCTCCTCCTTTTCCCTTTAGTTCAGTTGTAGATTGTCAGTTGTTCCAGGACTGAAATGATCCAGATGATTCTAGTGAAGGTGGAGTTTAAAAACACAGTGGAGCACTTCCTGTATCACCACATGATGACATCACAAGGTGGAACAGAGTGTTTTCAGTCTGAATGTGCAGGTTTGACGCCGTGTTTTGGTCTTTTCTTTTTAAATGTCCTGAATGTCTCGTCCAGCTCTCGACCTCTCTGCTGTAAACACGTTTGTACTGACCGGACAGAAGTACGTGTTCTCCGTGATGTGCCGGGCCACGCGCAGATCTGACGCCGACAGAGACATGATCAGCAGCAGGGCGTCCCGAGCCTGACGTCCCACCAGCCCCTGCCTGAAAAAAACACCATCACGACCATCAGACGAACTTTAAAAGAACAAGTTTCAGTTTAAACAGACAGAGGGGATGTGGTTTTACAATAGAAAGTGAACTGGAGCCAGAGACGATGGAGCAGGAAGTGCGCGCATGATCACTTCCTGTTTGGAGCGTAGCGGCGGCGGTTAGCACGTTAGCACGTTAGCTCTGTGTATTTATGTAAACAGACTATGGACCTTCTGTTATTTTAATGTTGAGCCACAAAAGAAACATCGGTCTGGAAAGAAAATGTGTTGTAGTAGTAGTAGTAGTAGTAGTAGTAGTAGTAGTAGTAGTAGTAGTAGTAGTAGTAGTAGTAGTAGTAGTAGTAGTAGTAGTGACCTCGTCCCACAGAGCCTCAGGGACAAATGAGACAAACAAAACCCAAACAAAAGACAAATAAAAGGAGCTTGATCTGAAGAAGCTCAAAGTCACTGCATCAAAACCAGGACTAAACCAGGACTAAACCAGGACTAAACCAGGACTAAACCAGGACTAAACCAGGACTGAACCAGGACTAAACCAGGACTGAACCAGGACTGAACCAGGACTGAACCAGGACTAAACCAGGACTGAACCAGGACTAAACCAGGACTGAACCAGGACTAAACCAGGACTGAACCAGGACTAAACCAGGACTAAACCAGGACTAAACCAGGACTAAACCAGGACTAAACCAGAACTAAACCAGTAATAAACCAGGTCTAAACCAGGACTAAACCAGGACTAAACAAGTGCTAAACCAGGACTAAACCAGGACTAAACCCCCCGTCCCCTCGTCCTCACCCCCTCGTCCTCGTCCCCTCGTCCTCGTCCCCTTGTCCTCACCCCCTTGTCCCCTCGTCCTCACCCCCCCCGTCCCCTTGTCCCCCCGTCCCCTCGTCCCCTCGTCCCTCCGTCCCCTCGTACCTGTGTGTGTAGGGGATGAGGAGGGAGAAGAGGAGGAAGTTGGCTGCTCCTTGGTCTTCGCTGGTGTGAAAAAACAGCTCCAGCACAGACGGGTCCTTCACCAGAGCCTCACAGAGCTGAAGGAGGAGCAGAACCAGCTCCACCTCCACCAGACCTCCACCCTCTGCGCACACACACACACACACACACACACAACAACACAGACACACACACACAACAACACAGACACACACAGACGCACAATCAAATCATACGTCAGGTCGATAAAAACACATAAAACTCTGAGGAAAATAAATCCAGAACCAGCAAATGTTCAAATATTTAAATAATCACATGTTAGATTGGATTTGTGATCACTGCTAATTTAGCCTAGCCTAGCATAGCGTCTTACCTCAACCTAATTTATAATCTCGTTAAAGATCCACATCACACTGTCCTCTGTTTAATGTTCACACACAGACCTGGAGTTGTGTTTTGTTTCACATGTTTAACACAAACAAACCTGCAGATTTAGGCTGAAAACACTCTGTTCCACCTTGTGATGTCATCATGTGGTGATACAGGAAGTGCTCCACTGTGTTTTTAAACTCCACCTTCACTAGAATCATCTGGATCATTTCAGTCCTGGAACAACTGACAATCTACAACTGAACTAAAGGGAAAAGGAGGAGTTCACTGGAAAACTCCTCTCCTCCTCTTGTCTCCTCCTCTTGACTCCTCTCCTCCTCTTGTCTCGTCTCCTCTCCTCCTCTTGTCTCCTCCTCTTGACTCCTCTCCTCCTCTTGTCTTTCCTCCTCCCTCTTTAAGTCGATCTGTTCACTTGAAAACTTCCACTTGATGACATCACAAGGTGGAACAGAGCGTTTTGATCTTTGACTTAAACCTCACAGAGTCACTTTTTTAAATGTGAGACGTGTCTAAAAATGGTAAATATGTTGAATATTTCATCTGGCCGTCGCACTGACCCCGCCCCATAAACACAGACGTGGCCCCTCCCCCCGTGTCCCACCTGTCCCGGTGCCGGCGCAGGACGCCAGCAGCATCATGAGGGGCCTGAGGACGGGTTTGTGGTGGAGCAGCGGCTGTCGGGCCTGAGACAGAAGCATCTGGTACATCCTCAACTGCTCCACCTTCATGTCCTCAGTGAACTGTCTCCTCAAACTCCACAGAAACAACCGCTCCATCACCCCCTCCACCACCACCAGCTCCAGGATCGGACCCATCGCACCTCCTGCAGGAGGAGGGAGGAGGGAGGAGGGGGGAGGGGGGAGAGAGGAGAGAGGAGGGAGGAGAGAGGACAGAGGAGGGAGGAGAGGGGAGAGAGGACAGAGGAGGGAGGAGGGGGGAGGGGGAGGGAGGAGAGAGGACAGAGGAGAGAGGAGGGAGGAGGGGGGAGGGGGGAGAGAGGACAGAGGAGGGAGGAGGGAGGAGGGGGGAGGGGGAGGGAGGACAGAGGACAGAGGAGAGAGGACAGAGGAGGGAGGAGGGAGGAGAGAGGAGGGAGGAGGGAGGAGAGAGGACAGAGGAGGGAGGAGGGAGGAGGGAGGAGGGAGGAGGGAGGAGAGAGGAGAGAGGAGGGAGGAGAGAGGAGGGAGGAGAGAGGACAGAGGAGGGAGGAGAGAGGAGAGAGGACAGAGGAGGGAGGAGGGAGGAGAGAGGAGAGAGGAGGGAGGAGAGAGGACAGAGGACAGAGGAGGGAGGACAGAGGACAGAGGAGGGACATGTCGTCAAACTGCTGATGAATGAATATTATTTTTATTGTTTACGTTTTTTTGGAAAAGACAAAATAAAACATTTTCTTCACTGATTAAAAAAGGATTAGGCTGAAGCACTTCCTGATCAACACCCAACAAATCCACAAAACACATGAAAAACATTTAATCTTTCATTTTAAACACAGACAGTGTAAATATGTGAATGAACTCACGGTTTAAATTATTTTAACTTTAGACAGTTTTAATTTTCTCAGTCTGATTCCTCAGACACGGCTTTGCCTCGTGTTAGCGTTTATTTTATTATTTTATTACATTCAAACTGAAACAAACGTCTTAATTTAAAGAGCGACAGGACTGTCCTCACCACAAAACACAACTGTCAAAATGTTTAACTTTGTCATTTTAATATATTTGATTTTTATAAAAGTTCATTATTTGATCAGAGAAACACAGAATCTGTTTATTCATTATTTTTGTCTGTTCTGTTTAACAGTTTCCCCAAATGTCCAGAAAGATCAACATGGAAGAACTTTGTCTCATGAACTCGTTCTGTTTCAGTTCTGATCCAAAACTATTTTATTTTACAATTTGTCTCACTGGAAAAACATGAATTTTCAACAATAACTTATTCAAATCAAAACATTTTTAAGTTGCATCAGCTCAGTTTGAACTTCAACATCAAATCCTGAACAATAAAACTTTGTATCACATAAAAATAACGTCTGATTCAGACAGAGCAGTGCCTCCAGTTAGCATCATCACAGTGTCCACACAGTTTGAATCGTCACCTTGCCCCGCCTCCTCCTCCATCAGCAGAAACAGCATGTGCTCCACGTAGTTCTGGACGGCGCTGGCCTCATCCGCGGGAATCGCACCCACACGCGCCGAACCGCCGCCGCCGCCGGTCACATGACCCGACAGGAAGCTCAGAGCGCCAGAGCTGCGGCTCGGCTCGTGTTTCTCCAGGATCTTCACCACCTGAACAACAACCACAATAAAACACCTGCAGCACGTCAGTCTGACCTCAGGGGGCGGGGCCTCAGGGGGCGGGGCCTCAGGACCTCAGGGGGCGGGGCCTCAGGACCTCAGGGGGCGGGGCCTCAGGACCTCAGGGGGCGGGGCCTCAGGACCTCAGGGGGCGGGGCCTCAGGACCTCAGGGGGCGGGGCTTTCATTTCATCTAAATAAATGAAACACTCACCTGTGTCCAGTGGTTTTTAAAAACCATCATACACGTCTCTGCATCCACTCCTCTGAGAGACACGCCCCCGACCACCACAGACGCCATCATCATGAAACAGAGGAGGAGGAGGAGGAGGAGAGAGAGAGGAGGAGGAGAGGAGGAGGAGGAGGAGGAGGAGAGAGAGGAGGAGAGGGAAGAGAAGGGAAAGAGACGGAGAGAGAAAGGATGGGAAGAGGAGGACAAGGAGAGAGAGAAAAAGTGAGAAAGGAGAAGAAGAGGAGACAGAGAGAGAGAGGGAAGGAGGAGAAGGAGGAGAAGTAGAGCTAGAGCATGGTGGTGTTCATGGTGGTGTTCATGGTGGTGTTCGTGGTGGTGTTCATGGTGGTGTTCATGGTGGTGTTCAGGGGAGACTTGTGGTGGTTTCAGCCCAGGATGAGGCTCTGGTTCTGGGGGAAGCGGCCGTCAGCATCAGCCCTACAGCTCCACAAACAGAACAGATTATAACAAACTGCACCTGTGTGTTTAATGCCACACTGCGGCACATTCCACCACAACCACGCTCATCATCAAAGAGTTTTTGTATCGATGTCCTTTCATCACAAACACGTCTGAAGAGGTTTGAGATGTCATTCATGTTTGAGTAATCTAGAGATCTGTCCCGGGCCCTATTCAAACCCTCTTTATGTTTAACAGTACAAGTCTGTACGAGGCTCCGCCCACCGTACCTCGTCTTTAACACAACAGGTCAAACACAGTGGAAAGGCTCGCTGCTCTTCACCGTTTCTAATTTTGTCTCTACATTGTGTAAATTCAGGAAAGGCTGAAATCAAAGAAGGAAATTACACGTCGTCAACGACAACGACAACCAGGAAATACCTGAAACAAACACGAGGATCTTAAGCTCCTCCTTAAAACGAGCTGTTTACTTTGTGTTTCTCTGGATTGTTATAAAAGAGGAGAGGAGGAGGAGGAGACAAGAGGAGGAGACAAGAGGAGGAGAGGAGTTTTCCAGTGAACTCCTCCTTTTCCCTTTAGTTCAGTTGTAGATTGTCAGTTGTTCCAGGACTGAAATGATCCAGATGATTCTAGTGAAGGTGGAGTTTAAAAACACAGTGGAGCACTTCCTGTATCACCACATGATGACATCACAAGGTGGAACAGAGTGTTTTCAGTTTGAGAGAAGAGCTCAGTCTAAATCTGCAGGTTTGTTTGTGTTAAACATGTGAAACAAAACACAACTCCAGGTCATGAGACTTTTTCAGTATCGATTCTGCTCAAATGTGGATTTAGTTTTGTTTCTTGTTTTATTTTCGTGTCTGATTTTTGATGTTTGTTTCTCAGAGTCACATGTTTGACAATAATCTGTTTAATCCAGACCCCAGGTCACATGACCTGAGATTAAACCCACACACTGACCTGAGTGTGTGTGTGTCTGCGGAGTGTGCGTCTGCAGAGTGTGCGTCTGTACAGTTTGTCTGCAGAGTGTGCTCCATTTCTCCTTCTCCTCCTCCTCTCTTGTCCTCCCCTCTCTCCTCTTCCTCTCCTCTTTACTCTGCCCAAAACACGTCTCACTTCATTCTAAATTTCTACATTTACACTTTAAATACTTTTACTCTGTTACTCTGTTAATCAGGTACATACATAAATACTTTTAAATACTTTAACTCAAGTAGATGTTTTCCTGTGACACTTTTCCTTGAGTATTTTTCCCTGTGTATCTTTTACTTTTACTGAAGTAAACCGAGGACAAAGTGACTGTAGAAACATTTAAACCAAAGTATTTTTACTCTGATGTTTCAGTCTCACGTGGGTCAGACCCGCTCCCCCCGCGGCGCTCACCTCTGGACTCATTCCGTTCTCCTCCCGTTCTCCTCTCGTTCTCCTCTCGTTCTCCTCCTGTTGTTTCTTTTCTTCTCGTCTCTTTTGATATAAACTTTAGTCCTGGGACAGTCTCCAGAGACATAAACTTGTGTCTAAATGTTCAATGTTCCTTTGGTTTAAGTTGTTTTTCTCTTTGTTGTTCGTCCTTTAAACTAAAGCTGCTCTGCCTCTGACCCGCGTTAAGCTGCTGTCAATCACTGCCACCTGCTGCCATGGAGACCACAGGCCCCGCCCCCTGCACGAGCCCCGCCCCCTGCACGAGCCCCGCCCCCTGCACGAGCCCCGCCCCCTGCACCTCTCAAATAAAAAATACAAAAAGAAAAAAAGAAACATAATGAACAAACACAAATAAACAAATAAAGTAACAAATACAAAAATAAAGAAACAAATAAAAAATAAACACATAAAGAAACAAACAAATACATAAATACTTTAATAAACAAATAAATTAATAGATAAACAATGAACAAACACAATAACCAGATCAATACAGAAATGAATAAATAAACAAAGAAATAAACACAAAGAAACACACAAACAAATAAATAATAAACAAACAAATAAATGAAGTAGTAAATAAATAAATAATTGTACATCATCACATCATTTTATTTTATTTGTATTTATTTTGAGGCCAGTGAACATTTTCTTTGTCTTACAGTAAGAACAAAACAACAAAAAAACATTTAACATCCACAGTCACTTTGACTTTACCCACAAACGACTTTAATCCCACATTTATGACGTCACATCATGAGTCTGTTTCATCTTCAGACATTTTACATCAAACCACATGAAGGATTATTGTTATTTATTTATTTATGTTTTAATGACAGATTAAAAAACAAACTATTAGGTCTCACTATTTTACTAAATAATAAGACCTGATTTTCATGATCGGTGTGAAATCCTTTGCTGCCCCCTGGTGGACGCCCCGTGCAAATACAGATAAGTCCTTTTTTAATGCCCTATGACGGGACTTTCAGCTCATTTGTGGGATTTGAGGAGACAAGATGAGGAGAGGAGACAAGATGAGGAGAGGAGACAAGAGGAGGAGAGGAGACAAGAGGAGGAGAGGAGACAAGAGGAGGAGACGAGACAAGAGGAGGAGACAAGACGAGGAGAGGAGACAAGAGGAGGAGACAAGAGGAGGAGACAAGAGGAGACAAAGTCCTATTACACATTACTATTAACAGTAGTATAAATGCAGTAGTTTCAAGTGTCGCTTAGAGATGAAAAGTTGTAGAGCAAAAACCCACCGGGTCTACTGAACCGGGCAATCTCAAGAGCGGTTCCTCAACTGCTGACAAACCAGATTATAGTCATAGCAACGTTAACAATGTGTTTTTTACTCTTCAGATGCAAGTAGGTGATGGGATGGACCACAGCCAGGTAGCGCTCCACGCAAACGAGCCCGTGAAAAAAAACCCTGTATGTACGAAGTGTTAGAATACAAGAACTGACCTAAGAACCAGAAGCCACGCACTCCACCGCTCACAGACCACAGCATGAGACAAACAACAAACATATTCATGCTCTCCACGGCCACCATGTTGAGCATCATGACGTCAGAGGGACTCAAGGTCACGTTTGAAGGACCAGAGCGTTGGCAGTTCCACCTCGAGCAGCCGATGTAGAGGACGAAAACAAACAGAGGAGTGAAGAGAGCGCAGGAAATCAGCAAGCCCTGGAACATGAAGATATTCGGTCCTAAAATCGAGCAGATGATCCAGCAATTCAGAGAAGAGTTGGAGGTAGAGTTCAGAGCCATTCCATCCAGAAGCTAAAATGGAAGTAAAAAGACAAAGAGCATGTGCGCTACAAACAAAAAGGTTTTCTTCAGGAACTTGAGACAGAATTGTTTGGAAACTTTACTCCCTCTGACCGATGACCCAGCTCCACCAGGCAGTAGTGCGCCAAACCAGGACTGAAGCCATGCCGTGCAGTTTTTGGTGTTTGTTTGCAAACACAAGACACTGTGGGATTACGGAGTTTTGCATTGATTTGGCTGGTCAATAATGAAAAGCAAACTGCACCGGGTTCTCATTGGTTGCCATTATTTTTGCACAGTTTTTTTTTGCAGTTTTTGTGCAAATCTCCCCCTGAATTAGGAGAAACACAGTGGTCCCTCATTTATCGCGGGGGTTATGTTCTAAAAATCCGTGAAGCATCAGGCAGGCCATCATCAACGACAGATGGTTTTACAAAGGTTAAACAGATCCATAACAAGTAAAGATTTAAGGCAAAAGAAAACCATAACATAAAACCGTCCTCAAGAAAAAGACGAGGTTACTGCACTGTGTCACTCATAGACGCGATGTGAGGGTTTACGAGGACGCGATGTAGACCGGCGTGGGCTTAGAGGACGCGATGTAGACCGGCGTGGGCTTAGAGGACGCGATGTAGACCGGCGTGGGCTTAGAGGACGCGATGTAGACCGGCGTGGGCTTACGAGGACGCAATGTAGACCAGCGTGGGCTTATGAAGACGCGATGTAGACCAGCGTGGGCTTATGAAGACGTGATGTAGACCAGCGTGGGCTTAGGAGGACGTGATGTAGACCAGCGTGGGCTTAGGAGGACGCGATGTAGACCAGCGTGGGCTTACGAGGACGCGATGTAGACCAGCGACGGCTTACGAGGACGCGATGTAGACCAGCGTGGGCTTACGAGGACGCGATGTAGACCAGCGAGGGCTTACGAGGACGCGATGTAGACCAGCGTGGGCTTAGGAGGACGCGATGTAGACCAGCGAGGGCTTAGGAGGACGCGATGTAGACCAGCGAGGGTTTACGAGGACGCGATGTAGACCAGCGAGGGCTTACGAGGACGCGATGTAGACCAGCGTGGGCTTAGGAGGACGCGATGTAGACCAGCGAGGGCTTACGAGGACGCGATGTAGACCAGCGAGGGCTTACGAGGACGCGATGTAGACCAGCGAGGGCTTACGAGGACGCGATGTAGACCAGCGTGGGCTTACGAGGACGCGATGTAGACCAGCGTGGGCTTACGAGGACGCGATGTAGACCAGCGTGGGCTTATGAGGACGCGATGTAGACCAGCGTGGGCTTACGAGGACGCGATGTAGACCAGCGAGGGCTTATGAGGACGCGATGTAGACCAGCGTGGGCTTACGAGGACGCGATGTAGACCAGCGTGGGCTTACGAGGACGCGATGTAGACCAGCGTGGGCTTAGAGGACGCGATGTAGACCAGTGAGGGCTTACGAGGACGCGATGTAGACCAGCGTGGGCTTAGAGGACGCGATGTAGACCAGTGTGGGTTTACGAGGACGCGACGTAGACCAGCGTGGGCTTAGGAGGACGCGACGTAGACCAGCGTGGGCTTAGGAGGACGCGACGTAGACCAGCGTGGGCTTAGGAGGACGCGACGTAGACCAGCGTGGGCTTACGAGGACGCGATGTAGACCAGCGTGGGCTTAGGAGGACGCGATGTAGACCAGCGTGGGCTTAGGAGGACGCGATGTAGACCAGCGTGGGCTTAGGAGGACGCGATGTAGACCAGCGTGGGCTTACGAGGACGCGATGTAGACCAGCGTGGGCTTACGAGGACGCGATGTAGACCAGCGTGGGCTTACGAGGACGCGATGTAGACCAGCGTGGGCTTAGGAGGACGCGATGTAGACCAGCGAGGGCTTATGAGGACGTAGGAATGTGTAACCCTCACTCTGAGAAGGTTGTAAAACATTCACCTAGTTGGACTTTGCTTGGAGTTTCTTAATGTGTGTAACGCAGACCAGAAGACTCACCATGTTGGTCTTAAAATGTGAGTTTTAAACATATTTACCGTGGTACCTGGAGATCAGCAAAGATTCAGACAATGAAAAGTTTGAAGTCGGTCCAAATGAGCTCACCCTCGGCCACATCTAGACACATGGAATTTAAATTATTGTGGGTTACACGGAAGAAGAAAAAAATATATATATTTCCTGCTGCTATTACTACTACTCCTAACTCAAATTTGAATCACTGTACTCCATAGCACCCCCTATCCTCCTGTGACAAGCATTGCAGCTGTATCCATGACGTCAGTGAGGTATAATAACGGCCTTATTGTGTAATATGTTCATGTGTCACAAGACTCAAACACTCTGAGTTTGGATGTGTGCTCAGAAAAAAACCTAAGGCGAAATAAAGACAGAAACAGGATTTGGACCAACAAAGATCAAAGGACGTGTTTGTAATGGCAAAGAGACTATTTAACGAGTAAATGAATAATATACAGTATTTAGGTCTTTATAAATCCGCCCTGTTCTTAAAACTGTTCAAATGATTCTCCATGTTCTAATCGTTTGTGACACTGTGACGTACGCACTTCCTTCTCCAGTTTTATTTTCCTTATCAGTGATACTTGTAGGATTCGACAGCGTCACGTTGTCTTTTTGATACAAATGTAAACAAATGCACTGCTCTAGTGTGATGTACAGCTGTCCATAGGGGGCGCTGACAGCATTTGTTGTGATGTTTATGACGACATCAGCTCCCACTGGACACTGCAGTTTTCTTCTTCTTCTTTCTTCTTTATATAATGTTTCCTCCTCACACAGACCTGGAGTTGTGTTTTGTTTCATTCTCACATGTTTAACACAAACAAACCTGCAGATTTAGACTGAGTTCTTCTCTCAAACGGAAAACACTCTGTTCCACCTTGTGATGTCATCATGTGGTGATACAGGACGTGCTCCACTGTGTTTTTAAACTCCACCTTCACTAGAATCATCTGGATCATTTCAGTCCTGGAACAACTGACAATCTACAACTGAACTAAAGGGAAAAGGAGCTGTTCACTGGAAAACTCCTCTCCTCCTCTCGTCTCCTCTTTTTTCCCCTCCTCTTGTCTCGTCTCCTCTTGTCTCCTCTTCTCCTCTTTTTTCCCCTCCTCTTGTCTCCTCTCCTCTTGTTTCCTCTCCTCCTCTTGCCTCCTCTTCTCTTTTTTCCTCTCCTTTTTTCCTCTTGTCTCCTGTCCTCCTCTTGACTCCTCCTCTTGTCTCCTCTTGTCTTCTCTCCACTTTTCTCCTCTCCTGCTCTTGCCTCCTCTTGTCTCCTCTCCTCCTCTTGTCTCCTGTCCTCCTCTTGACTCCTCCTGTTGTCTCCTCTTGTCTTCTCTCCTCTTTTCTCCTCTCCTCCTCTTGCCTCCTCTTGTCTCCTCTCCTCCTCTCGTCTCCTGTCCTCCTCTTGTCTCCTCTCTTCCTCTTGTCTCCTCCTCTTGCCTCCTCTCTTCCTCTTGTCTCCCCTGCTTTCATCTCCTCCTCTCCTCTTGTCTCCTCTCCTCTTGACTCCTCTCATCTCCTCCTCAGGCTGACCTGTTAACTTGAAAACTACCACTTGATGACATCACAAGGTGGAACAGAGCATGCTGAGCTTTGGAGATGTAGACAGACTGTATGTTTTTGAGGAGGGAGCAGCGTTAGAACAGGACGTGGTGTCCGGGTCAAACAGAGGCGGGATATTTGCCCAAAGCATTTGAGAAAATGTCACGAAATGTTTCCTTTGTTAAAATCGTGTTTATAAAGAGCTGAACTTTACAGGTTTAAACAGAAGATCTCCGAGACCACTTCAGGTGAGACAGCTCTTACTCATCACTGTTTAGGTTTAAAGGGGTACTGTGTAACTTTACCGGTGTAGGGACCGTCGCCAGCTCAGAGACAGACTGCTTTAGCCTAAAATGTTCCACTGTATGGCATTAAAAGCAGGTTTACACCAGTCAAAAGTTGGGACAGGCCTTTTCATGTTTTTGTTTGCAGTGACCATGAAGCCTGTGACTGTGGTTCTGCTCTGTGCCGTGGCGTTTATGTCATTCACTTTCATCTGTGAGTACATGAAACACACTCACACAAGAGCAAAAGACAAAGTTTAAATCTGTCACTGGACAAGTCATTGTAGGAGTGAAGACGTTTCGTTACTCATCCAATCTGCTTCTTCAGCTTTGATCAAAGAGAGACAAAAAACAGGACAACAGGGAATCGGAATCCAGAAGGAAAGGTGTAACTAATCCTTAAACAGCGGGTGTGTCTGGAAAACTTCAGAACATTTTCAGACAGTATGAGATTCCAGTCTTTTTCAAACCTACAAACACTTTAAGACAAAAACTGGTTCACCCGAAGGACAAAACCCAGAGCCACAAACAAAGTAATGTGTCTACTCCATTCAGTGAAGTGAAGAGTGCAGTGAGCGTTACACTGGTCCATAAGAGAATGAACCAACACAGAGAGAACAGCTCAGGACCACAGTCTGCTGTACATCTCCATCTCAAAGACACTAACCACTCCTTTGAACAGAGTGAGGTTCAGATCTGAGCCAGAGAAATTGTTTGAGAGGAGAGTTAAAGAAGCTATTTTGTTAGGAAAGAGAATCTATCTTTGAACAGGAATGGGGTCTTAGACATCACCTTTCCTCCATCTATAACGCCATCCTCAGACCCAAACAAAAAGAACAATAGTAGGTTTCGTTGTAGGCTCGTTTAAGCTGAAACTGGAGACACTAGCTGTTTACAGTTTCAGTGTGGTTAACTCCTCCCTTCAGACAGATATAAGACCGTGTCCAGCAGTAATCTGACCAGGACTGATGAAGCGACTTGGACGAGCAGAGAAACGTCTTCACTCCTACAACCATTTGTCCAGTTGACAGATTTAAACTTCGTCTTTTGCTCTGGATCAGACCTGGATGACTCAGGGATTACACAGACGCACTCACACAATATTCAGCAGTTACCATGGTGACACACTGAACACAATAGCAAACACTGTAAAAAGGTTCAAGGGAAAAAACATAGAAAATGGACTTAAAGAGCACATTTCCAGGAGCCTGTGATCAGAGCGAGCGTTCATGGTCTTGCTTAGGAGTTTGTGAGAAGGTTGTGACCGTAACGTCTTTGCAAAACCTCAGTCGTCCAGGTCTGACCCACAGTAGAAGCTAAAAGTTAAATCTGTAACTAGACAAAAAGTCGTAGGAGTGAAAATGTTTCGCTGCTCATCCAAACCACTTCAGTTCTTCAGGAAACACTTTATTCTGTATAAAAATGCTTTGGTAAAATGTCACGTCCCACCTCTGACTCGGACAACACATCCTGTTCTGCTCCCTCCTCAAAAACATACAGTCTGTCTACATCTCCAAAGCTCAACATGCTCTGTTCCACCTTGTGATGTCATCAAGTGGTAGTTTTCAAGTTAAGAGATCAGCCTAGACAGGGAGGAGGAGACAAGAGGAGGAGAGGAGACAAGAGGAGAGGAGGAGACAAGAGGAGAGGAGGAGACATGAGGAGAGACGAGGAGAGGAGACGAGAGGAGGAGAGGAGACAAGAGGAGGAGAGGAGACATGAACAAGAGGAGAGGAGGAGACAAGAGGAGAGACGAGGAGAGGAGACAAGAGGAGGAGAGAAGTTTTCAAGTTTTCAAGTGAACTCCTCCTTTTCCCTTTAGTTCAGTTGTAGATTGTCAGTTGTTCCAGGACTGAAATGATCCAGATGATTCTAGTGAAGGTGGAGTTTAAAAACACAGTGGAGCACTTCCTGTATCACCACATGATGACATCACAAGGTGGAACAGAGTGTTTTGAGTTTGAGAGAAGAATCTAAATCTGCAGGTTTTTTTGTGTTAAACATGTGTATGTATAATAAACATTTACCTCAGATACTGTCCCACCAAATGAAGTCATAACATCTGTGCTTCTTGTCTGTAGATGGCGCTACTGTCCCCGAGGGTGAGTAAAAAATATTGATACTTTGCAGTGACATTGGGCTGGGGGTATTCTATATGTATCTCTATGGTGGAATGTTCAGCAGTTACTATGGAGACACAACGCAAACATTTGCAAACACTGTCAAAAAAAGTTAAAAGATGAAAAGTTTAAATCCGATGGTCCTGTTTAGGAGTTTGATTCTCAATAAAAAAAAAGGTGAGAGACTTACTGGAAACAGCTGCCTAATGCTAATGCTAATGCTAATGCTAATGCTAATGCTAATGCTAGCCTGTGATGTAATGTGTATTTTCACATGTGAGAGACTTGTTTAACAGCACAAATCTCACCTGTCGTAGCTGTTCCAACTAAGTTCTTTATGGTCGTATTGCATTAAATTAAAGCTCAGATAAAAAGTCTAATTTGAGTATCAGAGCTTCAGACAGAGCAGGGCCTCAGGTTAGCATCACACCCTCAGGGAATGGTGATGATATCAGCAGCAAAGTATCAATACTCAAGGCCAATGTTTCCCAAAGTGGTGTTCAAGAGGCAGGTTGATTTCTATATATATTTAAAATCAATGACTCTGTAGACTATTTTTATATGAATTGAAAATGAAAGCTGTAAAAAGAATTATGTATCACAGTTATGAGCCTCCTGGTTCAGTCCTGGTTCAGTCCCGGTTTAGACCTGGTTTAGATGTCTGCATATGGTGAGGAGCTCAGAGTAGAGACGCTGCTCCTCCGTGGAGGGCTGAGTGTGTCTGGACAGTGTGAACATCCTCGTGCAGACGGCTGCCTCAGCGACCTGCCCCTGGATGAGTGAATGAAATGGACAGATGGATGAAAACTGGGAATATGGAAATAGGTCAATTTAAATCAATCAATCATACAATAAACACAATAAGCACAATAAATACAAAATAAACAAACAAACACACAAACATGTCAAATAGATATGACTGAACGTGCACCCCCGGGGGGTGAAAATCTGCTATAAACCTTTAAAACATGAAATACTTATTTTTTTATCATTTAGGAGAGGAGAAGAAAACGGTGCCCACAGAGACCCAATCTTTTTGGAATCTGTCCAGCAACATATTTGGTGGATTCATGGGTGAGTTAGAAGAAACTAATAGTTATATAAGGATTAAACAACGAGGAGCCGCGCGTTATATAAACACAGAATACTCTTTTTATCATTTAGGAGTCAAGAAACTGAGCCAAACTGACTTATGTCGTTGTGTAACATTAAACGTGTCTGTGCTGTTCTGTCTCAGGTGAAGCTTATGATGATGATGATGATGATGCAGAGGGTAAGAGTTTTCAACCATTTATCACCTAAACAAAGTTTGTGAAACAAAAACTTAACATTTGATCGTGTAGATGAGGAGCCTGAAGAGGACGTCCAAGATTTAGGAGGTTAGATAATAAATAATAAAAATATATGAAATCTGCCCTTACATACACAGATAAACATAAACATAAAACACTCTTTTTCATCATTCAGGAGAGGAGACACCGAAACCGACGCAAACTGACAAGAATATGACCAAAGGTGAGTTAAAAGGTAGTTATGTAAGCATTAAACGAGGAGCTGCACGTTACATGAGCATTAAACAATGAGGAGCCGCGTCCTATATAAACACAGAACACTCTTTTTATCATTTAGGAGTCAAGAAACCGAACCTCTGAGTTATGACAAAAAAGATTTAGGAGGTTAGATAGTAAATAATAAAATATATGAAATCTGCCCTTACATACACACACACACACACACACCCCACCCAGCCTATGAACATAAAACACTCTTTTTCATCATTCAGGAGAGGAGACACCGGAACCGACGCAAACGGACAAGAATGAAGCTGCTGATGATGCAAAAGGTAAGAGTTTAACCATTTATGACCTAAAGAAAGTTTGAAGAACAAAATCCTAACATTTAATCATGTAAGAGCCTGAAAAGGACACCCAGGAACCTCAGGATAATGACAAAAAAGATTTAGGGGGTTAGATAGTATGTGATAAAAATATATGAAATCTGCCATTACACACACACACACACACACACACACACACACACACACACACACACACACACACACCCCAACCTGTGAACATAAAACACTCTTTTTCATCATTCAGGAGAGGAGACACCGGAACCGACCCAAACGGACAAGAATGTGACCAAAGGTGAGTTAGAAGCTACTTATGTAAGCATTAAACGAGGAGCTGTGCGTTACATGAGCATTAAACAACGAGGAGCCGTGAGTTACATGAGCATTAAACGGCTCCTCGTTGTTTAATATTCTTTTTCCACAGCTACTAATTGAAATGTCTCACCTGTGAATGTGAAAAACCTGTTCTCTGTCCGTAAAGGTCTCAAATATGAGTTATTTCGGTGTTTCACAAGAAGCTAGTCCCGTTGCTATGGTGATGTCATGGAGATGGGGCGGAGCAGTGATACAGGATGTGATTTAACCATTGCTGGAACTACTTGCGGGTTATGCAGGTTTAAGATAGACACTGGAATTCTTACAGTTAAATGCTGTGCCATCAAATTATTTTTAACTAATAATAATAATAATAAAAACCTCTTCAGGGATGTTTTTTGATGAGGGAACAGCGTGACAGGATGGTAGAAACGACTGGTAGAAAAGACTAACCCTAAAATGCTGTTTTTGTTGGTGCAGAAGCGTCGTCCTAAAGACTCCTGTCGTCTTCGAGTTTGGTGTCCGGGGTCGACCTGCCAAATAAACCTCAGAGTCCACTGCAGAGGTCTGTCCTGACGGGGTCTATGGCTCAAGATTTTAAATGAGGCACTAAATAAATAAAATATAAATACATGTCTGTCCGAGTCACTTGCTTTTCAAATGTAGTAGTGAAGCTGAAGCTTTGCCACTGAGCTACGTGTTTTGGAAAAAAAAAATTACAATCACACTGTGGCTATGGCAGATCTCTCTCTCACTCACACACACACACACACACACACACACACACACACACACACACACACACACACACACACACACACACACACACACACACATTTTTATTTTTTTTATATAGCGCTTTTCCACCTTCAAATCACTTACAGCGCTTTATATGAAGGAACCACTCAACTATTCACACACACATTCATACGCCAAAGTAATTCAAAGTGTTTTACAGAAAAAGAAAGACATTAAACTCACAATACAATGAATCAAAACTAAAATAATCATCATAAAAGTAACATAAAAAGAGAAAAGTGCAGAATAAAACCCTTTCAGTCACTGATAAACAACCGTTTGAGTCTGGATTTAAACATCGTCAAAGTCGAGGCCTGAGTCACATCTTCAGTAAATGAAACGGGTTTAAACTGAACAAAACTGAAACACCAGTTAGACCTGGTTTAGACCTGGTTTAGACCTGGTTTAGACCTGGTTTAGACCTGGTTTAGACCTGGTTTAGACCTGGTTTAGACCTGGTTTAGACCTGGTTTAGACCCGGTTTAGACCCGGTTTAGACCCAGTTTAGACCCGGTTTAGACCCAGTTTAGACCCAGTTTAGACCCAGTTTAGACCCAGTTTAGTCCTGATTTAGACCTGGTTTAGTCCTGGTTTAGTCCTGGTTTAGTCCTGGTTTAGACCTGGTTTAGTCCTGGTTTAGTCCTGGTTTAGTCCTGGTTTAGTCCTGGTTTAGTCCCGGTTTCGTCCCGGTTTAGACCTGCTTCAGTCCTGGCTTAGTCCTGCTTTAGTCCTGGCTTAGTCCTGCTTTAGTCCTAGTTCAGTCCTGGTTCAGTCCTGGTTCAGTCCAGAGTTTTGCTGGAAAAAGTTGTTTTAGCACATATCTTAAAATAGTTAGCATATATCTTAGAATGGCTAGCAAATAGCTTAAAAATAATTAGCACATTGCTTGAAACAGTTAAAACATATCTTAAAATAGCTAAAACATAGCACAAGTTAGATAGCACATAGTTTATAGCAGATTACGTAAATCTTAAAACTGTTAGTGCACACCTTAAAAAGTTAGCACGTATTAGCACATACTTTTAAATAGTTAGCACGTAGCTTAAAACAGTTAGGACAAAGCTTAAAATAATTAGCATATAACTTAAAATAGTTAGCACATAGATTTAAATAGTTAGCACATAGCTTAAAATAGCTAGGACAAATGTTAAAACAGTACATACCTTAAAAGAGTTAGCACATAGCTTAAAGCAGTTAGCTTATATCTTTGTCATGATCCTGCATTTCCTGTCCTCCTGTGCTCTCTCCCCCTCCCCTACCTGTCTGTCTGGAGCTGGGCGGAGTTCCTGACTCCTCCCACACGCACCTGGAGTGCATCAGAGCAATTACCGTCACCTGCTGCTGAGTATATGAGGGCTCGGCAGAAGACACTCGGGGCCAGGTCGTCTGTTCGTCTTCCCCAGGACCGTCTTGGACCAGAGTCTCGGCCAGACCGTCCGCGTGTCAATATTCCTGCTCTTGCTCGTTCCCGCTCCGGTACAGTCGACCCTCTGCTTTGCCTCCTGCTCTGTCTTGGTCTCCGACTCGCTTCCCGTCTCCTGCTCTGGCTCCCGCTCTCTGGATCACTCCTGCTCTGTCTTCCCTGGTCCTGTCCCTGGTCTCATCGTGCTCCGGTCCCGGTTTTCCTGCTCCTGCCCTACGCCCGTCTGGTCTGCCTACGTCCCGTGTGATAAATGAACTGTCTGAACTGTCTTTTACACTATTGTAAATAAACACCATAAATCTGCCCCGAGTCTGCACTCTTTGGTCCGCTACACCCACCGTTATGTCAATCTTAAAATGGGTAGCATATAGCTTAAAACAGTCAACACATAGCTTAAAAAAGTAAGCACACATACTAAAAGAATTAGTATATAGATATTTTAAGCTATTTTAGATATGCTAACTTTTTGAAGCTAGCACATAGCTAAAAACAGTTAGCACATAGCTTACAATAGTTAGCAGATATCTTAAAATAGCACATAGTTTAAAATAATTAGCACAGAGCTTAAAAAAAGTTAGCACTAATCTTAAAACAGTTCATACATACCATAAAATAGTTAGCACATAGTTTAAAACTGCACATATATTAAGACACTTAGCACATACGCGCTACAACAGGTAGCACATATCTTAAGACAGTTAGCACATAGCTTAAAACAGTTAGCATATAGCTTAAGATACCCATTTTAAGACATGTGGTAGCTAATACATACCTCAAAATAGCTACCACATATCTTAACAGTTCGCATATAGCTGTAAAAATGTTAGCACATATCTTGAAACAGTACATATCTGAAAATATCTAGGACATATCTTAAAATAATTAGAACATAGCTTAAAAAGTGAGCCTGTAGCTTTAAATAGCTAGCACATAGCTTAAAATAGTTTGCAAATATCTTAAAATTGTTAATACATACCTTAAAATAGCCAGAGCATATCTTGAAAGAGATAGCAAATAGCTTAAAACATTTAGCACATAGTTTAAGATAGTTAGCACATAGCCTAAAAAAGTTAGTACATATCTTAAGACACTTAGCATTTAGCTTAAAATAGCTAGCACATAGCTTAAAACAGTTAGTACATACCTTAAAATAGTTAGTACATATTTTAAAACTGTTAATATATACCTTAAAATAGCTAGCACATAGCTTAAAATAGGTAGAAAATAGCTTAAAACATTTATCACTTAGTTTAAGATAGTTAGCACATATCTTAAGACACTTTAAAAAAGATAGCATATAGCTTTTAAACAGGTAGTGCATATCTTAAAAAAGTTACTGCATACCGTAAAATAGTTAGCACATATCTTAAAACAATTAGCACATAGCTTAAAATAGCTACCACATATCGTAAAACAGGTAATACATAGTTTAAAATAGCTAGCACATAGCTTAAAAAAGTTAGCCAGTAACTTAAAACAGTTATCTTATAGCTTAAAATAGCAATCATACAGCTTCAAACAGTTAGCACATAGATTAAAACTGTTAGCACATAGCTTAAAATAGCTAGCACATGTCTTACAATAGTTACTTCATAGCTTAAAAAAGTCAGCACGTGTCTAAAAACAGTTTGTACATACTGTAAAATAGTTAGCACATAGCTTAAAACAGTCAGCAAATATCTTAAAACAGTTAGCACATACCTTAAAATGGGTAGCACATATCTTAAAAGTTAGCACATAGCTTAAGATAATTAGCATATATCTTAAAACAGTTAGTACATGGCTTAAAATAGTTAGCACATACTTTAAAATAGATAGCTTAAACTATTTAGCACATAGCTTAAAAAAATTAGCACATAGCTTAAAACTGTTAGCACCCATCTTAAAACAGTTAGTACATACCTTAAGAAAGTAAGCACGTATCTTAAAAAAGTTAGCATATAGCTTAAAACAGAACATAGTTTAAGATAGTTAGCAGTAAAACAGTTAGCACATAGCTTTAAACGGTTAGCACAGCCTTCCCGGTAAGGTCTATTCCAGGGACTGGAGAGGAGAATCCGACCGATAGTCGAACCTCGGATTCAGGAGGAGCAGTGTGGTTTTCGTCCTGGTCGTGGAACACTGGACCAGCTCTATACTCTCCATCGGGTCCTCGAGGCTCATGGGAGTTTGCCCAACCAGTCCACATGTGTTTTGTGGATCTGGAGAAGGCATTCGACCGTGTCCCTCGTGGTGTCCTTTGGGGGGTGCTCTGGGAGTATGGGGTCCGGGGCTCTTTGCTAAGGGCTGTCCGGTCCCTGTATGACCGGAGCAGGAGCTGTGTTCATTGCCGGCAGTAAGTCAGACCTGTTCCCGGTGCATGTTGGACTCCGCCAGGGCTGCCCTTTGTCACCGGTTCTGTTCATTATATTTATGGACAGAATTTCTAGGCGCAGCCAGGGGCCGGAGGGGGTCTGGTTTGGGAACCACAGGATTTCATCTCTGCTGTTTGTCCTGATGCTTCTTCGAGTCAGGACCTGCAGCAGGCACTGGGGCGGTTTGCAGCCGAGTGTGAAGTGGCTGGGATGAGAATCAGCTCCTCCAAATCTGAGGCCATGGTTCTCGACCGGAAAAAGGTGGTTTGCTCTCTCCGGGTGGGTGGTGAGTCTCTGCCTCAAGTGGAGGAGTTCAAGTATCTCGGGGTCTTGTTCACGAGTGAGGGAAGGATGGAGCGGGAGATTGACAGGCGGATCGGTGCAGCGTCTGCAGTGATGCGGTCGCTGTATCGGTCCGTTGTGGTGAAGAAGGAGCTGAGCCGGAAGGCGAAGCTCTCGATTTACCTCAATCTACGTTCCTACCCTCACCTATGGTCATGAGCTCTGGGTAATGACCGAAAGGACAAGATCGCGGATACAAGCGGCTGAAATGGGCTTCCTCCGCAGAGTGGCCGGGCGCACCCTTAGGGATAGGGTGAGGAGCTCGGTCACACGGGAGGAGCTCGGAGTAGAGCCGCTGCTCCTACACGTTTAGAGGAACCAGCTGAGGCTCGGGCATCTGCTCAGGATGCCTCCTGGACGCCTCCCTAGGGAGGTGTTCTGGGCATGTCCCACCGGGAGGAGGCCCCGGGGAAGACCCAGGACACGCTGGAGGGACTATGTCTCTCTGGCCTGGGAACGCCTTGGGGTCCCACCGGAGGAGCTGGAGGACGTGTCCGGGGTGATGGAAGTCTGGGAGTCCCTGCTTAGACTGCTGCCCCCGCGACCCGGCCCCGGATAAGAGGAAGAGGATGGATGGATGGATGGATGGATGGTTAGCACATATCTTAAAACAGTTAGCACGTAGCTTAAAATAATTAGAACATAGCTTAAAACAGCAAGCACATAGCTTAAAATCGTTAGCACATAGCTTAAATGAGTTATCACATATCTTAAAACAGTTAGCATGTAGCTTAAAATAACTAACACATGACTGAAAATACTTCACTCATAGCTTAAAACAGTTACCGCATAGCTCAAAATAGTTAGCACATATCCTAAAATAGGTAGCACATGGCTTTAAATTGTTAGCTCATACCTTAAAATTGCTAGCACATAGCTGTCTTTAAACTCCATGATGTCTTTAAACTCTTAACATTTGAATTTCTCAAAAAGTCTATCGGAGAAAACACGACACCGGAGCGCGCTGTCACTGTGAGCTCATGAAAAAGTTAAAACCACACTTCGGAACATTCTCCATCGAAATAACAGATTTTCCCGCCTTACTGTGGCTTTAAAGATGCATTGTGTTTTGTTTAAATCACGTGTGTCCAAAGGTTCACGTGTATTTCTGGTTCGTTCGTTTTTTGCGGCTGCTTTAAGTTTACGCTGAAATGGGCGGAGTTTCGGTCTGACCCTCCGTGTCTCACACTCGGAACAAACTCTCCCCGTGAAACCCGCTCCTCCCGCGGGCTCTGTGCGCCAACAGCACCGGCATTTCACCCGAGTCCGTCCGGGGGTAAAGTCCTAAGCTCCCCCCGGACTTGGAGCGCAGTTTTGTCGCAGTTTTGTCGCAGTTTTGTCGCAGTTTTGGTCACTTTTCCGCACTTGTTTTGGTCGTTGCGTCGCGCTCAGGCTGGTAGAATAATGTTGTTTCAGCTGTGGCTCACTACGCGCTGAAACGGGACATGTTTGGACGGTGAGAAAACCGCAAAAAGGAGCTGAAACACGGCCAGGGACAAGAGAAGGAGCCGAGGACACGAGAGGACACGAGAGGACACGACATGGCCGAGGCCCGCTCCGAAGAAGACGAGGAAAACATGAGGGAAAGTCGAGAACAAGTGTCGAGGAGAGCGGCCAGCTCCGGAGGTGAGACACAGAGGACACAGAGGACACAGAGGACACAGACAGAGAGACAGAGACGCACAGAGAGACACAGGACACAGCGGGACAGAGAGAGAGAGACAGAGAGAGACAGAGAACAAGTGACGAGGAGAGGGGCCAGCTCCGGAGGTGAGACACACAGAGACACAGAGGACGCTCACAGAGACACAGAGGACACAGAGAGAGACAGAGAACAAGTGACGAGGAGAGTGGCCAGCTCCGGAGGTGAGACACAGAGGGACACAGAGGACACAGACAGAGAGACAGAGACGCACAAAGGGACACAGAGGACACAGACAGAGAGACAGAGACGCACAGAGAGACACAGGACACAGCGGGACAGAGAGAGAGAGACAGAGACACAGAGAGAGACAGAGAACAAGTGACGAGGAGAGCGGCCAGCTCTGGAGGCGAGACACAGAGGGACACAGAGGGACAGAGACACTGAGAGAGAGACAGAGACGCACAGAGAGACACAGGACACAGAGGGACACAAAGAGACGGAGAGACACAGGGACAGAGAGAGAGAGAGACAGAGACACACAGATAGACAGAACAAGTGACGAGGAGAGCGGCTAGCTCCGGAGGTGAGACACAGAGAGACACAGAGGACGCTCACAGAGACACAGAGGACGCTCACAGAGACACAGAGGACGCTCACAGAGACACAGAGGACGCTCACAGAGACACAGAGGACGCTCACAGAGGCAAAGTTATTAGACTGTGTCATGCAAATGTTTTGTTAATTAAAATTTTTCCCTCAAACTTATTGAATTAAAGCTGCACTACGTAACTTTTTTTAGTCTTTATAAAGATGCTTAGACTGAAATGTTTCTCTCTTTGGTATTATTATTATTTTTTTTACAAACAAAAACGGTTTTATTGCTCAAATTGTGACACTTTGCTGTGACATGGCGCTGGGGTTGTCCTACATGCAAATCTACAGTGGAATTGTGCAGCAGTTGCCATGGAGACAGTGGACACATTAGCAAACCGCCAAGAAGATGTTTTAAGATGTAAACTAAAAAAAAATACAGAATTAATGTAAAAAAAAAACACATTTTCAGGAGCCTGTGATGAGACGGAGCAGCTGAGAGCGGCTAAATAAAAAAACTGTTGGCTAATGCTAATGCTAATGCTGGTGCTAGCTAGTCTAATAGTTTCTGACAGAGCAGTGCCTCCAGTTAGCGAATGTTACTGACCTCAGCTGCAAAGTATCAATAGCCCACCTTAAAACACGTATGTGCGCTGCGAGCGGGGCCGCCTCTCCGCTGATCTGACCTGTAACTTGACCTGGAGTGTAGCGTTACCCGCTCGTCTCCGTGGAATAGATATTTTTCACC
This sequence comes from Periophthalmus magnuspinnatus, assembly GCF_009829125.3. NCBI lineage: Eukaryota > Metazoa > Chordata > Actinopteri > Gobiiformes > Gobiidae > Periophthalmus > Periophthalmus magnuspinnatus. The sequence goes on along the minus strand of NC_047143.1, from coordinate 1,020,996 downwards.
CCCGTAGTGTGGAACATTCTGGACAAAAGCAATGCCATCTCCATAGAGACGAGCAGATGGCAGACCCTCCACTCCAGAAATGTTCCGCAGTGCAGCTTTAAATGAGCCGTACACTCTTTTTTTCATATTCTCGTGCGTATATCTCTCTCTCAGGTACGGTGGGGTAAATTCACACACTTTAGACTTGAATGTTCAAACACACGTGGAAACATTGCTAACTCGAGGTACCTCTTTGTCTGGAGTAAACAGAACGCGTCTGTGCTACTCTGCAGAATTATTTTGAGCAAAACCAAACCTGCCATTATCCCTCGTCTCTTTTCGCCACAAACCGCGATCTCACATGTTTGTTCTTTGGCGAGTCGAGCGTTCTCATCTGTTTTTGTTTCGCGTAGAGATGGAACGACAATAAAATCGTTTATCGTGATGTTAAGCCAACACGATAATCATTTGTGGGACTTTTTATTTTATCGTGATATTCGCCGACAAAGATAATCCTCGTTACAGTTTAGCGTTGAAATTTAGCGTCACGATTATTGAGTAGAATATAGTGAGAATATTCTGGATGAACAGGGCCGTCGACTGAAATTTAGGGGCCAGGGGCAAAAAGTCACACATGGGCCCCTCTCTAATACAAATTAATAGGAAGAGAGTCCAATTCTGGGCCCCCTAAGAGCCTGGGGCCCCCGACAACGGACCCCTTTGTCCCCTTTCTGTCGACTTCTCTGGATAAGTGTTTTTTTTTTCTGGATGAGCAGGGCCGTTGACTGAAATTTGGGGGCCTTGGGGCAAAGAGTCACACATGGGCCCCCCGCGGATATAAATTAATAGGAAGAGAGTCCAATTCTGGCCCCCTAACACCCTGGGGCCCCCGACAACAGACCCCTTTGTCCCCTTCCTGTCGACTCCTCTGTGGATAACTCGTTTTTTTTTTCTGGATGAGCAGGGCCGTCGACTGAAATTTGGGGGCCTGGGGAAAAAAGTCACACATGGGCCCCTCTCTAATAAAAAAAAAAATAGGAACAGAGTCCAATTCTGGGCCCCCTAACACCCTGGGGCCCCCAACAACAGACTCCTTTGTCCCCTTTCTGTCGACTTCTCTGGATAAGTGTTTTTTTCTGGATGAGCAGGGCCGCACAAATCTCAAAGTAAAACAGCCTGAGGAGGACGTTGGTTCTGCTGCTGCGGTGGAGTTGGGTGAAATGACAAAGCGGAGAGAGAGTGTGTCTATATGAAAGGGGGGGGTCTCTAGCTCGTGTCTCCTAACTCACCTCCTTACTCGTGTCTCCTAGCTCGTGTCTCCTAGCTCCTGTGGGAGTTTGTATTTCTTAAACCATGCACTCGCCTCTCCGCAGAGTTGACCTGTTTCTTAAAAAGCACATCTCACTGCTCTGATCTGTTCTGACGTCGTTTCCTCGTCACACACAGACCTGGAGTTGTGTTTTTGTTTCATTCTCACATGTTTAACACAAACAAACCTGCAGATTTAAGGCTGAGTTCTTCTCTCAAACTGAAAACACTCTGTTCCACCTTGTGATGTCATCGTGTGGCGATACAGGAAGTGCTCCGTTGTGTTTTTAAACTCCACACACCTTCATTTATAGAATCATTTCAGTCCTGGATTTGCCTCTGTTTGTCTGAGTCTCATTGAAAGTTGCGGTTCAGTCGAGACTTAAAACAGCTGTTAAAACTACCACTTGATGACATCACAAGGTGGAACAGAGCATTTTGAGCTTTGGAGATGTTACAGACTATGAATAATAAAGGGCAAAACACAAGTCTCGGTCTGTTTTTTGAGGAGGAAACGGCGTTAGAACATGGATTAAACCTCACAGGAGTCCATTTTGTGTCATATAGGACGTTTTAAATACTCTGTCGTGTGATTTAATCCAAACAGATCCGTGGTCGTAGATGTTTTTCCTGGTCTGGTTTGGCTCCTCTCCTTCTGTCCTTCTGTTTGTGGTTTGGATCCGACTGTAAGAATCTGCTGACACAAACCAAACGTGGAGATGAGACACACCCAGAGTCGCTGTAGAGGCGGCACCGGTTTGAACTTGTTGTCAAAGATTATAACGATATGTGGTTTGGTTTTGGGTTTTTTTTTGAGCCGATACAAAGATCAGGAAGATCGAGAAATGATATTTGCCGATATCTGACGCACAGGGACATTTCAGAGCGTGTTTGTACGGAGCTAAACTACAGGATTAACGGTTTTTATGCAGATTAAAACATGAGATTTTGTGATTTATGGAGGAAATGATGGGACTTCAAAACGTGCAGACTTTGTGATTTGCTGATTGCGTTCGTTCAACTTACGATTTCGATTTGATTGTGTGTTATTTTAGTTTTTTGGAACCTCCAGCTGCGACAATATTCCTCGGGTCCATGAAGTGATGTTGATTTACTTCTTGGTTTGAAATTGTTCTTCAAACTGTTCAGATGTTTGTTCTTGTTCTGTTCAGATGTTTGTTCTTGTTCTGTTCAGATGTTTGTTCTTGTTCTGTTCAGATGTTTGTTCTTGTTCTGTTCAGATGTTTGTTCTTGTTCTGTTCAGATGTTTGTTCTTGTTCTGTTCAGATGTTTGTTCTTGTTCTGTTCAGATGTTTGTTCTTGTTCTGTTCAGATGTTTGTTCTTGTTCTGTTCAGATGTTTGTTCTTGTTCTGTTCAGATGTTTGTTCTTGTTCTGTTCAGATGTTTGTTCTTGTTCTGTTCAGATGTTTGTTCTTGTTCTGGTCGTTTCTTCTCTTTGAGCCTCTGGAGTTTTATTTGGACTGATTCATGTTTGAGTTTAATCTTTAATCCACTATTTTCAAGACGCCATTTTGTCAATCTGCCCCCGTTTAACCTCCACCTGGGACACGCCCACTGGGACATGCACGCCATCTCCTGTCACCTCTCGTCTCGTCTCTCGACTCGTCTCTTGTCTCGTCTCCTCTCTCGTCTCCTCTCTCGTCTCCTCTCCTCTTGTCTCCTCTCTCTGTCTCCTCTCCTCTCTCGTCTCCCCTCGTCCTCTCTCCTCTCCTCTCTTGTCTCCTCTCTCTGTCTCCTCTCCTCTCTCGTCTCCCCTCGTCCTCTCTCCTCTCCTCTCTCCTCTCGTCTCCTCTCTCTGTCTCCTCTCTCCTCTCCTCTCTCTGTCTCCTCTCTCCTCTCCTCTCTCCTCTTGTCTCCTCTCTCCTCTCCTCTCCTCTCTCGTCTCCTCTCCCCTCTCCTCTCCTCTCTCGTCTCCTCTCCCGTCTCCTCCTCTCTCCTCTCCTCCGCTCTCGTCTCCCCTCTCGTCTCCTCTCTCGTCTCCTCTCTCGTGCTGCTCTAGTGTGACGTGCCTCTGTCCACAGGGGGCGCTGCAGCTACACGACTCTTTATTGTGACGACGTTTACGGCGACGTCAGCTCCACTGGACGCCACAGTTTATGAACAGAACTCAGCTTCAACTGTTTGTTTTATGACGTCGTTTTAGATGAATATTGTGATTTAAAAAGTGTAAATTAAAACAGAGATGAGAACCATAGAGACTCAAGCTCAGACGGGGGTGGAGTTAAAGCGTGAACAGACCGGCCTCTCTGAGTTTGACCGAACAGAAGAATTTCACACCGACGCGTCATAAAAGAGACTCTCCTCCAGCAACAGGAGAACAGCTCACTCCAAAGCCCCAGACACACAGGCTTTTAAAGGTGCACTGTGGAACTTTTCTGATGTGGAGTATTCCATTTACATCACTGTACTTTGTGATTTGCTGATTTACCCGGGGAGGGGCAATATCAGGTTTGCATCAGGGATATGGAATGTGCTCCATATCAGTTATTAATTAATTTATTTTCTCACTATTTTATGAGATAAATCAGCTGAGAACACCGTCTCTGTTGCCATGACGACCCGGCCAAGACGCAGCAGTCCCGATTATCACGGCCAGAATAATTACGGTTAACGATTATATCACGATAACGATTAAATTTGAACGGTTTTAAAATGTTCTGGACGTGAAACATTATCATTTTAATTCATCATTTTAATCTTGTGAATAAGCTCCATGTTTAAAAAACTTTGTGTATTTGTACTTTTAGTGAAACAACTGCCATCTAGAGGAGAACTTTATTACAACTCGTCTCCTCGTCCCCTAGCTCGTCTCTCCTAGCTCGTCTCTCCTAGCTCGTCTCTCCTAGCTCGTCTCTCCTAGCTCGTGTCCTAGCTCGTGTCCTAGCTCGTGTCCTAGCTCGTGTCCTAGCTCGTCTCCTAGCTCGTCTCCTAGCTCGTCTCCTAGCTCGTCTCCTAGCTCGTCTCCTAGCTCGTCTCCTCGTCTCCTCGCTCGTCCCCTAGCTCGTCTCCTAGCTCGTCCCCTAGCTCGTCCCCTAGCTCGTCCCCTAGCTCGTCCCCTAGCTCGTCCCCTAGCTCGTCTCCTAGCTCGTCTCCTAGCTCGTGTCCTAGCTCGTGTCCTAGCTCGTGTCCTAGCTCGTCTCCTAGCTCGTGTCCTAGCTCGTCTCCTAGCTCGTCTCCTAGCTCGTCTCCTAGCTCGTCTCCTAGCTCGTCTCCTAGCTCGTGTCCTAGCTCGTGTCCTAGCTCGTCTCCTAGCTCGTCTCCTAGCTCGTGTCCTAGCTCGTGTCCTAGCTCGTCTCCTAGCTCGTCTCCTAGCTCGTCCCCTAGCTCGTCCCCTAGCTCGTCCCCTAGCTCGTCCCCTAGCTCGTGTCCTAGCTCGTCTCCTAGCTCGTCTCCTAGCTCGTGTCCTAGCTCGTGTCCTAGCTCGTCTCCTAGCTCGTCTCCTAGCTCGTCTCCTAGCTCGTGTCCTAGCTCGTCTCCTAGCTCGTGTCCTAGCTCGTGTCCTAGCTCGTGTCCTAGCTCGTCTCCTAGCTCGTCTCCTAGCTCGTCTCCTAGCTCGTTGTGTTTTTGGTGAATCTACAGTCGTTCATGATCGTCTCTAAATCGACTTATGTGGAACTATATTTTTTGGGGTTAATATTTCTCATGTGGACTTTTTATTTTTTGCACAAGTGGGAATAGTTCTGTTTATTTTTTGTCCGTACAGTGAGATTTAAGCCGTAAAAGTTTGAGTAACACGAGACTAAAGTGCTTCATTCTGCAGCTCATGAGTTTTAATAATATTTCAGATTATTCCAGTTTTTGTGTTTTAAATCTGTTTTTTTTTTGTGTCAGTGGAGTAAATTAGACTTGGGTCGTTTTTGGAGTCAGTATTTATCCTTTGTACTAGTGGGAACTTTTTAATTCTTTATTTTTTTCCTGTACTACTATGAAATTTGAGATAAAGTCGGTTGAATAAGTCACTTCTATCGCACACTTTCTATTACGGGTGTGCAAAAATATCTATATATCGCATCATTTCATTTAATAATACAGTATCGATGTTGTGGGCTGATGTATCGATATATCTAAGAGTATTTTATTTATATTTTACCGATTGATTCTGTCACAGCGCTGCGTTTGTGCGTTTGTTCAGAGGATCGACTGTTTTTGATGATTAAAACAGGTTTATTTCATTTTAACGTGGGTTTAACACAGACTTTCCGTGTCACAGTTGTTTTCGTCGTCTGTCGTGGTCGCTCAGAGTCGTTAAACTGCACAAAGTAAACGTGGATGAACAATATCGACCCATGGAACAGTCTGACGTGTGCTTCTAGTTAGAAAAATGCACTTTATGTTCATTCATCTTCAGTAAATATAAGATAAATAAATGATAATGAATGTTTATTTTTTTGTGAAAGCTGATCATGAAGCGTCTCCAAAGCCTTTATTTTTGACTGAATCGTTTGGAAATATATCGTATTGTATCGAAGGTATCGTATCGTGGCCTGTGTATCGTATCAGCTCTACTTTTACTACAAAAGAGCTTCAGTCGATTCATTTATTGCAGCTCATTGTGAAGTTTTTTGGGGATATTTCTCGACTTTATGGTGTTTTTATCGCGTAAATCTGTTTAAATATTATCGTCTGTGTTTTCCTCCGCACTTCAAATTGTGGCCCGTGATCACTGTTGATTTAAAAAGGACAAAGCGCAAATCAAAATGGAGGGACAAAGACGATCTGCGTCAGTCCGGGCTCCGTCTGCGACTTTAAAAAAACTGCTCCGTTTTACGTTCGCTCTGTCGAAAGCTGCTGCTCCTCCTGGACAAACATCTGGAAGTGTTAAACCAGAGGAAAAAACCCTGATGACTCAAGCAGAATCCGGCCTCAGCCAATCACCGCGCTACTTCCTGGTTCCTCTCAGCCAATCCCGGAGCAGCGTGGAAAAAACTGCCTGTCCACTTGGCGATTTTTGTGACACAGAGAGGGTCTAAGCAGAGCGAGAAGAGGGAAAAGTGCAGGAAAACTGAAGGAATTAGAAGGATTTTAAATGTTTTTGGCTCTGGATGCAGCGTTAAACCCATGTGGAGTGAGATAAGGCTGTAAACGGAAGACGACACACGAGGTAGGACGGGGAAAACCGCTTCTGCGTTTGGATTTGGACTAAAAAACATAAGCTTTTTCTTTGTTTACACGTCGTTGAGGTCAGTTCAAAAGTTCTGAAAGTTTTTGCGTCGCGATTAAAGCGTCGTCCGTCATCACTGGGCTGATGTGTGCACTTCGATATTGATGGTTTGCGGTGACATCACGCTGGGATGTTCTGCGTGTGTGTGTGTGTGTGTGTGGCAGAAAGGTCACTGGTTACCATGGTGACGCAGTGCACGCTTCAGCAAACACTGCCAAAAAAAAAAAAAAAAAGTTTAAGATTAAAAAAAAAAAAGCCAAAGTGATTTAAAGAGCATGTTCTCAGGAGTGTTCATGTTTAGGAGTTTGATTTTACACTAAAAGGTGAAAGTGACTGTGGCTAATGCTAATGCTAATGCTAAGGCTCGCTAGCTTGTGACTGTCCTTTTTTTTTCTGTGTATTAGAAAGTTTTGGTTGTTTTTTTGCAGTTTGATGAGATTTGAGCTGAAGGTTTGACAGCTCTAGAACATCCAGAACATCCAGAACACTGCAGCTCAGGTCTAGAACCAGGAAGTACTTCACACACGTGTCCTGTGCTCAGGTCTAGAACCAGGAAGTACTTCACACATGTGTCCTGTGCTCAGGTCTAGAACCGATTGTAAACCGGGACTAAACTGGGACTAAACTGGGACTAAACTGGGACTAAACTGGGACTAAACCAGGACTAAACCAGGACTAAACCAGGACTAAACCAGGACTAAACCAGGACTAAACCGTGTCTAAACCGGGACTAAACCAGGACTGAACCGTGTCTAAACCGGGACTAAACCAGGACTAAACCGTGTCTAAACCGGGACTAAACCAGGACTAAACCGTGTCTAAACCGGGACTGAACCAGGACTAAACCGTGTCTAAACCATGTCTAAACTGGGACTAAACCGGGACTAAACCGGGTCTAAACCAGGACTAAACCAAAACTAAACCAGGACTAAACTGGGTCTAAACCAGGACTAAACTAGGACCAAACATGTTGAATCCTCGTTTGTTTTGTTCAGTTTAAACTTGTCTCACTTCCTGAAGATGTGACTCAGGCCTGGACTTTGACGATGTTTAAATTCAGACTCAAACTGTCCTGTTCATCTGTGACTGTGAGGGTTTTATTCTGTTACTTTCCTGATGATTATTTCCGTTTTAATTTGTTGTATAGTGAGTTTAATGTCTGTCTTTTTCTGTAAAACACTTTGAACTCCTCCTCCTGTGTGTGAACTGTGCCGTACAAACAAACTGTCCTTGAACAAACACCATTTTGACTTTTGTTTTGTCTCCGCAGGACGTCCCGACAGGCGTAAACCGGAGCATCGACACAGGTGAGACACTGTGCAGCTCTGTCTTCATAAAAATAAAACCATATAAGGCACTTCCTGTTTCCTGTTCAGCTTTTAATCGTTGACATTTGTAGAACAGATGCACATTTTTAGGTTTTTACGTCATCTCTCGCGTTTCTAAATTTAGACCAAAGACATAACATCTGCAGAACAACAGAAATAAACGCGCCGTTCAGGGACGACCATTTTAAAGTACACATGGCGTTTAAAGCAACACTGCGTAACTTTGATGTCCCGTTACCATGGAGATGTTTTTGCTCTAGGCCATGTTCATGTTCTCCTCGTCACACACAGACCTGGAGTTGTGTTTTGTTTCACATGTTTAACACAAACAAACCTGCAGATTTAGGCTGAGTTCTTCTCTCAAACTGAAAACACTCTGTTCCACCTTGTGATGTCATCATGTGGTGATACAGGAAGTGCTCCACTGTGTTTTTAAACTCCACCTTCACTAGAATCATCTGGATCATTTCAGTCCTGGAACAACTGACAATCTACAACTGAACTAAAGGGAAAAGGAGCTGTTCACTGGAAAACTCCTCTCCTCCTCTTGTCTCCTCCTCTTGTCTCCTCTCCTCCTCTTGTCTCCTCTCCTCCTCTTGTCTCCTCTCCTCCTCTTTTCTCCTCTTCTCCTCTTTTTTCCTCTCCTCTTTTCCTCGTCTCCTCTTGTCTCCTTGTCTCCTCCCCTCCTCTTGTTTCCTCTTCTCTTTTTTCCTCTCCTCTTTTCCTCTTGTCTTGTCTCCTCTCCTCCTCTTGTCTCCTCCTCCTCTTGTTTCCTCTTCTCCTCTTCTCTTTTTTCCTCTCCTCCTCTTTTCCTCTTGTCTCCTCTCCTCTTGTTTCCTCTTCTCCTCTTTTCTCCTCTTCTCCTCTTTTTTCCTCTTGTCTCCTCTCCTCCTCTTGTCTCCTCTTTGGTCTGACCTGTCCACTTATAAACTCCCACTTGATGACATCACAAGGTGTAACGTCACATTTTGATCTTTGTCGATGTAACAGACGAATAATAAAGTGACTCAAACATGTGAAACAAACACAACTCCAGTGTGTGTTTTTGACATAACCTCATTAAAACCTGGCCTAAAGTTCGGAGGAATCCATTTTGTGAAACTCAGGACCAACACACTTTACATTTCAAACCTTTAAACTCCGTCGGCTGTAAATAAAGAGACACGACTCTGAGCTAAAGACTCCACCGTTTAAACGACGCTGGACTAAATATCTTCAGTCTCCCATGGAAACCAGAGACACAACCAGGTTTAGACATTTAGATCCTTTCACATCCACGAGAAAAGCCATTACCCACCGCCGTGGCGTTAAAACCCCTCGTCTCGTGGCTCGTTTCTTATTTTATTTTGTTTGTTTCTGTTGCAGTCAGGGTCCACTCTCCTCCATACGAGCCGCCATCAAGAGAAGTGAGTACATTTAAAATACTTTCTCAACGTTTTATCGCGTTAACGAGGAGAAATCATCTTTAGACTTGTTTCCTAGTACTGTTTTCTGCACAAATGGTCGTTTTTTTTGGCGTGAGCTCCCCCTGCAGGTGTGGTTTTGTGAGTGCAGTTTGGGTCAGACGCACAGAGACACGCCCCCTTTACGCGTCTTTAGCCCCGACAACGATTTCTTCAGTCGAGTACGTTACGCAAGATCGATTGTGCGCTTCCTCCTCATCGAAACCACGTCTGAAGAGGTTTTAGACGTCATCCGTGCATGTTTGAGTCATCTAGAGATCTCTCCCGGACCGTATTCAACCCTCTTTACTGTTAGCTGCGAGATTCCGTACGAGGCTCCGCCCACAAGCCGACATCACCCACGCTCCCGCACGACAATCCTCCGTAAATAGACAAAAACATGATACAAAACTGCGCACTACGACTTCACAAACCTGATGTGATGTGCGGCTGATTGTGTTGTGATAGTGCTCTGAAGGGGGTGGCGACTTAGCACAGAGAGTAAAGGGAGGAGAGACTCAGAATGTGGAGAAACAAAAGTCAAAACGATAAAAGGAAACACGCAGATCTAAATATGTTATGTGTTTGCAGTTAACGCCCGAAAGACGTTAAAATACGCAAACTTTAATCCGTTTAACGTCGTTTTCTTACGATGTTTTAACCTTGTTTTGTTTTTCGCCAGCGTCCAACAGATCCACGTCCCTGTTGGAAACGCCTCCCCGAGACCGAGACAGAGAGCGGGAACGAGAGCGAGACAGAAGGTACAAACCACACACCGTGTCAAGACGTGGAAATGAAAGCCAATCAAATGAAGCTAACCGAGGCTAGCAGTTATAGCGGCTAATTTAGAGCCGAGTTGCATGTTTGGAATTCCGACCGTGAGTATCATAGCAACCAAAGAGCCAATCAGGAGCGAGGCTGTTGACGGTAACGCCCCTTCACGCCCGGTCCCCGCTAAAACCATCGTTAGCAACGCTGTCAATCAAACCTGTTGCTAACGTTAGCGGGAGCGACCTCCGGGAAAGACGGCGCCTGATTGGTCTGTTTTTAATGTTCATAACTTTATTTACGGACAAAATGGCGACATAAAAACACCGGGGATCCACTTTTACTTGAATATCGTGATTTAAAAAAGTGTAAATTATAACAAAATGATCCACAGAGATGAGAACCATAGAGACACAAGCTGAACAGGACTGATTTAAACTCCAGTCTGTGCTCCTAGACGTCCGGAGATCACCGTCCTCTCTGCGGAGCCCATCTCCTCCTGGTTTCCCGGGGCGGGGATTCCTCCTCCTCCACCTCCTGCGGCTCAGATCTGGGGCTCCTCCCTCAGCTCCTCCCTCGACGTGCAGGTGCGTTTATGTCAGAGAGCCGAAAAGTACTCGAGTAAGAGTGAAAAAAAGTATTTGGGGAAAGTACAACTCGAGTCAGAGGAACTTAAAGAGAAACTGTCGGGACAAAACATCTGATTTATAAAAAAACATGAAATAATGAACCAAATGTGTTATTTTCAGACACAAAAATGATCCAAACTAAGTCACATCTGAAGGAGACACTGTTCAATTGAAGTCATTTTTATTTCAAACTCGTGGTACTTTTTTTAAAAACAGATGAGGACAGTGACAAACGGTAACATTTACGTTTTAAAAAGGAGCTCACCAGTGTCTCACGTCGACTGAAGCGACTGCACTGAACCTTATGTTTGTGAGTGACGTCGTTTTCGGGCTTATTCAGGCGCAAATAAAACTGTACAATAAAAAAAAGAACATCCAGGAGCATGTAGAGGGTTAATACGAATATATAAGACTAACATGAGACAGACGCAGGGACAGAGAGAGAGAGGACAGTTTATCAAAAAAACAAAAAATAGACTAAAAAAACTAAAAAAAACCCTCAGAATAACCAAATAAATAAATTTAAAAAAACAACTCAATATAACAAAATATATAATAAATCAACTCAAAATAACTAAAAAAAAAGAAAAAAAACCTCAAAATAGCCAAAAAAATATAAAACAAAAAAAAACAACAACTCAATATAACAAAATATAAAATAAATCAACTCAAAATAACTGAAAAAAAACAACAAAAACTCAAAATAACCAAAAAATGAAGAAAATAAACTAAAAATTTAATAAACTCAAATTAACTCAAACGTAAAAAAACAACTCAAAATAAACAACTCGACTAAAAAAAAAAACCTAAAAAAAAAATTAAAATAAAAATTAAAATAACAAAAAAAAATGAACTCAATATAACACAATATAAATTAAATCAACTCAAAATAACTAAAAAAACAAATCAAAAACTCAAAATAACTAAAACAAAAAAACAAAACAAAAACAACTCAAAAAAAAAAAAAAAAAAAAAAAGAACATCCAGGATCATATAGAGGGTTAATACGAACACTTAAGACCAAAATGAGTCTGACAGACACAGGGACAGAGAGAGGACACAGTTTATCAATAGAAAGTGAATTGGAGCCGATGGAGCAGGAAGTGCACCATGATCACTTCCTGTTTGTAGCGCGGCGTCTAGCATGTTAGCTAAGTCCATATAAACAGTCTGTGTATATAAATAAAGTGAACTGAAGTCCAGACTTTAAATAAACATTTCCTGGTCTCGTCTGCAGCCTCCTCCGTCGTACGAGGAGGTCATCCGCGAGAAGAACCAGGAGCAAGTGATCGTCCCGGCCGCCGCAGCTCGTCCTCCGCCTCTGTCTTCATCTCCACAACAGTCCGTTTGTACCACAACCATCGCCACGCAGACGGACGCCGGACCCGCACCGGACGCACAAACGGACACGCAAGGTAATGCAATGGAAAACCACTTCAGACACATCAAAACAACAACATCTGCAGCTTTTTACCGTCTAAAAACACGTCACAAATCAAACGTGTACGGTCAAAACCAGACTTAGAGAGACTTATCACAGTACGGCTCTGCTCTCATCACGTCGAACAGTAGTTTTTGCGTTTTTATGATCAACATCAGACGGAAAACATCCAAAATGACACAACAAGAACAGAACACAAACACACACTCACCTGAAGGATCATGATGAACACCAGACTAATACGGTGTTTGACCTTTCACCTTCAGAACTGACTTAATTCTACGTGGCTTTGATTCAAGGAGCTGATTCTTTACAAATGTTGGTCCATATTGAGGAGCATCTTGCAGTTGATGGAGATTCACCACGTCCCAAAGATGCTCTATAGGGTTGAGATCTGGTGACTGTGGGGCCAGTGTAGTTCAGTGAAATCATCGTCATGTTCAAGAAACCAGTTTGAAATGATCTGAGCTTTATGACATGGAGCATTATCCTGCTGGACGTAGAGGAGGAGGATGGAACATGGTGGTCATGAAGGGATGGACATGGTCAGAAACAATGTTCAGGTCGTCCGTGGCATTTAAACGATGCCCAATTGGCACTAAGGGACCTAAAGTGTGCCAAGAAAACATCCCCCACACCATTACACCACCACCACCACCTGCACAGTGGGAACAAGGCCTGATGGATCCATGTTCTCATTCTGTTTACGCCAAATTCTGACTCTACCATTTGAATGTCTCAACAGAAATCCAGACTCATCAAACCAGGCAACATTTTTCCAGTCTTCATCTGTCCAATTTTGTTGAGCTCGTGCAAATTGTAGCCTCTTTTTCCTATTTGTAGTGGAGATGAGTGGTACCCGGTGGGGTCTTCTGCTGTTGTAGACCATCCGCCTCAAGGTTGTGCATGTTGTGGTTATTTCAGTCAACGTTGCTCTTCTATCAGCTTGAATCACTCGGCCCATTCTCCTCTGACCTCTAGCATCAACAAGGCATTTTTGCCCACAGGACTGACACATACTGGATGTTTTTCCCTTTTCACACCATTCTTTGTAAACTCTAGAAATGGTTGTGCGTGAAAATCCCAGTAACTGAGCAGATTGTGAAATACTCAGACCGGCCCGTCTGGCACCAACAACCAGGCCACGCTCAAAATGGCTTAAATCACCTTTTTTTCCTCATTCGGACATTCAGTTTGGAGTTCAGGAGATTGTCTTGACCAGGACCACACCCCTAAATGCACTGAAACAACTGCCATGTGATTGGTCGATTAGATAATTGCATAATCCTAATCCTAATAATCCTTTAGGTGAGTGTGTAAGGAGAAGATATTTGGAATTCTAGTCATTTTTTCCTAGTTTGTTTGATTTTAATGAGCTCCAGTTGGGGACAGAGGGCTTACATTTACAGTATAAAATCAGATCTGAAGTTGTGCTCAAGTCTCGCCCTAATAAGGTACTTTTCTAGCCACAGCTGCCCTGGAACAGACTGACAGAAGCGAGGCTGTCGGTCTGTGCCCTGATGCAAGAGAAAGTTACTCGTATAAAACGTAAAAAAATACATTTGAGATTATGGAATTCTCGCGCCTGTTTTGAGTTGGAAGTATTGAGTCTGTTGTTGTTCTACATTTTTAACGTGACATTTCTGTTCCTCTGTCGTAGTCCGGAGACCGCTGCGACCCCCGAGACCGTCCGCGCCAAACTCCACGTCCAAACCTCCGAAAAACGCCAACACTGTGGACCGATTATTTGATCTTTTACCGAACGGTGACTCTACTCCTTCCATATCCACCCAAACTCCACCTTTCACCTCCTCTGCGGCTGAAACGGACCACTCGGAGGCCGTACGGCAGCGTCCCAGGCCCCGCCCACGATCCAAAATCAACCTTCAGCCAGTCAGAGACGAGGTCAAAGTTCAGACGCTGGTCAAACTCCGAGAGGACGGACTGAAGACGCTCGCGGCGCGGAGAGCTAACGAGCAGGTACATTTACCATTTAAACATGTTTAACACAAACAAACCTGCACATTCAGACTGAAAACACTCTGTTCCACCTTGTGATGTCATCATGTGGTGATACAGGAAGTGCTCCACTGTGTTTTTAAACTCCACCTTCACTAGAATCATCTGGATCATTTCAGTCCTGGAACAACTGACAATCTACAACTGAACTAAAGGGAAAAGGAGGAGTTCACTGGAAAACTCCTCTACTCCTCTTGTCTCCTCTTCTCTCCTCTTGTCTCCTCCCTTCCTCTTGTCTCCTCTTCTCCTCTCCTCCTCCTGTCTCCTCTTCTTCTCCTCTCCTCCTCTTGTCTCCTCTCCTCCTCTTCTTCTCCTCTCCTCCTCTTGTCTCCTCTCCTCCTCCTGTCTCCTCTTCTTCTCCTCTCCTCCTCTTGTCTCCTCTCTTCTTGTCTCCTCTTCTCTCCTCCTCTTGTCTCCTCCCTTCCTCTTGTCTCCTCTTCTTCTCCTCTCCTTCTCCTCTCCTCTTGTCTCCTCTCCTCCTCTTCTTCTCCTCTCCTCCTCTTGTCTCCTCTCCTCCTCTTGTCTCCTCCTCTCCTCCTCCTGTCTCCTCTTCTTCTCCTCTCCTCCTCTTTTCTCCTCTCCTCTTCTTGTCTCCTCTTCTCTCCTCCTCTTGTCTCCTCCCTTCCTCCTGTCTCCTCTTCTTCTCCTCTCCTCCTCTTGTCTCCTCTCCTCCTCTTCTTCTCCTCTCCTCCTCTTGTCTCCTCCTCTCCTCCTCTTGTCTCCTCTTCTCCTCTCCTCTCCTCCTCTTGTCTCCTCTTCTCTCCTCTCCTCCTCCTGTCTCTTCCTCTTGTCTCCTTTCCTTCTCTCATCTCTCCTCCTCTCTCTTTACTCTGACCTGTTCACTTAAAAACTTCCACTTGATGACATCACCAGGTGGAACAGAGCGTTTTGCGTTGAACAGAGCCTTTCAAACCGTCTTTACTCTGTTTTTAACGTGTTTGTTTCACAGACGTCAGACCAGGAGGTGCTCGGCGGGACGTACCTGCAGGAGCTCCTCGACGCCTTTAGCTCAGACGACTGGGGTTTCCCGGAGCAACGCAGCGCCAGCCAATCAGAGAGCGAGGACGAGTCGAACCAGGAAGTAACTGAACGAGACGAGGAAGACGACATGGCCACTCTAAGGGCACGGATCCAAGCGTTTGAACAAATGCATGATGGGAATTTTGAAGAAACAAGAACTGACCCTTGTGCTCTGCCGAAGCCGCGTCCGGAGCCTAAACCGCGACCAAGGCTACCGCAAAATAAACCCACCGTCTCGCCAAAACCGAAAAATATCACAAGTTCTGGTGACGTTTTAAACTCGGGAGATTGCAAAGGATTCTGGGAAGATGGCGGTGAGAGCGTTGACAAATCAGAGCAAAGCGAAACATCTGAAAAGCCGCTGTTGGCTCCCAAACCAGAGTCAAACGCAGATAACGCCGCACCCGTCCCGTTACCGAGACCCAGTCCTCCTCTGTCCCAACCCAGACTGCCTCCCAGACCCTCCATCGCGCCCAGGAGTAAGCCCGGAGGAGCGCCCCAGGAACGAGGCTCGACCGCGGGGCCGACGACGCCACCGCTGCCCCCGAGACCCGCGGTGGACATCAGGGTCAGAGCCAAGATGGAGGCGGCGAACGGAGACGAGACCGCAGCCAAAACTGGTGATTCAACTGCAATTCAACTGTCTGCTTAGTGAGAACAGAAAACACTCTGTTCCACCTTGTGATGTCATCATGTGGTGATACAGGAAGTGCTCCACTGTGTTTTTAAACTCCACCTTCACTAGAATCATCTGGATCATTTCAGTCCTGGAACAACTGACAATCTACAACTGAACTAAAGGGAAAAGGAGGAGTTCACTGGAAAACTCCTCTCCTCCTCCTGTCTCCTCTCCTCCTCTTGTCTCCTCCTCTTGTCTCTTCTCCTTCTCTTGTCTCCTCTCCTCCTCTTGTCTCCTCTCCTCCTCTTGTCTCCTCTCCTCCTCTTGTCTCCTCCTCTTGTCTCCTCTCCTCCTTTTGTCTCCTCTCCTCCTCTTGTCTCCTCTCCTTCTCTTCTCCTCCTCTTGTCTTCTCTTCTCCTCCTCTTGTCTCCTCTTCTCCTCTTCTTGTCTCCTCTCCTCCTCTTGTCTCCTCTCCTCCTCTTGTCTCCTCCTGTTGTCTCCTCTTCTCCTCCTCTTGTCTCCTCTTCTCCTCCTCTTATCTCCTCTCCTCCTCCTGTCTCCTCTCCTCCTCTTCTCCTCCTCTTGTCTCCTCTCCTCCTCTTTTCTTGTCTCCTCTCCTCCTCTTTTTTCCTCTCCTCCTCTTTTGCTCTTGTCTCCTCTCCTCCTCTTGTCTCATCTTGTCTCCTCTTTAGTCTGACCTGTTCACTTATAAACTCCCACTTGATGACATCACAAGGTGTAACGTCACATTTTGATCTTTGTCGATGTAACAGACGAATAATAAAGTGACTCAAACATGTGAATGAAACAAACACAACTCCAGTGTGTGTTTGTGACAGAACCTCATTATAACATGGATTTAAATTTAAAACTCACTGTCAAATCCAAATCGTGATAGAAAAGTTCTTTTATGACGTTACGAAATGGAGCAAAGCATCATGGTCTATGTAGTTCTGTATTTATGTAGTTCTGTTGACCTAATGCTGCAGCAAAACGACGCATTTAAGCAAAGAAACGTATAATTTGTCAGACTGTGAGACCTTCGACACGATATCAGGACATTTCTGTTTCTGTTTCCTCTTTTAATAAACACTGACTCTGAAACTAAACATTATCGTCTTTTCACCGTTTTATCATTTCAGTGAAAGGTGGAAACCCTCGTCCGGACGTGCCCACAAAACCGACGTCAGTCACCTGTCGACGGTCCAGCGGTGAGGACCAGGGTTTGTAATCGTGCATGTATGTCTGTGGCGGAATGTTCAGCGGTTACCATGGTGACGCAACACGCACACATTCGCTTTAAGATCGTCTGAAAACACAAGCAAAAAAATACAAAATGGATGTGAACAGCACATTTCATCGTCCTGTTTAGGAGTTTGATTTTACACAAAAAGGTGACTGGCTAATGCTAATCCTAATGCTAATGCTAATGCTAGCTTGTGACTGTGATTTTATGTGAGAAAGACTCGGCTCAGCTCATCTGTTGTAGTTCCAAATATGCCAGGTCTTTATTGTCAGATTGTGTTAAAATAAAGCTCAGATTCAAGTCTTGAACAAATCCTTAGACCACACGTGTCAAACTCGAGGTCCGCGGGCTAAATGTGGCCCTCCGCGTCATTTTATGTGGCCCTCAAAAAGGTACGATGGTCTTAAAATGTCATTTTATCAGGAGACACGCGACATCTTTGCAAATGCCTATGTAATATTTGTAACGTGAAGAAGTAATAAATACAGAAACAGTTAATTAACAATTTTAAAAAGTAGTTGCATTTATTTGACATTTGGCCCTTTGACGGCAGCCATTTTGCGTTCGGTGAAAATGTGTTTGACGCCCCTGCCTTAGACGGAGCAGTGCCTACAGTTAGCATCACACCTCAGGGAGCGTTTTTGGTTATTTTGAGCTGTGAAAGTCTGAATTATGAACTTCTACGGCTCATTACAGACACAAACTAAATACTTAAGTGCTGTATTCTGTTATTGTGTTTTATTGTGCAGTTAGAACGCTCTTTTGAGATATTTCTTCTATGTTTTGGCTTGAGTGTGATCGTTTATCGTCTGTATTTAAACAGAACGTGCGTGTTGTGGTGCCGGGCCTGTGTGTTGTACGGTTTTCCTCAGTTTGGCGGCGGTGGGCGACTCTGACGCGCAGCAGAGAGACTGATTGTGCGTCGCAGAATGGGGCTGTTGTGTAGAGTCACAGATACAGGAGCTCTCTGAGTCAGTGTGTTTTTTCATTCAGTAAATTCCCAGGATGCAACTGGGTCAGTGGGTGAATGCTGCTGTTTGTAACTTTCAAAACATGATTTTTTCCCCCTCTGTTTAAAAGTATATCTTGTGATTTATTTAAAGAGGGGGTATTTACTTCTGTGGGGTATTAAAGGGGAGGTATTTACTTCTACGGGGTATTAAAGAGGAGGTATTTACTTCTGTGGGGTATTTACTTCTGTGGGGTATTAAAGAGGAGGTATTTACTTCTACGGGGTATTAAAGAGGAGGTATTTACTTGTATGGGGTATTAAAGAGGAGGTATTTACTTCTACGGGGTATTAAAGAGGAGGTATTTACCTCTGTGGGGTATTAAAGAGGAGGTATTTACTTCTGTGGGGTATTAAAGAGGAGGTATTTACTTGTATGGAGTATTAAAGAGGAGGTATTTACTTGTATGGGGTATTAAAGAGGAGGTATTTACTTCTACGGGGTATTAAAGAGGAGGTATTTACCTCTGTGGGGTATTAAAGAGGAGGTATTTACTTCTGTGGGGTATTAAAGAGGAGGTATTTACTTCTACGGGGTATTAAAAAGGAGGTATTTACTTCTGTGGGGTATTAAAGAGGAGGTATTTACTTGTATGGAGTATTAAAGAGGGAGTATTTACTTCTCTACCTCCTCTTTAATACCCCAAAGAAGTAAATACCTCCTCTTTAATACCCCACAGAAGTAAATACCTCCTCTTTAATACCCCACAGAAGTGAATACCTCTTCTTTAATACCCCACAGAGGTAAATACCTCCTCTTTAATACCCCACAGGAGTAAATACCTCTTCTTTAATAACATGTAGTACAGTCAGATTAAATATCAAAGCTGATCTGACTCAAACATAATCTGACTTCTCTTTCCTCTTCTTCAGCTCCAAACCTGGTCTCAAACTTTACCCCGTGCCCAGACTCTGGTCCTGTCCCCAGTCGACCCTCGGGACCCCCCAGACCTGCCCTGAGGAAGTCCACGTCCGTCCAGAGCAGCGCGGAGCCTCCTCTCCCTCCACGGTAAAACACACAGACGTCTTAAAGTGTGTGTCACAGGTCGGATACTCATTTTAATAAAACACAGTAAAGATTGTTAAAATGAAGATTTGACAAAAAAATCTAAACTTTTTTTTCCTGGTTTGGCAGTTTTTTAGGTGTTAGATTTTGTGGCGTCGCCGGTGTGGTGTCGCCAGTGTGATGTCACCGGTGTGATGTCGCTCGTGTGATGTGTTGTGGAATTTCATATAGTAAAAAATGTAAAAATACAAAATGACAGGTTGTCTTGAATCAAAATGTCTGGTTTATTGAGTCGATTGTGCACAATCGTCAAAGAGCTGGTGTCCCTGACAGAGTCTCACCTTCAGCTCAAATGAACAGTTTATTTATACCATCAAAACAATCGTACCAGTTTAGTCTAGACAAAGTGAGTGGAGGCCGCCAGACGCACAAACAAGAGATACACCCGAGCAAAACGACAGATGGTTTTACAAAGGTTAAACAGATCCATAACAAGTAAAGGTTTAAAGTCAAGAAAGCCACAACAGATGTCACCGGCGTGATGTCATCAGCGGGGACTTGTCTACTTTCTGTAATTTTCAACATATTTTTCAACTTTTCTTCACAAACTGCTTTTTGATTGGTCTAAAACTATATATACTATATATATATATATATTATTTTTTTTTTATTTACAGTTATATTATTATCTCTCCAAGTAAAGTAGGAATGACAGACTTGTCAGAACTTGTCAACACTTTAAAATCAATAAAATCTCAAGCTGCAGTTTTTGAAGTATCATCATTTTCTCCACAAACATCTTTTTTGCCTTTTTCTTTCTTTGATAAACTTAATTTTGTTTAATTCTTCTCTTTACTTCTCTGTATTCTGTCTATTATTTCATTGTTTTATTTTATTTTTCCAGACCAACAGGCGTCAAACTCCTCCCCCTCCGTCCTCCACCAATCAAATCCTTTCCCGGGCGCCCGCCTCCACCGAGTGTCAACACAAACTCCAACCCCCCGCCATCTTTGACCAAAAGCCCCTCCTCCCCATCACTACTGAGTGACGCTTTAGTCTCCACCAATCAGACGCAAGGAGTCGCAACATCGACCAATCAGACGCAAGGAGTCGCACCATCGACCAATCAGACGCAAGGAGTCGCACCATCGACCAATCAGACACAAGGAGTCGCAACATCGACCAATCAGACGCAAGGAGTCGCAACATCGACCAATCAGACACAAGGAGTCGCAACATCGACCAATCAGACACAAGGAGTCACAACATCCACCAATCAGACGCAGGGTCAAAGGGCGTCAAAGAAAAGACCCCCTCTGCCTCCTCGACCTAAACCGGGGCATCCTCTTTACAACAGCGACACGGTGAGAAACATTTAAATGAGATTAGGATGAAGGTCGTTTATTTATTTATTATTTTTTTGCCTTAGATTTATCTTCAAATACGGCAAAAAGTAAAAGTACGAAAACAAACTCAACATGATTTAAATCCTGCAGAAAAAAACAGGACTGAGCAAAAAGAAAAGAAACATAGATACAAATGAACCAGGTCTAAACCGGGACTGAACCAGGACTGAACCAGGACTAAACCAGGACTAAACCAGGTCTAAACCAGGTCTAAACCAGGTCTAAACTGGGACTGAACCAGGACTGAACCAGGACTGAACCAGGTCTGAACCAGGTCTAAACCAGGACTGAACCAGGACTAAACCAGGACTGAACCAGGACTGAACCAGGACTGAACCAGGACTGAACCAGGACTGAACCAGGACTAAACCAGGACTAAACCAGGACTGAACCAGGACTGAACCAGGACTGAACCAGGACTGAACCAGGACTGAACCAGGACTGAACCAGGTCTAAAACTGGTCTAAACCAGGTCTAAACCAGGACTAAACCAGGACTGAACCAGGACTGAACCAAGACTGAACCAGGACTGAACCAGGACTGAATCAGGTCTAAAACTGGTCTAAACCAGGTCTGAACCAGGACTAAACCAGGACTAAAACTGGTCTAAAACTGGTCTAAACCAGGTCTAAACCGGGTCTAAACCGGGTCTAAACCAGGACTGAACCAGGTCTAAAACTGGTCTAAACCAGGTCTAAACCAGGTCTAAACCAGGTCTAAACCAGGTCTAAACCAGGTCTAAACCAGGTCTAAACCAGGTCTAAACCAGGTCTAAACCAGGTCTAAACCAGGACTTAACCCCTGATTTGAACCCGGTCCACTGATGTTTGGACGTCTCTTGTCACTTTGCAGAAACAGGAAGTGCTGATTGTCATGGATGACCCGAGCCCCGCCCCCTCAGAGCCCAACAGCCAATCAGGCGACAGCTCTGGTCCGGTCTCTGCTCCTGTCACAGACTCCGTGTGCCTCCTGGATTTGGATCTGGAGCCGGATCAGAACCAGGATCCAAACCAGGGTCCAAACCAGACCAAAGCGGCTCTAGAGGGACTTTCACAAACACAGGTGAGAAGTTTATGAACAGGAAACTGAAAAATGATTGAAATGAAAATGACCAACCGCAATTTGGACTGATTCATGTTTGAGTTTAATCTTTAATCCACTATTTTCAAGACGCCATTTTGTCGATCTGCCCCCGTTTAACCTCCACCTGTGACACGCCCCCCTGTGACACGCCCCCCTGTGACACGCCCCCTGTGACACGCCCCCTGTGACACGCCCCCTGTGACACGCCCACTGTGACGCCCGCTCTTCTTTCTCCAGTTTTATTTTCACTCCACTGGACACCACAGTTTATGAACAGAACAGAACTTGTTTGTGGATCATTTTAATATAATTTACACTTTTTAAATCACAATATTCATCTAAAACGACGTCATAAAACAGAGATGAGAACCATAGAGACACAAGCTCGATAGGACTCAGTATTTTTAACGCTGATTTATTTCATTTTCCAGAACATTCTGTCACTGGACTCGACTGAACAGAAGAAAGAGCCAGAGCCCACAACAATAAGGTTTGTTAAAGACGTGGTTTATGTAAAATAGACTTTTTGTGTTTCTCTCATGTTTGAACATTTTTCCCTCGTCAAAAACACGTCTGAAGATGTTTTAGGCGTCATCCGTGTTTGAGTAATCTAGAGATCTGTCCCAGGCCTCTTTAATACGCCATAGAATTAAATACCTCCCCTTTAATACCCCACAGCAGTAAATACCTCCCCTTTAATATTCTTTCTTTCCTCACCATGTTGTTATTCTAGATCTGATATAGATCGAGAGCACTCTAAAGCTCGCCTCTGCACAGATCTGACCTGTGACTTGGCCTGATGGTGTTACCTTTGGCTTTTGTCCATGTAGGTCTTTGTCTTTAATGTTCCAGAGTGTGGCATTAAACCTCTCATCTGAGAAAGTGACACCTTTAAGGAACAATTAGTGTCTGTTTCAGTTTTATTTTATTTTTTTAAATCTTCTCTTGTTTCAGTGTTTTGTTTTGCGTTTCAGTGTTTTGTTTTGCGTTTCAGTGTATTGTTTTGTGTTTCAGTGTTTTGTTTTGTGTTTCAGTGTTTTGTTTTGTGTTTCAGTGTTTTGTTTTGTGTTTCAGTGTTTTGTTTTGCGTTTCAGTGTTTTGTTTTGCGTTTCAGTGTTTTGTTTTTTGCGTTTCAGTGTTTTGTTTTGCGTTTCAGTGTTTTGTTTTGCGTTTCAGCGGCCCTCGTTGCGTCGCTTCCTTCGATTACTCGGCCGTGGAGGAGGACGAGCTCACCTTCTCCCGCGGTGATGTCATAGCCCTCCTGGACGTAATTGGAGGAGATCCGGACTGGGGGCGGGGCCAGCTGCACGGACGAATAGGAATCTTCCCTTTGAACTTCACACAGACGGTGGAGCCTCTGCCGACGGCGCCACCTCCTGGACAAACGGACAAAACTCCACCGGAGAAAACTGGTAAAAAACTGCACCTGATTTTCACCGTCGCATGAAAAACGATTTTATTTTAAACAATTTCTCCTGGTCCAGTTTTATTCCTCACTTTCTTATGTCGTTCAGAACGTTCTAATTACTCACCAGGATGAGTTCATAGCTGTGTCTGTCCACACTCTGCCTACAGGGGGCAGTATTCAGGACTCGCTCCATTTTTAGTGCTGTCTGAACGTGCAGTTGGTAGAAAAGTGTTGCAACAATCAAAATTTCCCACAATACACCTTTAAAAGTAGAGCATCAGTGGACACTAGAGCGGTCAGGATGTCCCATGATGCACTGGGAGAGTCGGAACATGATTAAATAAACTGTTGCTAGCATTAGCCGTGTTAGCTCGAGCTGCTAACGGAGCATTTCACGTTTTAAAAAATGAATAATCCAGTCTGTTTACGTGAGTTTGACAAAAACGAGTCCATAAATCCTCTCGTTCCGCTCCAGTCTCATCAGTATTTACAACAGAAATCAAGTTTTATCAGAGTTTCCAAAGTAAACGGTGGATACTTTACATATTTCTGAACATATTTTAGATTCAAATCCTCATTTAGTTGTTTTTTTTCTCTGCTGCATAATTCCATGTCTTAAAAAGTCGTAAACGTAAAGAAAAACTGGACGTGTTTGTCTGTATTAGTCGAATGATGTATCCACTTAAAAAAAAAAAAAAATCTACACAGGTCATTTGATCATTGCGCCCTCTGCTGGAGCCATGTTATTAGGCCCGTCACAATAATCACTACATCGACTTTAAGTATTTTAAAGCTGGAACTGTATATTTTTGAGCTCAGTATTTATCGTGAGTACTTTGTTCTTCACACAAATGGGGAATCGTGTGTGTTTTTGTTTGTGATTTGAGCTGTGGAGGCGAGAATAAGTCATTTTTTTTGTCTAATTACTGACACGTCTAGTGGTTCACTGGGATTATCTTGTATTTAAATCTGAAGTAGAAGCATAAATCTTTTTCAGTATTATCGTTCATCGTGATATTTCTTGCTTCTAAATGTGTTAAAACAGATTTATATGTTTAAAACCTCCAGGTTAATCTGTATAAAACAACAAACCTAATGTGTGCAGTTCATTTTAAATCAGATGTTTAATAATGTGTTTTGTTTTTACCAGGACCTGCGTCACACGGGTCTACGGTAAGACTTCACTCTGTTTTAAAGACACATTATGTAACTTTTCTAGCGACGGGTCTGCCACTTGCTTGTCTCTGTTGAGCAGTTACTGTGTAGAACACTCCACACTGATGACACTTATTTTTCTTTCTCCCTCCTTTCTGTCTTGCTTCCTCTTTCCCTCCCTCCCTTCCATCCTTCCTCTCTTCCTACCTTCCTTCCTTCTTCTTTTCCTGCCTCCCTTCCTTCTTCTCTTCCTGTCTCCCTTCCTTCCCTTCCTCCCTCTCTTCCTTCCTCTCTCTCTCCCTCCCTCCCTGTCTTCCTTCCTCTTTCCCTCCCTCCCTTCCATCCTCCCTTCCTTCTTCTCTTCCTGCCTCCCTTCCCTTCCTCCCTCTCTTCCTTCCTCTCTCACCCTCCCTCCCTCTCTTCCTTCCTCCCTCCCTCCCTCCCTCCTTCCCTCCCTCCTTCAGTCGGAGGAGTGGGCCGTGGCCGTGTTTGACTTCCCTGGTCAAACTGCAGAGGACCTGTGTTTCCAGAAGGGGGCGATGATCAGAGTGCTGGAGCGAGTGGACGCTGAGTGGAGGAGAGGAAGAGTGGAGGACAGAGAGGGACTGTATCCTGCAGCGTTCACACAACCAGCCACTAAAGGTGTGTGTGTGAGTGTGTGTGTCTGTCTGTCTGTGGGGGTGTGTTTGTGTCTGTGTCTGTGTGTGTGTGTCTGTCGGGGTGTGAGTGGGGGTGTGTCTGTGTGTGTGTGTGTGTGTAATGAGTCAAAGATGTTAATTCCTTAAATCTTCGATACAGTGACATTTGTTTTTGTTGATGACCTCATTGTTTTTGTTGATGACCTCACTGTTTTGTCGACAGCTCAGCCAATCACAGCGCAGCATTCAGACGCCAAAGCCACGGCCCTGTTTGACTTCACAGCCGAGAACGACGACGAACTCACACTAAAGGTACAACATTTAAAACATTTTAAACACTTTAAAACACTTTAAACAAAGACTTTAATGAAATGTTACTTTAATACTAAACTCACAGAAACATAAACTTTAACCCTTTAACGCATTTTTATAACGTAAGATCAAAAGATTTTTAAGATTTTAATCAAAAGTTCAGTTTTCTCAGTCTGGCCATTTTTTTTTAGGTTTAAAATTTTACTTCCTGGTTGGAGATCATGACATCACACTCGTAACTGTTACCTAGCAACCGTGTGGTACACTGGTCCAACACTCCTCT
This sequence comes from Periophthalmus magnuspinnatus, assembly GCF_009829125.3. Lineage (NCBI taxonomy): Eukaryota > Metazoa > Chordata > Actinopteri > Gobiiformes > Gobiidae > Periophthalmus > Periophthalmus magnuspinnatus. The sequence continues at coordinate 995,714 of NC_047143.1, read as the reverse complement.
AGTGTCACACAAAGTAATATTTGAGGAACAAAAATTTCAGAAAACACTTTTATTTTTGTTGGAATCATTTTTAAAGTGTCAAGAAAATGTGTTGTTTTTTTGTTTTGTTTTTTAATTTGCCAAACTTTTGGACTGAATTCTTCCAGTGTGATGTCATCAATGTGGGACTCTAAATAAAAAATAAATAATAACATAAAATAAAAAAGACTCTAAATAAAACTCTACTTTCTGTCATTTCCAACACTGTTTTTTTTTTTTTTCACAAACTGCTTGTTTTGTGTAAAATTATATTTCATTTTTAAACAGTTTTTTCCTCCAACTTAACTCAAAATGAGAGAATCTTTAAAACCTTTTAAAAACACTCTTTAACTTGTTTCTGTCCGTTTTAGGTCGGGGACATTCTGACCCAAGTCGAGCCCGTGGACGAGCAGTGGATTATGGGAGTTGTAGGCGATAAACGAGGAATAGTCCCTAAAAACTACATTTCCCAGCTCACATGACTTCCTGTTTCTCCATTTTCAACCACGAGCCGCTCGACTTCGCGTTGACGCTACACAAACTCGGAGCTTTGAAACGGCTTAAAAGAAAAAAAAATGGAAACTCCTGCTAGATTTTTGTCACTTTATTCAAAAACCTTTCTATCTGACATTTTTAACATCGTTTTTGTCTGTTTTTTATCAACACTCGGCGTTCAAAAGGTACCTGTTAGAAGGAAACAGCTGAAATACGTTTATTCTACATTTTTACCGTCTATAAATGAAATAGTTGTGTTTTTCATGTTTTAAACAGTTTGTAAAAGGTCAGTGAGGAGAAACTTTGGACCAAACTGCATTCAGAGCATCTTAATTCCATCTAATTCCCAACTAGCATGCTAACAGTACACGTCCTGATGCTCGGACATTAAAAAGCTTTATCATTAGACACGTTTAGCTCAAATCCAGGGGGAAAAATTTGGTTGATTATGTTTCCTTGGCTTTTCAGAATCCTTTTTTTTTGTGCTACATTGAATTAACGCTGCTCAAAACTGAAAATTCGGAAAGGCACCTGCAAAAAGGAAACTTGGGAAATGGTTGTTCATTTTTGTGTCTGTTTTTTAAGGGATTTATTTGGGACCAAAACTTGGATTTTTACTTCCGTCCTATATTTTTCAACACTACACGGGCTTGGAATTAAACATCTCACAATGAAATTTAAAGTTCTTTTTGACACTGACACATTCCTGATGCGTTTGTGGATACTTGGTCAGATAACGTTTCAATGGGAATATTTGTTGGACCAAACATTTCACATTTTTAACTGGATTTCTTCAACTTTCAGCTACAGACGACAAGGAAGTGTTCACGTTTAAAGACTGTCACGTTAATGTTGTTGCTGATGCTGCATTTTCGCTCTAATTTTGATCGGATTTGACCAAATAATGGATTTTTCCCTTTGTTATTGCTAAAATCGTTTGATTTATGGATTACTGCAATAGTCTGTTTATATAAATGGACATAGCTAACCTGCTAGCCGCCGCCGTGCTCCAAACAGGAAGTGATCATGGGCGCACTTCCTGCTCCATCGACTCGTCATTTTGGTCTTAAATGTTCGTATTAACCCTCTACATGATCCTGGGGTTTTTATTTCACTATTGTGTCTGTAAATCAAGATCTGAACATTAATAACAGACAAATCAGGCGGCTTCTTTCCTTAAGGTCGCTACTGCTAGCGTTAGCAACACTGTCAATCAAACCTGTTTCTAAGGCGGGAGTGGGCGTTACCTTCAACAGTCTCGCTCCTGATTGACTCTTTGATTTGGCGCTTGGATTTCCAAATATGGCCGCCGGTTGCAGGTTAGCCGCTATAACTGCTAGCCTCTACGCGCTTCGTTTTGTTGAACTGAACGCTTTCGGTGACGCCGCTTCTTTAAACGGTCTGTGTTTACGTCTGAACTGAAGCTTTTTAAGGTCCTGTACCTGATATTGAACCACGACTTGAGAACGTGTTATAGTTTGATCGTTTAGCTCCGCCCACTTGGTCCTTTCTGCCGCGGTGATCTCGCGTCGTGACACAGAAACAACTGTCTGGAATAGCGTAAAGCGGTTGTTTCCTTATGGTTCTCGAGTCTCTACTAAGAATCGTGGAAAGCGTTTGCATTTTCAAGAGTGACAAAATAATATAAATCTTACCGTATGCTAACACGCTTCTGTGTCAGGTACTAAAACCAGGTACAGGCCCTTTAAAGGATTGCTCAGTACATGGCGACGCGCTAGCTAGCTCACGCCGTCTCAAAGCTAACAGTCAGTTTTATTAAAATCAGAAAACATAAAATAGAAATTCAAATTAATTAAAATGTAGAATACTTCATTAGTTCATTATGCCTCAAAATTAGCATTAGCGTTAGCGTTGATCACTAGAGGACACTTCTGCGTTCAACTTGTTTTCAGTGACGTTCCTTTCCACTGTCTGACTCTAACCTCTGACCTCTGACCCCTAAACCACCTGCCGCTCCCTGTCCACTCCCTCATCTTTAAATATTTATTCACTTTAGCGTGACTTGGACGAAACCTCCTTTAGATAAAACTGGACAGGAAGTAGTGACGCTAACAGTGAGGTAGAGGGCGCCGTTGTGCACAGAGCTCATTATCTTCTCTATATTCCACAGTACAGATATTATTCTTGCGTCACCATAGCAACATAAACTTTAAATAGCTGTATTTGTTTTTTTAAGTCACAAAATGAAACACTATTAGAACGAGACGCACATAAAGACGCTTTTAACACTATTTGCAAAAAAAAAAAAAGCGCATACTGTATTTTATATTTGTCGCCCCTCAGTGGTCAGGAGTGGGATTACGAGCTTGTTTGTGAATAAGCAGTTCTCTGGTACATTTTAATTTGTTTTCACAGTTCAAAGCGTAAATTTCAAATGTTTTCCATAATTGGGCGTAACATTTGTGTAAAGATTTTGTCTCAGGTTGGTTCCCTGTATTTGAACAGTATTTTGGAAGTTTAAAGTGAATCATTTGCTCACATTTCAGTTTGGAGTTGACAAAATGTACTTCTCAAAACACTAAGTCAAACCATTTCACTGTTTTATTTAAATTAGAATAAAAATATTTGTTGTTGTTTTGTTGAGACATGAAAACACGTTTTAAAAACACTGTAGATATGTCGCCAAACTTTACTGCAAATAAAATGTTCCGCAATGTGTTTTACTTCATATTCTTCAGTGTTGTATAAGACGAGACTGGAATGTTCCACAGTGACATGAAACAAAACCTGCATTGAATTTATTGCAAGGTAATAGAAGAAAAGCAATATTCTAGGTATTTACATCGTTAAAAAAATCCCCAAAACACGCATCTTTCTGTGACTGGGGTCCCCTTTTCACAGACCTGACTTGTAACTTGGTCTGATGATGCTATCTGCTTGTTTGTCTGGAGATGGAGAAGTTTAAAATCAGGCCGATATTTGGACTTTAGTGTTTGGGATATGGACCTTAAATGTCCAGCAGAGGGCAGTATTTTGTTTTGGTTGATCTGCCTAAAAATCCACACAAAGTTTCATATTAACACTTTAGTGAGTTTGATCACTGTCCTCACTCCTGTCGGGCCTTTCTGTTCAGAGTAAAACGTGACTATAGTGAGCGTGACTATAGTGAGCGTGACTATAGTGAACGTGACTATAGTGAGCGTGACTATAGTGGGCGTGACTATAGTGAGCGTGACTACGGTGAGCGTGACTACGGTGAGCGTGACTACGGTGAACGTGACTACGGTGAACGTGACTACGGTGAGCGTGACTACGGTGAGCGTGACTACGGTGAGCCTGACTACGGTGAGCGTGACTACGGTGAACGTGACTATGGTGAACGTGACTATGGTGAACGTGACTACGGTGAGCCTGACTACGGTGAGCGTGACTACGGTGAGCGTGACTGTAGTGAATGTGGCTGTAGTGAATGTACCAGTTCTATTAATTTTCTTAATGGTTTTAAGATTATTATGGGATATTTTGGACTCGCACAAAATATCCCCGAAGGTCGCCCTGACCTGGCCCTTGCGCCCCCTGTGGTTTAGTCCTGGTATAAATGTAAACTCTTCATAAACTGCACAAAGCCTTTGTTACGATTCCATTGAAGTTTTATTTTCACAGTTCATTTTACTTTCCATTTTCTACAAACATCCTTCAAACGTTTTTCCTAAACAAACACACGATTCAGACACAATGTAAATATAAACTTCAAACACTGTCAGGTTTCCTCCTGTAGAAGCACACTGAAGCACACTGAAACACACTGAAACACACCGTCAGGTTTTACCCTAGAGAAACACACCTACAGCTGAAGCACACTGAAACACACCGTCACGTTTCCTCCTGACTGTGTGTTTCACCTACAGCTGCTCCTTTATGCTTCAAAAGTCGCCCGTGTAAAGCTGCACTGTGTAACTTCTCTCATGGATGATCTGACGCCTGCTTGTATCCATGGAGATGTGATTGCTTTGCCTGGAATGTCCCACGGTATGGCATTAAACACCTGTCGACCTCCACGGAAAGTTATGAGAGGCAAGACCACATGTTTTTTCAATGTTTTTTTTAATTTTTTTTATGTAAATTGGACAAACGCAGCTAGAGAAGTTTAATGCCATACTGTGGAACTTTCAGACGTCTGCGTAATCCGTCAGTTCGAGCCATAATAAAAGAAAATTTTGATTGAACTTGATTGAAAAGTTGCAGGAGCGAAGACGTTTGGCTGCACGTCCAAGCCGCGGCTTGGACGTGCAGCCAAACGTCTTCACTCCTACAACCAGAAAAGTTACACAGTACACCTTTAATCCGCTCGTTTTAGGAGGAAACGCACTCTTACGAAATACTAGTTCAGTTTTTGTGAAAATCCTTCTCCTTTGTCTATTGCAAAAGTCTATTTAAACCTAAGATGAGGGGTGGTTTGTGATGAGCTCGTTCACGCGCTGAAACACTCAGAACCTGCAGCCTCCTCGGGTTCAAACGCAACAAACTCAAATCTGAAATACTTTTAATTAACGAGATTGTCTTCAATTTAAACCCTGTTTGTTTTAGCACACACATTTGTACAGCAATATGTTGTAAACCAAACCTACTGACCCCCCCGGGCAAAGCAAATACAACTTTTCAGGACAGTTTTGGCAGCGACGGTGAAGTAAAAGTACATTTTACTTTTACTTGAGTACATGTCAGAGCAGTATCTGTACTTTCTACTCCACTAGGTTTCTGAGCAGGACTGAAAAGTAAAAGTATTTTTGTTATTATGTGAGACCTGCTGAAAAGGCTGAGGGTTTATTTTTATCACGTTCAGAATTTGAGCAAAACAAAAAAAAAATCAGCCCAAATCTTCAAAAATCAGCACATTTGACACTTTATTGTATCTCAAACTGCATGAAATACTTTTACTTTTTAGTCCAGGTATATTTTATCATGTGATACTTTTACTTTAGTATGTTTTGCTCCTGTATGTGTACTTTTACAACCAAACTGAGTGCTTCCTCCTCCCTGCCTGAGGGGGCAGTAGTGAGTCGGCCTCAGCTTGTTTCTTATTTCTAGTTTCGTCCTTTTTGGCCATTTTAGTGCAAACTTGGTCCATTTGAAGCTTTACGTTAAAAAAACAACAACAAAAAAAACCTACATTGGCGCTGCCTTCAGTGGCCTTTGCAATTTCAAGTACTACATGACATCACACATGACTGCCCTGATTACAGCCAGGTGTTTCTGATACAAACACCTGGCTGCAGGGGGCGGAGTTTGAAGTGTGGACACCTGTCAGACCAATCACACTGTTCTTTACACCTCCAGACCCCGCCCCTCCCCTTCAGCCCTCCAGACTCCGCCCACTTTAGCAGCTCTGTTTAAAATGTGGTTGTGGGCGGAGTTTAACTGTTTAATTCCACTTTTTGTTTTTTAAAAATCCCAAATGCTCTGAGTTTGTTCCGCCCCAGGAGGCTGCAGTTACAGGTTTGGTTTAAAGCAAAAAAATGAAATCATTAAGACTTACAGGTATAAGGTCAAAGGTCACGCCGCAGATTGGGTTTCGACGCTACGTGAAAAGTGTAAAACCAAAGGAGACGCCGCAGGTCGAGTTTTTTGTGTTTTTTTTCTCACAAATCAATTTAAAAAGTGCAAAAACAAAAGTGTTTAGTGCAAAAACAACAGGCCAGATATTTAACTAACTCTGCGGTAAAGCTGCACTGTGTAACTTTTCCAGTCTGTATCTGCTTGTCTCAACGAAGATGTCATCGTTTTTGTCTGGAATGTTCCGCAGCGTGGCATTAAATCAGCCTTTATCGTGCTTCTGTGACGCCCGCGGATCATTTTGTCATAATTTACTTTGGAGCGTTTCTGGAAAAGCAATGACGTCTCCATGGAAACGAGCAGGTGACGGACCCAAAAAGTTACACGGTGCACCTTTTTAACGCTTTAAGTGTTTGTTTTAGTCCCAATCGGCGGCGAAGGTTCAAGGCCATGAAGAAACAGGAGAGTTCAAAGTTCAAAAACGCCGCGCAGCAAACTCAACTCAAACTCTATAATCATAAACCGACTCGACCAGTTCAAGTTTCCGGGGAGTTTCTTTCGCACCGACACAAACGTCCTTCATGTCGCGTTAGTCGTGTTAGAATCACCAGACAAGATGGCGGATGGAGCGATGTGATTGGTTGATAAGCATTAAGTCGTCACATCTTTGGCAAATCACCAAAACATTTAAGAAAATCTAGTCGAAGTTTTATTTTACGATTTGTAATTTCAAATCTGTAAAACCAAATATTTGACTTAAATGCTTTTGGCGGCTCCTTTTTTAACGCTTTAATTCCTGCAGTCACTATTTTTAACCACTTTTTTTGTCTTATTGATACTTTTGCAGTGACATCGTGCTGGGGGTGTTCTGCATGTACGTCGATGGCAGAATGTTCAGCGGTTACCGTGGTGAGGCGATGCACACGTTAGCATACAAAATGGATTTAAAGAGCACGTTTTCAGGAGCCTGTGATCAGCAACAAAGTGACTGAAAAACTGTTGGCTAATGCTAATGCTAATGCTAGCTAGCTTGTGATGTTGTGATGTTATTTAACAGCACAAATCATCTCACCTGTTTTAGCTAAATGAGTTATTTCTGGTCAAATCGAGTTAAATTAAAGCTCAGATTAAAGTCTAACTTGAGTAACAGCCTCAGACAGAGCAGTGCCTCCAGTTAGCATCACAGCCCAAATTTGAAAATGTGGCTAATAATTTGCTAAAGATGTGACGTCTCGTTTCTTTGTCTTTTTAAAAGCTGCTAAAACATGTTCTACTTCACAACAGACACGCACAGAGACGACGACGTACAAGACGTTTGTACAAAATTTACAAGTTCCACCTCAAAACCCAGTGAGGCCAAAGCACTTTTAAAAAACTGAAACACGATTCAAACCTTTAAAAAAAACTGAAACACGATTCAAACGTTTAAAAACTGAAACACGATTCAAACGTTTAAAAACTGAAACGCGATTCAAACGTTTAAAAACTGAAACACGATTCAAACGTTTAAAAACTGAAACGCGATTCAAACGTTTAAAAACTGAAACGCGATTCAAACGTTTAAAAACTGAAACGCGATTCAAACCTTTTAAAAAACTGAAACGCGATTCAAACCTTTTAAAAAACTGAAACGCGATTCAAACGTTTAAAAACTGAAACGCGATTCAAACGTTTAAAAACTGAAACGCGATTCAAACGTTTAAAAACTGAAACATGATTCAAACGTTTAAAAACTGAAACATGATTTAAACTTTTAAACAGACCTGCCATTTTGAAACTTATTCTGAGGTCGTGTCACATTTAAACTCAGTAAAAACGTGTCGCTGAACAAATTTGGATGTAGAAAAGTAGCCGTTTTGTCCACGTTACCCTTATTTAAAGGTTCACTATGTAACTTTTCTGCTGGAGAGTTCACGATCTGCTCGTCTCCATGGAGATGTTAGCGCCTGTATAAATATAAACGGACATCGCTAACCTGCTAGCTGCTGTGATACTCGCGGTCGGGACTCGGCTCCAGATTAGCCGCTGTAACTGCTAGCTTCAATGAGCTTTATTTGACGCTGTGGGTGACGTCACACTGGTTCACTCTACTTCTTTATATGGTCTATGGCTTTGGCGAATGTTCCGCAGTATGGCATTAATCTTGTACATCTCTAAGACGCCAAGTTACACGTCAAAGTAAGAATGTTGTTATTCTCAGAGATATCCTCAAACAATAAACACCTAAACCAGTCTAAAGCCATACTGTGCAAAATTCTAGGCAAATCTATAACATCTCCATGGAAACAAGGATGTAGTGTACCCCTCATCAGTAAAGTTACACGGTGTAGCTTTAATAAACAGGTCAAATGATCAGGTTTCAGGTTGAGTCGAGTCGTCTGAAGCGGTGACGCTCCAGGTCACATAGACTTTAAGAAAAATAATAATATTAAAAGTTTAAAAGCTCAGGACTGATCAGATCTGTGGAACGAATTACCACGAGAACTGCACTTTTATTTAAAATGTTTCTGAAATGTTATAAACCAGGAAGTTAGCAAAACATTTAGCCAAATCTTTTGTTTTAAATGTGGTTTTTTTTTGGACTAAACACATTTAAAACACTGGATATTAGCACACAGGTGGTTTGAACGTAGGTAGTTACGCATAGCTCGTTAGCAGGTAGCGAGTTAGCACATAGCTAGTACATAGTTAGCATGTAGCTCATTAGCATGTAGTTAGTTAGAACATTGCTAGTTACACGTAGTGAGTTAGCACATAGCTAGTTAGAACATAATAAGCATGTAGCTGGTTAGCATGTAGCTGGTTAGCACATAGCTAGTTAGCATATATCTGGTTAGAACGTAGCTAGTTACATGCAGCGAATTAGCATGTAGCTAGTTAGCATATATCTAGTTAGAATGTAGCTAGTTACGCGCAGTGAGTTAGCATGTAGCTAGTTACGCACAGTGAGTTAGCATGTAGCTAGTTAGCACCTAGCTGTTTACTCTCTAGTGTCTTTGAACTCTTAATATTTGAATTCGTCGAAAAGTCTATGGGGAAATTGCACTTTCAGAACCAGATTTGGATGTGGACGATAAAACCACAAAAACTTGGACCTTTTTCTTGTGAACGGCAAGAAAATATTTACAAACAATATTCACAGTTGAATTTGAGGCACAAACTTTAAAACAAAACAAAAAAAACTGTCCAAAATGAGCAAAAATCCTTGTTCCGAAAACGCGTGGAAGACGTCACAAATCCGTAGATTTTGTAACAATAATGCCAAAGTGCGGGACATTTGAGATTCGTCGCTTGAAGAAAATGAAATGGTGAATCCGGTAGCACCTTGAGTCGATATGAAAGTTTCTGTCGAGCAGCAAAAAGACTTTTCCAGTGTCCAGATCCAAACGGAGGCAGCAGCAAAGTCGGTAACACAAGAGTAAAAGCAAATACAAGTCGCCTTATTATGACGTCATCAGGGCCCTTATTATGACGTCATCAGGGCCCTTATTATGACATCATCGGGGCCCTTATTATGACGTCATCAGGGCCGTTACTATGATGTCATCAGGGCCGTTACTATGACGTCATCAGGGCCCTTATTATGATGTCATCAGGGCCATTATTATGACGTCATCAGGGCTCTTATTATGATGTCATCAGGGCGCGACACCAAAATCTGATCGTTGTCTGATTTCCCGACATGAAGAGCAGTTTTATTTGAATTATTTGAATTATTTTTACTCGTAACAAACTGCAAACAAAAAGTGTCAACATTTGAAATATTTTAAATTATCGAAGTAGATCATTTTAAAAGTAGTTTAACTTCTAACCGTGTTGTGTTTATATTTTTACACTTTTAAATTTTCATTATTTGTAAAAAGACGGCGCATTTTAAACTTGAATGAATTTCTTAGTTTTCTTATCGTCTGTTGGTCTAAAAATCCCTGTTTCACCCGCGCGTGTCACCGGGTGGTTCTGTGTTATCGTGCAAATAAACGTAAAAGTATTTCAGTCGTTTTGTTAATTCTTCTGGACGTGTTTTAAAACGTGAACTTTGAACCGAACCTTTTACTAAAACATGAATCTCAAAAAGTGAAACGCTCCCAGACAAATCCCGATCTGGGAAAAACGCCCCATTCCCTGTGACATCATAATAAGGAACCGGTTCTTTGTGGAGCGATTCCTGGATGTTCGGTGACACAGGCCAAAATGGAGTCCCTCGTTTCCACGGCGATAGTTCCAGACACATTTTTGTTGTTTTTCTTTTGTTTTTTGTTGTTTTTTTGAGCACAGTGAAGAATCATCATGTTTAAGTTTCATTGGGACAAAAAAACTCCAGCTCAAAATCCTGCGTCAAGAAAAATGTTGAGGAAATAAGCGCTTTTCAATCCAAAAAAACATGATGAAAACGTGGAATTTTTTTTGTTTTAATTTTGGTAAAAAAAAAAAAAAAAAGGCAATTAATGGTTTATTGGAAAATTAAAAAACAAAAAAAAACCTCTGTGGGTATTAAAGAGGGAGTATTTACTTCAATGCACGTTTCCTTTTGTTTTGAAAATGCTATATTGCTCTCCATGCTAAGCCCCTCCCCCTTCAGAGCACTAATGAAACTACTGCACATCACACCAGGTTTGTGAAGTCGTAGTGCACAGTTTTGTGTCATGTTTTTGTATATTTATGGAGAAATGGGCGACGTGGGCGGAGCCTCGTACAGAAGGTCACACCTACAGTCCTGGGAGAGATCTCTAGATGACTCAAACATGCATGGATGACGTCTCAAACCTGTTCAGACGTGTTTTTGACGAGGGAACAGCGTTAGAACGTGTGGAAAAACTAAAAAAAAAAAGATTTGGCGTAATACTCCCTCTTTAACTTCATTTCTCTGTGTTTGGTCTGGGACTTTTTAACATTTTTTGAATTTCAGTTGTATTATTTCTTGCTCCTCGACTTGGTATTTCAGTCTCAAAAACAAAAAAAAACTAAACAAAAAAATGCAAATCTTCAAATGAATAAATAAATCCAGTCGTCTCGGTCACAGTTGTGGACAAACACGTTCCTTCATAAACGCGTCGACAGTTTAACCTTTCAAACGAGGTTATCCTGAATCCAGAAGCAGTACTCGCAGTAGTAGTACTCGTAGTAGCAGTAGTACTCATCGTAGTAGCAGGGCATCCAGGCTCTAGAGTTGAGCATTTAGTGTATTCAGTAGTAGTAGTACCATAGTTGCAGTAGTTGTAGTATTTCTAGACCATAGGTGAAGGGATCTGTCTCGTCTCCAGAATCGGGGACTCTTCCTGGTCCAAAGCCTGGTCCAGGTCCAGGTCCTGGTCCTGGTCCTGGTCCTGGTCCTGGTCCTGGTCCTGGTTTTGTTCTTGTTCTTCATGTTGGTCGTCCGGGGAGCTCATGTTATTGGAGTCCCCTAGTGGTTCATCCTGGAAATACACGTTGAAATAAATAAGATTAGATGAAAAACACATTTTGAAACTAAAATGTAGAGCTGTCACAAGTATCGGAAATCTACTAATCGATACCACAACTAGTATCGGAGCTAGATACTCGTTTGAGCAGGAACCGATACTGAAAAAGTCCCACTGACAAAAAAAGCAAACGTCTTTTTAAACTCCACCTTCACTAGAATCATCTGGATCATTTCAGTCCTGGAACAACTGACAATCTACAACTGAACTAAAGGGAAAAGGAGGAGTTCACTGGAAAACTCCTCTCCTCCTCTTGTCTCCTCTCCTCCCGTCTCTTCTCCTCCTCTTGTCTCCTCTCCTCCTCTTGTCTCCTCTATTCTCCTCCTCCCTCTTTCGCCTGTTCACTTGAAAACTACCACTTCATGACATCACAAGGTGGACCAGAGCATTTTGAGCAAAAAATTGGATCAAAAGTATCAACTGTCGTACTCTGAGGAGCATTTTTCACGTTTTACTCGAGTATAATTTTGTACTTGTACTTGTAACTTGAGTACACTTTTATCCATGTCACTGTACTTTTACTTGAGTACACACATGCAGTACTCTTGACACTCCTGATAAACACTTGTTGTGTTGTTGTGTTGTTGTGTTGTTGTGATGCTCAGATTTGTGTGACTTTACCGTGACCCAGGGGTGAGACAGGACCTCCTCAGCCGTGAAGCGAGCGTCGACGTTCACCTGCAGCATCTGACTGATCAACATCTACAACACAAGACTCTGATTTAGAGTAACACGGGCCCTGTGGTGTAACGAGGGCCCCGTGGTGTAACGAGGGCCCTGTGGTGTAACGAGGGCCCTGTGGTGTAACGAGGGCCCTGTGGTGTAACGAGGGCCCCGTGGTGTAACGAGGGCCCTGTGGTGTAACGAGGGCCCCGTGGTGTAACGAGGGCCCTGTGGTGTAACGAGGGCCCTTTAATGTAAAACGGGCCCTTAAATCGGCGGTACCTTGGCTGGGAGGCTGATGTTGTCCCAGTCCGGAGACGGGAATTCCAGCTTCCCTCTGAGGATCTGATCGAACAGCTCCTCCTGGACGTTATTCTCACTGAAACACGAAACATTTATTATTAAAACCAACTGAGTTTTGGAAATGTTGAGAGGAGATTTGCATAAATAAACCGTTAAACTGAAACATGTACTGCACGTGTACTGTCGATTACGATCTCTGAAAGTGCAATGGGCAACACTAGTACAACATTTAAAGTGGAGCGTCACAGTGTCTAAAGAGTTTTTATCATCACAGAGTCAGTGTCAGTATCGAGTTTGTTCCTTAGTATCTCATTTCGTGGTCACTGACCTTCTGAAAGGAGGAAACCCACACAGGAGGATGTAGGTGATGACCCCGGCCGCCCAGATGTCCACCTTCAGTCCATAACTGTGAAAAGAAACGGAGGAATAATCAGTTATGTCACGAGAACAGAACATGTGAGTTTAAAGGTGATGTGTGACACAAAACTGACTCCTGTGGCTTTAATCCATGTTATAATGTGACCTCCTCAAAAACAGACCTGGAGTTGTGTTTGTAACGTCTACAAAGCTCAAAACGCTCTGTTCCACCTTGTGATGTCATCATGTGGGAGTTTTCCAGTGAACAGCACAGTGGAGCACTTCCTGTATCACCACATGATGACATCACAAGGTGGAACAGAGTGTTTTCAGTTTGAGAGAAGAGCTCAGCCTAAATCTGCAGGTTTGTTTGTGTTAAACATGTGAAACGAAACACAACTCCAGGTCTGTGTGAGGAGGAAATGACATCAGAACATTTAAAGTCATGGTCGTACCCCGTCTCGGCGATGATCTCCGGGGCGACGTAGGTCGGCGTCCCACAGACGGTGAACAGAGGCCCCTCCACCACCGTCGCCAAACCAAAGTCGCCCAACTTCAGAGACTTGGTGCCATCTGGATATTCACACACCTGAAACACAGAAGAGCTTAAAGAGGAGGTATTTACTCCTGTGGGGTATTAAAGAGGAGGTATTTACTCCTGTGGGGTATTAAAGAGGAGGTATTTACTTCTGCGGGGTATTAAAGAGGAGGTATTTACTTCTGCGGGGTATTAAAGAGGAGGTATTTACTTCTGCGGGGTATTAAAGAGGAGGTATTTACTTCTGTGGGGTATTAAAGAGGAGGTATTTACTTCTGTGGGGTATTAAAGAGGAGGTATTTACTTCTAGGGGGGTATTAAAGAGGAGGTATTTACTTCTAGGGGGGTATTAAAGAGGAGGTATTTACTTCTGTGGGGTATTAAAGAGGAGGTATTTACTTCTGTGGGGTATTAAAGAGGAGGTATTTACTTCTGTGGGGTATTAAAGAGGAGGTATTTACTTCTGTGGGGTATTAAAGAGGAGGTATTTACTTCTGTGGGGTATTAAAGAGGAGGTATTTACTTCTGTGGGGTATTAAAGAGGAGGTATTTACTTCTGTGGGGTATTAAAGAGGAGGTATTTACTTCTGTGGGGTATTAAAGAGGAGGTATTTACTTCTGTGGGGTATTAAAGAGGAGGTATTTACTTCTGTGGGGTATTAAAGAGGAGGTATTTACTTCTGCGGGGTATTAAAGAGGAGGTATTTACTTCTGCGGGGTATTAAAGAGGAGGTATTTACTTCTGCGGGGTATTAAAGAGGAGGTATTTACTTCTGCGGGGTATTAAAGAGGAGGTATTTACTTCTATGGGGTATTAAAGAGGAGGTATTTACTTCTGTGGGGTATTAAAGAGGAGGTATTTACTTCTAGGGGGTATTAAAGAGGAGGTATTTACTTCTAGGGGATATTAAAGAGGAGGTATTTACTTCTGTGGGGTATTAAAGAGGAGGTATTTACTTCTATGGGGTATTAAAGAGGAGGTATTTACTTCTGTGGGGTATTAAAGAGGAGGTACTTGAGGTTCTGCGTGTGTGCGTTTACCAGCAGGTTTTCAGGTTTGATGTCTCGGTGGACGATGTTCATCCTGTGGAGATACTTGACGGCTCCGGCGAGGTTAAAGACCATGGCGCTGGCGTCGCGCTCGCTGTACTTTGTGGAGGAGGTGATGGCGTCAAACAGGTCCCCGCCCTGAAGTCAGACCAGAGGAAGTCCGTCAGAATGATGCACGGCAGAACTTAGACTGTGGGGCTTTATGAGAGTACAAACTGTAAACCCAGTGCATTCTGGGAACACAGACTGTTTATATTAATGGACAGAGCTAACCTGCTAGCTGCCGTGCTACAAACAGGAAGCAGGTTAGCATGTCCATTTATATAAACAGTCTATGCTAGCAGGTTAGCATGTCCATTTATATAAACAGTCTATGCTAGCAGGTTAGCATGTCCATTTATATAAACAGTCTATGCTAGCAGGTTAGCATGTCCATTTATATAAACAGTCTATGCTAGCGGGTTAGCATGTCCATTTATATAAACAGTCTATGCTAGCAGGTTAGCATGTCCATTTATATAAACAGTCTATGCTAGCAGGTTAGCATGTCCATTTATATAAACAGTCTATGCTAGCAGGTTAGCATGTCCATTTATATAAACAGTCTATGCTAGCAGGTTAGCATGTCCATTTATATAAACAGTCTATGCTAGCAGGTTAGCTATGTCCATTTATATAAACTGTCTATGCTAGCAGGTTAGCTATGTCCATTTATATAAACAGTCTATGCTAGCAGGTTAGCTATGTCCATTTATATAAACAGTCTATGCTAGCAGGTTAGCTATGTCCATTTATATAAACAGTCTATGCTAGCAGGTTAGCTATGTCCATTTATATAAACAGTCTATGCTAGCAGGTTAGCTATGTCCATTTATATAAACTGTCTATGCTAGCAGGTTAGCATGTCCATTTATATAAACAGTCTATGCTAGCAGGTTAGCTATGTCCATTTATATAAACAGTCTATGCTAGCAGGTTAGCTATGTCCATTTGTATAAACAGTCTGGTCCGCACACACAAACATCCTCAAACACAGTCACTGGTTTAAATGCTCTGGACCTTGACGAGCTCCATGACCAGAAACAGCTGCGTCGGCGTCTCGTCCACCTCGATCAGCTGGATAATGCTCGGGTGTCTGACCCTCCGCAAAACCGCAACTTCATTTTCAATCAGATGTTCCTGTAAAAACAACACAAACCGTGTCCAGTGTCACCTCTGCTCTTTAATAAGACACAGCGGATAAATGTTGATTGTTAGCATTAGCATTTTAAACGGTTTGTACAACGGTGGTCAAAAGTATCAAAACTAGATCCTCATTTTTTGGAGGTATCGATACTAAAAAGTCCCACTGACAGGACAGACATGAGCCTTTGCTGAATATATTGAAACTGGATCAGTATCGAGTATCACGTACCATGCACTAGTATCGATATCGAGTTTGAAACGTTAGCACAGCGTCACGTACCTTCCCACTGCAGCGAGCCTTGTCAATGATCTTCAGAGCGTATTCTTGTCCTGTTGCCCTGGTGACGATAAACAAAATATTTACACGTGGAGGTAATCCGTCTTTTCCTCAGATTAAACTTTAACTATGTGTCCGAATGTCTCCCCCAGCCCCTGACCCCACGTTCACTCCACAGCCACATACTCTTCATCAGACTCATTCACAGAGCGATTCACACTCAGACAGCTCAGATAGCGCCCCCTGTAGGCAGAGTGTGGACATTCGGACACAGCACATTTAATATTTCCAGTTATAATGTTTTAAAAGTACCTCTCCACACACTCCTTCACCACTGCAAAGTTGCCGTCTCCGATCACTTTACCGACTTTGTACTTTTCATTGATCATCGACGACGAGATCAAGAGGTTTCCGTTCACTGAAACAAAACCACACACAAAAAGAACACGTGAAATTTGTACTGACACTTTATTTTAGATTTATCGCACAGGAGTATAAGTCGCTCCGGAGTATAAGTCGCTCCGGAGTATAAGTCACGCAGGAGTACAAGTCGCACCTGAGTACAAGTCGCGCAGGATTAAAAGTCGCACAGGAGTACAAGTCGCACCTGAGTATAGGTCGCTCCGGAGTACAAGTCGCTCCGGAGTATAAGTCGTACATGAGTATAAGTCGCACTGGAGTATAAGTTGCACCTGAGTATAAGTCGCGCAGATGTACAAGTCGCGCAGGAGTACAAGTCGCGCAGGAGTACAAGTCGCGCAGGAGTATAAGTCGTACATGAGTATAAGTCGTACATGAGTATAAGTCACGCAGGAGTACAAGTCGCGCAGGAGTACAAGTCGCACATGAGTATAAGTCGTACATGAGTATAAGTCGCGCAGGAGTACAAGTCGCGCAGGAGTACAAGTCGCACATGAGTATAAGTCGTCGCGCAGGAGTACAAGTCGCACATGAGTATAAGTCGTCGCGCAGGAGTACAAGTCGTACATGAGTATAAGTCGCACATGAGTATAAGTCGTACATGAGTATAAGTCGCACATGAGTATAAGTCACGCAGGAGTACAAGTCGTACATGAGTATAAGTCGCGCATGAGTATAAGTCGCGCATGAGTATAAGTCGCGCATGAGTATAAGTCGCGCAGGAGTACAAGTCGCGCAGGAGTACAAGTCGCGCAGGAGTACAAGTCGCGCAGGAGTACAAGTCGCGCAGGAGTACAAGTCGCGCAGGAGTACAAGTCGCGCAGGAGTACAAGTCGCACATGAGTATAAGTCGTCGCGCAGGAGTACAAGTCGTGCATGAGTATAAGTCGCGCATGAGTATAAGTCGCGCATGAGTATAAGTCGCGCAGGAGTACAAGTCGCGCAGGAGTACAAGTCGCGCAGGAGTACAAGTCGCGCAGGAGTACAAGTCGCGCAGGAGTATAAGTCGCGCAGGAGTACAAGTCGCGCAGGAGTATAAGTCGCGCAGGAGTATAAGTCGCGCAGGAGTACAAGTCGCGCAGGAGTACAAGTCGCGCAGGAGTATAAGTCGTGCAGGAGTACAAGTCGCGCAGGAGTATAAGTCGTGCAGGAGTACAAGTCGCGCAGGAGTACAAGTTGCTGCAGTGTTTAAGTCGCACCAGCCAAAAAATGCATAATAATGAAAAAAACAAACATATTTCACATATAAGTCGCACCCCTGGACAAACTATGACAAAAAGTACGACTTATCGTCTGGAAAATATGGTAAATAGGATGGTCTGAACGCATAAAGTTAATGAGAAACAACTTTGAACCACTGCAAACTGTTTAAACTGAACGAGTTCTGTTTGTACCTGATTTTTACTGCCTTAAAAACATAAAAGAGACTTGGCGTCGTTGTATTTGAAGTAGCTCCATCATATCAACTCTGTGTTTACTGTTTAAATAAAGAACAGATGACACTGACAGATAAGATTTATGTTTAAGGACACACACCACGACAAACAAGGACTAAACCAGGACTAAACGGGAACTAAACCAGGACTAAAAGGGAACTAAACCTGGACTAAACGGGACGTAAACAGGGACTAAACCGGGACTAAACCAGGACTAAACCTGGACTAGAAAAGGACCAAACCAAGTCTACATCAGGACTTATCTTGGATCAAACAGGATTATGTAGAAATAAAATAAAAATCATGTTAAACCTTTGTGTGTTTTATTTCTGTTTTTATCTAAAAACCAAAACTGTTGAAATACATTTTTACAGGAGGAATTTGCAGAGATGGAGCCAAAAACTGTACTCGAGTAAGAGTAACATTACTTCTAAATAATATTACTCAAGTAGAAGTACAAAGTAAAGGTTCAAGAAATTACTCAAGAGTAACAAAAAAAAATATTTGGGAAAAGTACAAGTAATGAAATAATGAATAAATAATGAAGCAAATGTGAGATTTTCAAACAGACACAAAAATGACACAAACTAAATCAGATGAAGAAACACAAATGTTCAGATTATTTCATATTGTTCCATAAACAGTCACTTCAGACTCAGAGGGAAGAGGAACAGCACTTTTACTGCAGTAACACGACTGATACTGCAGTACAAACAGTAGTAGTAGTCGAGTAGGAGGAAAAGTACACTGCTGGAGAAGTACTATTTCTTTAAGAAGTTACTCGAGTAAATGTAATGTTCAAACCTTCCACGTCTTCCTCCGGCTGCTCGGCTTCTCCGTTCACGTCGGTGGAGGAGGAGCGACGAGGAGAGAGCTGGAAAACAAAAATAATAATCAGACGTGTTCAAAATGTTCAAACTGTTCAAACTGTTCAGATGTTTGTTCTTGTTCTGTTCAGATGTTTGTTCTTGTTCTGTTCAGATGTTTGTTCTTGTTCAGTTCAGATGTTTGTTCTTGTTCTGTTCAGATGTTTGTTCTTGTTCTGTTCAGATGTTTGTTCTTGTTCTGTTCAGATGTTTGTTCTTGTTCTGTTCAGATGTTTGTCCATGTTCTGTTCAGATGTTTGTTCTTGTTCAGTTCAGATGTTTGTTCTTGTTCTGTTCAGATGTTTGTTCTTGTTCTGTTCAGATGTTTGTTCTTGTTCTGTTCAGATGTTTGTTCTTGTTCTGTTCAGATGTTTGTTCTTGTTCTGTTCAGATGTTTGTTCTTGTTCTGTTCAGATGTTTGTTCTTGTTCTGTTCAGATGTTTGTTCTTGTTCTGGTCGTTTCTTCTTGTTGAGCCTCTGAATTTGTATTTGGACTGATTCATGTTCAGGTTTGTTACGTCATAGTGTCACAGTTTTGCATCATATTTTGTATATTTATGGAAGATTGTCGTGTTCGTGTAGGCTTGTGGGCGGAGCCTCGTACAGACTCGTACTAACAGTAAGAAGTGTTTGAATAGAGCCCGTGAGAGATCTCTAGATTACTCAAACATGCATGGGTGACTATAAAACCTCTTCCTGAACGTTTTGGTTGAGGGAACAACGTTAAAACATGGGAGAAAGTTCCAAAATACCCCTTTAAATAATTCATACCTTGATGCTGCGTCGTGAGCCGGGGCTTGTGGGAGACGGGCTGCTTCTCGTCTTCGCGCTGGACTGTGTCTCAATGACTGAAACGCAACAAAAAGAAAACTGTTCAAAACGTACGCATTCATTAAAAGGCACATTACGTAACTTTTCAGGAGGTTTCGCTTGTCTCCATGGGGATCGCGTCGTCAGGTGGTTGGTTTTATCGCTCAGAAATGCCTCAAAAGACATGCTTTCTTACTGTGAGCCTCTCCACAGATGTGACTTGTAACTTGGCCTGGATATGTTTAATGCCGTACTGTGGGACATCACCATGGAGACAAGCAGGTGACCAAAACCGAAACATTTCTTGGCAGTAGAAATACATGTTGAATGCTTTTGTTGTTCACTGCAAAAAATAAAAATAAATAAAAAAACCCTGGTGAGACCTGCTCCAGGAGACTTGGTCCGGGACAGTCCTCTAGAGGGCGCTCTGTTTGACGTCAGACCAGAGCTGCTCGGGATTCTGGGAGTTTTCTGAGACATGGCGGGGCGCGGCGTCTTGGTTTTGCTCTCTGGACACGAAAGAGAAGATTTTTAAGACACATTTGAGCAAAACAAACTCACAACTTCTCCGTTCTTCAGCAGAGGTTACCATGGTGATTGCACAATTTTTATTTATTTTTTTTTTACGTCAGATGCCCTTCCTGGTCGTGCGTTTAAGCTTCCTACATTTTAAGGATTTTTACTCATTCAAAAGACATAATATTTAGTCTTAAACTGTGTTAGATTCTTGTCGTTCTGAAACTCATGAGTTAAGGTGAAGTGTCTTGCCAAAGGACACAATGACAGAAGAGAGGAATTGAACCGGCAACCCTCCAGCTAATATGACACAAAACTGACTCTTGTAGCTTTAATCCATGTTCTAACGCTGTTCCCTCCTCAAAAACAGACCTGGAGTTGTGTTTTGTTTCATTCACATGTTTGAGTCACTTTATTATTCGTCTGTAACATCTACAAAGATCAAAATGTGACGTTCCACCTTGTGATGTCATCAAGTGGGAGGTTTTAAGTGAACACAAACCTTTTTTCCCTTTAGTTCAGTTGTAGATTGTCTTATTCCAGGACTGAAATGATCCAAATGATTCTATAAATGAAGGTGTGTGGAGTTTAAAAACACAGTGGAGCACTTCCTGTGTCGCGACATGATGACATCACAAGGTGGAACAGAGTGTTTTCAGCCTGAATCTGCAGGTTTGTGTGTTAAACGTGTGAAACAACATTAGAACAGATCAGAAACATAAAGTCCCTTTAAGTGTAAAATCTTTTACCGTTGAAAAAAGCCGGTGTTTTTCCGCTGTGGGTGAGGACGAAGTCGTCTTGGGCGTATCTGAACTTCTCGGCTCCACACGCCATGAAAACATCGTCGTCCCCGAAGAAATCCTGCAGGCACGTCAGCTAAAAACAAGACAAGACGATGAAAACAGGATGACACGATAAAAACAAGACGACACGATAAAAACAAGACGACACAATAAAAACAAGACGACACGATAAAAACAAGACGACACAACCACCTGAGCCTCTGCATGAAGAAGTGAGCCACGATGAGCCAAAACCTGACTCCACCCCCTCCCCTCTCTTCTTCACCTTCCCCCTCTCTTCCCCTGCCTCTACCTTTCCACTTCTTCCACGTCCCTCCTCTTCTCCTCTTTCCCTCTCACATTTTCCTGTCCTTACCTAAATCCTTTACATTAAGCAGGTTAAGTGTCTTGCCCAAAGACACAGCGTCAGCATTCATCTGTGGAGCTGGAGTCAAACCGGAGGAGCAGCTGAGGAGGCTCGGGCATCTGTCCTGGACACCTCCCTGGGGACATGTTTCAGGCGAGTCCCATTGAGACATGACTCAAGGTGAGTTTCTGGACTGGAAACGCCTTGGGGGAGGAGCTGGAGGAAGTGTCTGGGGTGAGGGAAGTCTGGGAGTCCCTGACCAGATGGACGGACAAATGAAAAATACGTACGAGTAAAGTAAAGAAACACGTTAACTCACGCGGTGTTCAGAGCCTCAGAGTGAAAGTCCCGACGTCGCCGTGTGAGAAGTTAAACGTTTGAACCTTCAGATGAGTCTGGACCGCACTGCGGAACATCGTCAGGTCGATTATGAAACACGACACAAAAGAGACGACAGATGGAACCAAAACAGTCCTGGATTAAACCGACATTAAACAAACACGGAAATGACCTGGATTTAAGCGTGTTATCTAATCTGTGTCTGCGCTGAACATGTGGAACTGCAAATTTATCACTGATACCTGAATCTGAGCCGCGAGCAGAGACCGGAGAAAATCACAAACGTAAAGATCTGCACCGATAAATCGAAAAATAACACGACCACAAAAACCCAAGATTTAAAACACGAGAATATTATAAATCAACACTGAAAATCATGAGATAAACAAACGTCAGAATGAAAAACACTTCAGTCGTTAGTTTGAGTCGGTAAGTCACTGGTGGCTCAGTTGGTAGAGCATTTGCCCACAGATCGAGAGGTTGTTGGTGCGATTCCAGCTCCCACAGGTGAATGCTGTTGTTGTGTCGTTGGGCAGGACATTTAACCCCAGTCTCTGTGTCCACTGTTTTTGTTTTTATGTGGACAAAACATTATATAAAAATACAATCATTTCATTCTGTCTGTGTCCAAAGAAAAAGGACAAAAATCCTCACCTGCTTTTGTCTCTTCCCCCTTTTTGTCTTTGTCTCCATTTCTGTCCCTGAACATGTCTCTCTCTCTCTGTCCCCCTCTCTTGTCGTATCACTCCCCATCTCACTCCTTCCCTCCCCTCTCTCTCCTCTTCTTCTGAGTATAAGACACACAGACTAGTCTTTTTTCTTTCTACCTCTCCCTCCCGCTCTCACCCTCTTTCCTCACTCCCCTCCCTCTCCTTTTTTCCTCCTGTTTTTTTATTCCCTCTTCTTTTCTCTCTCCCTCTTATCCCCTCTCTCATTCCACACTTTCACTTTCTCACCTCTTTCCATCGTCTCCATCGTCTCCTACCTCCCCTCACTCCCTCTCTCCATTTTCACCTCCTCCCTCCCCCTCCTTCCTCTCCTCTTCCTCTTCTTCTGAGTAAAAGTATAAGACACAGACTTGTATACATCCATGGAACCTCCCCTCTCCTCCTCTTCCCTCTTTTCCTCCTCTTCGTCTCATCTTTCGTCTCCTCTTTCCCTCCTCTTCCTCTCCTCTCTCCCCTCTCCTCCTCCTCTCCCCTCCTCCTCTTTCCTCTCCTTTTCCTCTTCCTCTCCTCTTTCTTCTCCGCTTTCTCTCCTCTTTCCCCTCTCTCCTCCTCCTCTTCCTCCCCTCTCTCCTCCTTCCTCTCCTCCTCCTCCCCCCTCCTCCTCTTCCTCCCCTCTCTCCTCTCCTCCTCCTCCTCTTCCTCCCCTCTCCTCCCCTCCCCCCTCCTCCTCTTCCTCCCCTCTCTCCTCTCCCTCCCCTCTCTCCTCTCCTCCCCACTCTCCTCCTCCTCTTCCTCCTCCCCTCTCCCCCTCTCCTCCCCTCTCTCCTCTTCCTCCTTCCTCTTCCTCCCCTCTCTCCTCTTCCTCTCCTCCTCCTCTTCCTCCCCTCTCTCCTCTCCCTCCCCTCTCTCCTCTCCTCCCCACTCTCCTCCTCCTCTTCCTCCCCCCTCTCCTCTTCCTCTCCTCTTTCCTCTTCCTCTCTCCTCCTCCTCTCCCTCCGCTCTCCTCCTTCCCTCTCCTCCTCTTCCTCTCCTCTTCCTCCCCTCTCCTCCCCCCTCCTCCTCCTCTTCCTCCCCCCTCTCCTCCTCTCCTCCTCTCTCTCCTCTCCTCCTCCCCCCTCCCTCTCCTCCTCCCCTCTCCCCCTCTCCTCCCCTCTCTCACCTGTTTTCCGTCGAGCGTGTAGAGCCTCTTCACGGCTCCAGAGTCCAGTTTAATGGCGTCTGTGATGTCGGCGAGGACCTGGTCAAAAGAATGTGCCGTCTTCTTGTTGAGGAGGACGCGCACGGCCTTCCGGGGTTTGACTCCGCTGCGGATCACCGTCACCAGTTTGGGTTTGATGAAGTCTTTGGTGTCGCGCCCCTCCCGCCCCTCTCCTCCCGCGCGCTCCTTGGGGCCGTGGGCGGGGGCGTGGGCGGAGGTCCCGCCGGACTGGACCTGGGCGCGGGCGGAGGCCGAGGACCCGGCGCCGGGCTTCCAGCTCGGGACGGAGATCTTGGTGTAGTCCACTTTACGGTAGGGCTCGTTGGAGGCGCAGACGTAGCACTCGCCTGGAGGAGAAACAGGACAAAGGTTTGACGGGCCACACGGAACCAGAACTCGTCAGACTCGCTCGTGTAGGACTCGCTCGTGTAGGACTCGCTCGTCTCGGACTCGCTCGTGTAGGACTCGCTCGTCTCGGACTCGCTCGTCTCGGACTCGCTCGTCTCGGACTCGCTCATCTCTTTTTGTCGGACGAAACATGTTTGCTGCTCACCGATTGGTCGGCTAAAACGGGGCGTGGCCAAAGCTCTGTCCCTTTGACCTTGTTCTTGACTCAGCTACAGTTTAATGTCACACTGTGGAACATTCATGGCAAAACATTCATGGAGACAAGTAGGTGGCAGTCCTTACGTCAGAATGTTCCACAGTGCAGCTTTAAAGACGAGGTATTTACTTCTGTGTTGTATTAACTGTAACACATCACACATTTAGATCTCCATGTTTCCTTTTATTGTTTTGAAAATGTTAAATTCACCTTAAATTGTTTTATAAGTTTCACTTTCATTTTTGATTCTCTGAGTCTCTCCTCTCTCTCTGCTCTCTGTGCTAAGCCCCTCCCCCTTCAGAGCACCATCACACTCAGCTGCATCGCACTAATGAAACTCCTGCACATCACACCAGGTTTGTCACGTCATAGTGCACAGTTTGTATCATGTTTTTGTTTATTTATGGAGGATTGTCGTGTGGAGCGTGGGTGATGTAGACTTGTGGGCGGAGCCTCGTACAGAATCTCACAGCTAACAGTAAGGAGGGTTTGAATAGGGCCCAGGAGAGATCTCTAGATGACTCAAACATGGATGACTCTAAAACCTCTGCAGACGTGTTTTTGATGAGGGAACAGCGTTAGAACATGGGAGAAAGTGAAAAAAAAAAAAGAATTGCATAACACCTCCGCTTTAAGTAAACATAAATACTTGTACAAACGTCGTGTTTCTCCTGAGAATAAACACACACATATCAGATAGTGTCAGTGTTGGGATACAAACACATCCTCTTATCTATCTCCTTTCCTCTCACTCTCTTTCCTTTCTTTCTTTCTTTCTGCCCCCTCCCACCCTCTTCCTCAATCTTTTTCCCATTTTTTTCTTCCCTCCTCTTCTCTCTCTCTCTCTTATCCCCCTCCCTCATTTCACACTTTCACTTTCTCACCTCTTTCCATCGTTTCCTCCCTCTCCTTTCTCTCCTCCTCCTCATCTCCCTCCCTCATCCTCCTACTCTCCTCTCTTAGCTCCCCATCTCTTTCTCCTTCCTCTCTTCTTTTAACTCCCCATCTATTTCCCTCTATCTCGCACCTCCTCCTTTCTCTTTCTCCTCCCGCAGCTTCCTATATCTCACTCCCTCCCCTCCTTCTTTCTCCTCCCTCCCAATCTCTCACTCCCCTCCTCTCTCGTCCTATCACTCCCCATCTCACTCCCTCCCTCTCCTCCCTCATTCCTCCCTCTCTCCCCCTCTCACCTCCCTCTCTTCTCCTTTGTTCTTCTCTCTCTCCATTTTCACCTCATCACAAATGTTTTTTCTCAGTGTGATGGACAAGAGAAAGAGTGGATCCTGTCAGCTCTGAGTCAGTGTGTTGTTAAAGTACACGGTGCGTTTAAGTGCTGTAGGACCCTGGACACTCTGCTCTGTGTGTGTTGTGTGTGTTGTGTGTGTTGTGTGTGTTAAAGTACACGGTGTGTTTAAGTGCTGTAGGACACTGGACACTCTGCTCTGTGTGTGTTGTGTGTGTTGTGTGTGTTGTGTGTATTAAAGTACACGGTGCGTTTAAGTGCTGTAGGACACTGGACACTCTGCTCTGTGTGTGTTGTGTGTGTTGTGTGTGTTGTGTGTGTTAAAGTACACGGTGTGTTTAAGTGCTGTAGGACCCTGGACACTCTGCTCTGTGTGTGTTGTGTGTGTTTGTGTGTTGTGTGTGTTGTTAAAGTACACGGTGCGTTTAAGTGCTGTAGGACCCTGGACACTCTGCTCTGTGTGTGTTGTGTGTGTTGTGTGTGTTGTTAAAGTACACGGTGCGTTTAAGTGCTGTAGGACCCTGGACACTTCTCTGTGGTTCTCATTAGTGACATTACTTCAGTTTTAATGTGAGCTGATGGTCCAGAGCAGTGAAACTCTCCAAAACAACGTCATTAATCAAAACTTGACATAAA
The DNA here is from genome assembly GCF_009829125.3 of Periophthalmus magnuspinnatus. Lineage (NCBI taxonomy): Eukaryota > Metazoa > Chordata > Actinopteri > Gobiiformes > Gobiidae > Periophthalmus > Periophthalmus magnuspinnatus. The sequence continues at coordinate 969,970 of NC_047143.1, read as the reverse complement.
AACAAAACTGATGAGGCGGAGATGAAAAATGCAGCTCATAAAACCAAGTCACATTTACCCGGAATATTTGAGGCGTAACGTCAAATTGGGCCAGAGAGGGCAGCACTGAGTCGACGTGAGTGCGGCTCTCAAAAAAATAATGTTTTTTTCCTCATATCGATCGAGCTTTTCAAAAAACAAAAATAGCTGTCGGTATTACTTCATGAGCATAAATGATACAGACAGAAGCACAAGTATCAACACTAATACTAATCCATATCAAAAGTAGTATTGAAACTAGATACTCAATTAAGTGATACTTAAGTGAATCAATACTAAAAAAAAGTCATAAATGGATCAAATTCGATTGGCTCTTTGGGGCCTCCAGAGCGGCTCTTTGGGGCCTCCAGAGCGGCTCTTTGGGGCCTCCAGAGCGGCTCTTTGGGGCCTCCAGAGCGGCTCTTTGGGGCCTCCAAAGCGGCTCTTTGGGGCCTCCAGAGCGGCTCTTTGCTCTTTCTTTGAAAACTAAATGTGGGTCTACTTTCTAAGTTTGTATGTGACGGTGTTTGGAGTTCACCAGAGGATTCATTCTATTGAAGTGCTTTTTATTTATTCATTTATTTTGTTTACTATTGGTCTGAGTTAATCCCATGCACAAAATCAGACAGAATGATCATTTGGAAATATTACACATAAAATGCAGCAGAATGCAGGAAATTACATATACATATCAAATAAATACAAAATGTTACATAAACTTTATAAAGTGTTAACAGCTGCAAACAGTCGACTTATTTTAAATTAATTTCACTTCATTTAAATTATTTGAAAAGGGCCAGTGTGGCTCTTTTGGCTCGGTCGCTGTAGTTCATCGTGACCTAAGGCCTAAATGATTAAAATGATCATTTGAGTTTCAGTATCGGTGTTGAGTATTGAGTCGATACTTTAGTGTTGAAATGTAGTTTGAAAAGTGCGATGATAACACGAGTCTGGGATGTCGTTGAAAGAGTTTGGACACATCTGTCGTGTTTTGAAAGAGTCTGGCCTTGAGCAGAGGAGCCCGTCTCGTGGAGTTTAATGGCGTCCACTCAGAGACGAGCTCAGTTTAATTATTTATGAAAACGCATCAACAGCAGAATCATCAGCACAAATCAATACACGCCAACGAAAACGAGACATAACACCGACTATAAAAAGCACTCGCCTTTTAAATGGACTTCTCTGATTGGACGACGATCACTTCCTGAGTCTGAATGGTTCTAACTCAGGAAGTGAGTAAGAATCATTCAGACTAATTGGCTCTGTGCACAAAGGCGCCCTCTACCTCTCTGTTAGCGTCACTACTTCCTGTCCAGATTTATCTAAATGAGGTTTGTGCCGAGTCAAACTAAAATGAACAAATATTTAAAGGTCAGACAGTGGACAGGGAGCTGCATGTGGGCAGGGATCAGGGTCAGATAGTGGACTTAATAACGTAGTCAATTCATAAAGAACAGGTACTTCTATGGGGTATTAAAGAGGGGGTTATTTATTTCTATAGTGGGGCAAAAAAGTATTTATTCAGCTACCAATTGTGCAAGTTCTCCCACTTAAAAAGATGAGAGAGGACTGTAATTTTCATCATAGGTTCACTTCAACTATGAGAGACGGAATGGGGGTAAAGAATCCAGAAAGTTGTATCAGTCGTCCTGGTCCCTTTGCAGAAAAACAGTCCCAAAGCATGATGTTTCCACCCTCATGATTCACAGTAGGTCTGGTGTTCTTTTTGGTAAAAACTCAGCATTCTTTCTCCTTCAAACACGACAAGCTGAGTTTCGTATAAAGTTGTATTTTGGTTTGATCTGACCATGTGACATTGTCCCAATCCTCTTCTGGATCATCCAAATGCTTCTGTCAAATTTCAGACGGGCCTGGACATGTCCTGTCTTAATCAGGGGACACGTCTGGCACTGCAGGATTTGAGTCCCTGGTGGTGTAGTGTGTTACTGATGGTCCCTTTGTTACTTTGGTCCCAGTTCTCTGCAGGTCATTCACTCGGTCGTGTGGTTCTGGGGTTTTTGCTCTTTGTTCTTGTGTCATTTTGACCCCACGGGGTCAGATCTTGGTGGAGCCCCAGGTCTTGGTCTTGTTCCATTTTGTAATAATTGCTCCACAGTTGATTTGTTGACTCCAGCTCTTACCTGTTGCAGATTGAGTGTTCGGGGCCTGGTGTCTACAGTTTTGTTTGTGGTTCCTTTGCTCTTTGGTCTTGTCCATAGTGGAGTTTGAGTCTGACTGTTTGAGGTTGTGGACATGTGTCTTTTATACTGAGGACGAGTTCAAACAGGGGACATTAATACAGAGAACGAGTGGAGGACAGAGAGGCCTCTTAAAGAAGTTACAGGTCTGTGAGAAATTAGAAATGTGGCCAAATACTTATTTTACTGAGGAATTTACCAATTAATTCATTAAAAATCCTAGTGTGATTTCCTGGATTCTTTCTGTCTCATGGTTGAAGTGAAACTATGATGAAAATTACAGGCGTCTCTCATATTTTTAAGTGGGAGAACTTGCACAGTTAGTGGCTGAATAAACACTTTTTTGACCCACTGTATGTGTTAAGGAGGGTTTGAATAGGGCCCGGGAGAGATCACTAGATGACTCAAACATGGATGACATGTAAAACCTCTTCAGACGTGTTTTTGATGAGGGAGCGTTAGAACATGGAGCTTACCTTCCACCAGCTCGTCCATGGAGGTGATTTTCTTGCTTCCATCGATGGTGTAAATGTTCCTCACTCCTTGGGGCAGGTGCAGATTATCCGCCAAAGACTTCGTTAACTCCATCAGCAGCGCGTCGTAGGACCTGAACCGATCCGACGACACCGCGTACACCAGGCCTTTGAAATACCGGTCCCCATTGCGGTAGAAACGGACTTTTTTGGCGCGTTTTTCCGACGTTAGCGCTTGTAGTGTTCGCGTGCGGTAGTAGCTGCAGTTTGTGCTGTGGGCGGGGCTGGGAACCAAGCTACTGCCCCTGGAGCTCGGTCCCGATCCGGCCGTTGAGTCATCGCGCTTGGTTCTGGTCGATCGGCCGCGTCGTACTTTGTCCCTCTCGTCAAAATGTTCCAGTTCTAAGGTTTTGCTCAACGACATGATAAAGGAGTAGCAGTAGTAGAAGTAGTAGAAGTAGAAAAACGCCCAGCTACATCAAAAAATATCGCTATTCGATATTCAGGTCCAAAAAGTGGTTTGAAATTCCAAAAGTCTACAATACTAGTGTCATTTTCCTGGCGACTTGTTCTTGTTGAAAAAAAAAGCAAAAAAAGTTTCACAAAAGTTTTACAATCCAACAGTGACGTTCCAAAACCGTTTAACGTTAGTGTCATGTGATAAAAACGCCCAATCGGATTTGAAATTTAAAACTGGTCTTCGAAGATAGATTTGTTTTTATTTTTTCCCTGCCGATTTCGTCCGTGTATCGAAAAACTGGAAATACTTGGGCAGCTACAATTGAACCATAATACTGTCCAAAAAGTGCAAAGTTTACGAAAAACAAAATGGATATTTCCCTGTAGTTTCGGAAGAAAAAAAGTAAAAATATCTACAGATAGCTACAGACACGATATCGAAACTTGAGTAAATGTTTTCGTAGCTTATGATTGTTGCTTTGAACTACAGTAATAACATCAGAAGTTGATTTTGTTGTCGTTTTAATGTTCCAGATGCTAACGGACGCGCGCTTTCACAAAAATCTTCAAGAAAACGCCAACTACTATGAGCTACGTTTGGCGTTTTGGCATTAGCATCTTTCCTCCCAAGAAACTGAACAGCTAACTTTTCTAAGAAGTTCATTCAAACTGCAAGAAAAAAAAACTGAAAAATGTCTCAAAATGTTCTATACCTGTTTAAAATCTACAAACTAGAATTCATCCAGCTATGGTTCACTTTTAAAAACCTGTGGAAATGCCAGAGAAGTAAATCCTGGTCCACTTTAGTGTTGGCAAATCTTCAAACGGCGTACGCTACGTCAAGTTGGCGTTCCAAATCGAATATATATTTGGAAAAGGCAGAGTTCGTAGCTAGCTTTTAGTTCATTGGCGTTCAACTTCAAAACGTGGACTTTGCCGGTGAAGTTTGAACCTTATTTGGCAACAGTGGGTTGTAGACGGACAGGACTGTCGGGTTCAAAGAGTGAAGTTAAAAATATCCCAGGTCAAACCGGTGGGTCAGGAGTCGCAGAGTCGTCCAGATGTTTCCCCAAACGTCCAGTGTCCAGACCAGTGTCCATCCATCACTGAAACACACCAGAGGAGAAGTTTATGTCACGACTATGATCAGAGAAGGAGGTATTTACTTCTGTGGGGTATTAAAGAGGAGGTATTTACTTCTGTGGGGTATTAAAGAGGAGGTATTTACTTCTGTGGGGTATTAAAGAGGAGGTATTTACTTCTGTGGGGTATTAAAGAGGAGGTATTTACCTCTGTGGGGTATTAAAGAGGAGGTATTTACTTCTGTGGGGCATTAAAGAGGAGGTATTTACTTCTGTGAGGTATTAAAGAGGAGGTATTTACTTCTGTGGGGTATTAAAGAGGAGGTATTTACTTCTGTGGGGTATTAAAGAAGAGGTATTTACTTCTGTGGGGTATTAAAGAGGAGGTATTTACTTCTACGGGGTATTAAAGAGGAGGTATTTACTTCTGTGGGGTATTAAAGAGGAGGTATTTACTTCTGTGGGGTATTAAAGAGGAGGTATTTACTTCTGTGGGGTATTAAAGAGGAGGTATTTACTTCTGTGGGGTATTAAAGAGGAGGTATTTACTTCTGTGGGGTATTAAAGAGGAGGTATTTACTTCTACGGGGTATTAAAGAGGAGGTATTTACTTCTGTGGGGTATTAAAGAGGAGGTATTTACTTCTGTGGGGTATTAAAGAGGAGGTATTTACCTCTGTGGGGTATTAACTGTAACACATCACATATTTAAATCTCCATGTTTTCTTTTAACACTGTATTAACACGCTCTGAGTCTCCTCTCACTTTGCTCTCTGTGCTAAGCCCCTCCCCCTTCAGAGCACTATCAAACACAATCAGCTGCATCGCACTAATGAAACTACTGCACATCACACCAGGTTTGTGAAGTCGTAGTGTACAGTTTTGTGTCACATTTTTGTATATTTATGGAGGATTGTGTGGGCGCGTGAGTGATGTAGACTTGTGGGCGGAGCCTCGTACAGAAACTTAAAGCTAACCCACAGACTGTGTAAAGAAGTGGACTGAGTGTCACCCACAGCTTTTAGCTCCAGTCAAATGAAGCTCGTCGAGGCTAGAGGTGTAGAGGAGAAGTTTTGGAATTCCAGCAATGACAATCATAACAACCAAAGAGCCAACCCGGAGCGCTGAAGGTCACGCCCCTTCTCACCTGCACTGCTGGTTTAGCAGGGGTTAGCTTAGCAACGCTGTCAATCAAAACTGTTGCTAAAGCTAGCAGGAGCGACCTGATTTGTCTGTTAATGTTCACATCTTGATTTAGGAACAAAAAAGCAAAATAAGTCTGATGCAGCAGTTACAGAGGACACAGTTTTTACACAGAAAGTGAATTGGAGCCAGAGTCGATGGAGCAGGAAGTGCACCATGATCACTTCCTGTTTGGAACACAGTGGCTAGCAGGTTAGCTATGCCCTTTTATATGCACACAGTCTATGAGCTAAACATAAGAAGGGTTCAAATTAATGTGTTTAATGAGGGAACAGTATTATAACATGAGAGAAAGCTCCAAAAAGTTGATTTTGGATAATACCCCGTTTTATGTGCACTGTGCACTGCTCCTGTCAAATAAATCTGTAATTTAATCAATGCAGGACAGATCTGTGTTTGTTGTCACAGAATAATCCAGAGAAAACTATAACATCTCCAACATCTCCATCATCTCAAACATCTCCAACATCTCCAACATCTCCATCATCTCTAACATCTCAAACATCTCCATCATCTCCATCATCTCTAACATCTCTAACATCTCTAACATCTCTAACATCTCCAACATCTCCAACATCTCCATCATCTCAAACATCTCCATCATCTCCATCATCTCCAACATTTCCAACATTTCCAACATCTCCATCATCTCAAACATCTCCAACATCTCCATCATCTCAAACATCTCCATCATCTCCAACATCTCCAACATCTCCAACATCTCAAACATCTCCAACATCTCAAACATCTCCATCATCTCCAACATCTCCATCATCTCCATCATCTCCAACATCTCAAACATCTCAAACATCTCAAACATCTCAAACATCTCCATCATCTCCATCATCTCCATCATCTCCATCATTTCCAACATCTCAAACATCTCCAACATCTCAAACATCTCCATCATCTCCAACATCTCCATCATCTCCATGCAGGTGGCAGAAGTAGCAATAGTAACAGTAGTAGTAGTAATGGCAGCAGTAATTGTAGAAGTAATAGTAGTAGTAGTAGAAGTAATAGTAGTAGTAGTAGCAATAGCAGCTGCAGTAGTAGTGGTAATAGCTTTGTAGCAGTAGCAGTAGCAGTAACAGTACTATTAGCAGTAGTAGCAGTAGAATACTTATCCACTTTTACTGCATTATCCAGTGTCCAGTCGTCAGTGACTCTGGGCCTCAGGGTTTTAGTCCGGACTCTGGGCCTCAGGGTTTTAGTCCGGACTCTGGGCCTCAGGGTTTTAGTCCGGACTCTGGGCCTCAGGGTTTTAGTCCGGACTCTGGGCCTCAGGGTTTTAGTCCGGACTCTGGGCCTCAGGGTTTTAGTCCGGACTCTGGACACAGACTTGAGTCATTTGGACATTTCTACATCTGTTTGTGTGATATTGAGTTAGAATGAAGAGTCTGAAACAGGACTAGACCAGGACTAAACCAGGACTAAACCAGGACTAAACCAGGACTAAACCAGGTCTAAACCAGGACTAAACCAGGACTAAACCAGGACTAAACCAGGTCTAAACCAGGTCTAAACCAGGACTAAACCAGGCCTCATGTCTGTGTGTAACATGTCGCTGGAACATTTCTCTCTCTGCTCAAACGTGATGAATGTGATTCACTTAAATTAACTCCCTAAAGCCCCAATGCTGCAAGAGCCAAGGGACGTTTAACAGAAGACAGGACTAAACCAGGACTAAACCAGGACTAAACCAGGACTAAACCAGGACTGAACCAGGACTGAACCAGGACTAAACCAGGACTGAACCAGGACTGAACCAGGACTGAACCAGGACTGAACCAGGACTGAACCAGGACTGAACCAGGTCTAAAACAGGACTAAAACAGGACTAAACCAGGACTAAACCAGGACTAAACCAGGACTGAACCAGGACTAAAACAGGACTAAACCAGAACTGAACCAGGACTAAAACAGGACTAAACCAGGACTAAAGCAGGACTAAACCAGGACTAAACCAGGACTAAACCAGGACTGAACCAGGACTGAACCAGGACTGAACCAGGACTAAACCAGGACTGAACCAGGACTGAACCAGGACTGAACCAGGACTAAACCAGGACTGAACCAGGACTGAACCAGGACTGAACCAGGACTAAACCAGGACTGAACCAGGACTAAACCAGGACTAAACCAGGACTGAACCAGGACTGAACCAGGACTGAACCAGGACTGAACCAGGACTGAACCAGGACTAAACCAGGACTAAACAGGACTAAACCAGGACTAAAACAGGACTAAACCAGGACTAAAACAGGACTAAACCAGGTCTAAAACAGAAAACCATAAACGATGTTCTATTGTTCTATTCTGTGTGTCCTGTAGTTCATATTCGTCTCTGTGTCTTAATCTTGTGAAACAAACAGAGACACATCATTATAAACAGAGTCAGGAGAGGCTCATGTACTTTCAGTTTCATGTAGTATCTGGTTTTGTGTACTCCCGTCTTGTGTACTCCCGTCTTGTGTACTCCTGTCTTGTGTACTCCTGTCTTGTGTACTCCTGTCTTGTGTACTCCTGTCTTGTGTACTCCTGTCTTGTGTACTCCTGTCTCGTGTACTCCTCTCTTGTGTACTGTCTTGTGTACTCCTCTCTTGTGTACTCCTCTCTTGTGTACTGTCTTGTGTACTCCTGTCTCGTGTACTCCTGTCTCGTGTACTCCTGTCTCGTGTACTCCTCTCTTGTGTACTGTCTTGTGTACTCCTCTCTTGTGTACTCCTCTCTTGTGTACTGTCTTGTGTACTCCTGTCTCGTGTACTCCTGTCTCGTGTACTCCTGTCTCGTGTACTCCTGTCTTGTGTACTCCTGTCTTGTGTACTCCTGTCTTGTGTACTCCTGTCTTGTGTACTCCTGTCTTGTGTACTCAGGCCTGTGATGCAGTAACACAAACTCTAACATCGTGCTGCTTAAAGATTCATCACAGTCCAATCTAAATCTCAGTCTGAATGAAAACAATCAGCAAGTTTTTTATGTGCTAGACCTTCCTCCACAAACAGCTAAGTCTCCAGTTTTAGCCCTCCCTGTGTGTGTCAGATGCCCTCCCTGTGTGTGTCAGATGCCCTCCCTGTGTGTGTCAGATGCCCTCCCTGTGTGTGTCAGATGCCCTCCCTGCGTCTCACTGGGGTCTTATTCTGCATAAATCCTTCTAACCCTGTCGTTTCTGTACAAAAATGTTCATTGTGGCGTTGAAATTAACAGAATTCGAGCCCTTTTTGAAGCTGAATGGGTCATTTTAGCATCATGACTCCACCTGAGCGATATGGATCGATATAAATATGTCACCTGCACGTTTCCATGGAAATAGAGCGTTGAAACCACACTTTGGAACATTCTGCACGGAGATACACAAGTTTTATCCCATACTCTGGAAGATAACAGTCAAAGGAGCACCGTTTCCATGGAAACAACACCAGGAGCCAGGATCGCTTAAGCCACAGGGACGGACCAAGGACTCAGTTTGGTCAGAGATAAACCAGAACCAGAACCAGAACATCCCAGGACCAAATCAGAGCTAAAACCTTTAACTAAATCTACAAACAAAACCAGAGGAGTAAACCAGGTCTGAGCCGAACGGACTGAAGCAGAAGTAACACCAGAACATCCCAGGAGGACTCCACCGGGGCTCGGCCTGTCCAAAATATCACGTCCCCTTAAATAAAACAGTCTACACTTCAGACCGGTGACCTCCACAACCTGACTGACCCTGGAGACACAGTCCAGTCCGTCCTGTAAAAATCCAAACCCAGCTCTGTCCCCGCGCACCTATGGACAAAGTATTCAGACTAAACCAACTCCACACACCGACCCTCCGCGTCCAGAGGAAGCCCAGAGCCTCCCCTGACCGCCCCATCACTGCGCTTCATCACCGGCTCCTTCAGACTCGGCTCATTTGAATGGGCCCCTCACGTTTACGCAGCAGACTCGCTCCATTACGCACGGAATCTCAGCATCGTGATCAAAACTCACAGGTACAAACGGGAGGAGAGCGCGTTTGGGGGGGTCCGCGCGTCCTTTTGTGCCCCGGACCCTGCGCACTGAGCCCGTCCGCGCGCCCTGGCTGCAGCGGGCCGGTCACAGAGGGGAGCGTCCTACCAGTGAAAGCCGCCCAGCCGGTGTGTTGCTGGGGGAAGCGCGCTCATCTTCCCTCCGCCATTTTCCCCGGTTCCTCGCTGTTCTCTGGCCCCGTGTCGGAGGGCCTCTTCAGCCCGTGTTCCCCGCGGGCTGGAGGCCGGGACAGGTTGATGGAGAGGCGGCCGAGGGAGCCAGACAGTGGGCCGGTTCACAGCAGCAGCAGCAGGGCCGCAGCGGTGGAGAGAGACGCGGAGAGGAGCGACTCTTCCTCCTGCACAGGCCCCGCCCTCGACGCGCTGTGCTCGGCTTTGTTTGGCTGGAGCAGGACGATGACGCGGAGGAGGAGCTGAGAAATCAACTTAAACCTGCAACGAATGTGAGAGGTTAAAGAGGAGGTATTTACCCCTGTGGGGTATTAAAGAGGAGGTATTTACCCCTGTGGGGTATTAAAGAGGAGGTATTTACCCCTGTGGGGTATTAAAGAGGAGGTATTTACCCCTGTGGGGTATTAAAGAGGAGGTATTTACCCCTGTGGGGTATTAAAGAGGAGGTATTTACTTCTGTGGGGTATTAAAGAGGAGGTATTTACTTCTGTGGGGTATTAAAGAGGAGGTATTACCCCTGTGGGGTATTAAAGAGGAGGTATTTACCCCTGTGGGGTATTAAAGAGGAGGTATTTACTTCTGTGGGGTATTAAAGAGGAGGTATTTACCCCTGTGGGGTATTAAAGAGGAGGTATTTACCCCTGTGGGGTATTAAAGAGGAGGTATTTACTTCTGTGGGGTATTAAAGAGGAGGTATTTACTTCTGTGGGGTATTAAAGAGGAGGTATTACTTCTGTGGGGTATTAACTGTAACACATCACATATTTTGTTTCCTTTTATTGTTTTGAAAATGTTATATTCGCCCCAAAACAACATATTAATGTTTTATAAGTTTCACTTTCGTTTTTGATGCTATGAGTCTCCCCCCTCTCTTTGCTCTCTGTGCTAAGCCCCTCCCCCTTCAGAGCACTATCACACTCAGCTGCATCGCACTAATGAAACTACTGCATATATCAGGTTTGTGAAGTCGTAGTGTACAGTTTGTGTCATGTTTTTGTTTATTTATGGAGGACTGTCGTGTGGATCATGGGTGATGTAGGTTTGTGGGCGGAGCGTCGTACAGAATCTCTCTCTTCGTGCTTCTTACCAGGATTCTATGCACAGATGCTTTAAAAGGGCTCAGGACAGATCTCTAGATGACTCAAACATGGATGACTCTAAAACCTCTGCAGACGTGTTTTTGAGGAGCAGAGTTAGAACATGGGACAAAGTGAATAAAGTTGATTTTGTACAAGACCCTCTCTGTCCAGTAGGTGGCGTCATCAGGCCAAGTTATATGTGAGCTCAGATCTGTGGAGAGGCGTCCCTCCATGTTCAGACACAATGCAGGATTTTCAAGGTAATTTCACCAATGACCAAAGTTTTGGTTGGGTTGATGCCAGTTTAATGCCATACTGCGGAACATTCCAAGAATAAAGACAACAGGATGTCATTTCTATGTTCACCAGCAGAGGGCGCCAAGTCACACCAGCCCTCCACACCTTTGTGTTTTATAAGGACTAAACCAGGACTAAACCAGGACTAAACCAGGACTGAACCAGGACTGAACCAGGACTGAACCAGGACTGAACTGGGCTGAACCGGAACTGAACTTGGACTAAACCAGGACTGAACCAGGACTAAACCAGGACTAAACCAGGACTGAACCAGGACTAAACCAGGACTGAACCAGGACTAAACCAGGACTAAACCAGGACTGAACCAGGACTAAACCAGGACTAAACCAGGACCGAACCAGGACTAAACCAAGACTGAACCAGGACTGAACCAGGACTAAACCAGGACTAAACCAGGACCGAACCAGGACTAAACCAGGACTAAACCAGGACTAATCCAGGTCTAAACCAGGACTAAACCAGGTCTAAACCAGGACTAAACCAGGACTAGACCAGGTCTAAACAAGGACTAAACCAGGACTAAACCAGGACTAAACCAGGACTAAACCAGGACCAAACCAGGACTAAACCAGGACCGAACCAGGACTAAACCAGGACTAATCCAGGTCTAAACCAGGACTAAACCAGGTCTAAACCAGGACTAAACCAGGACTAGACCAGGTCTAAACAAAGACTAAACCAGGACTAAACCAGGACTAAACCAGGACTAAACCAGGACCGAACCAGGACTAAACCAAGACTGAACCAGGACTGAACCAGGACTGAACCAGGACTAAACCAGGACTAATCCAGGTCTAAACCAGGACTAAACCAGGTCTAAACCAGGACTAAACCAGGACTAGACCAGGTCTAAACAAGGACTAAACCAGGACTAAACCAGGACTAAACCAGGACTAAACCAGGACTGAACCAGGACTGAACCAGGACTGAACCAGGACTGAACCAGGACTAAACCAGGACTGAACCAGGACTAAACCAGGACTAAACCAGGACTGAACCAGGACTAAACCAGGACTGAACCAGGACCGAACCAGGACCGAACCAAGACTGAACCAGGACTGAACCAGGACTGAACCAGGACTAAACCAGGACTAAACCAGGACCGAACCAGGACTAAACCAGGACTAAACCAGGACTAATCCAGGTCTAAACCAGGACTAAACCAGGTCTAAACCAGGACTAAACCAGGACTAGACCAGGTCTAAACAAGGACTAAACCAGGACTAAACCAGGACTAAACCAGGACTAGACCAGGTCTAAACAAGGACTAAACCAGGACTAAACCAGGACTAAACCAGGACCAAACCAGGACTAAACCAGGACCGAACCAGGACTAAACCAGGACTAAACCAGGACTAATCCAGGACTAAACCAGGACTAAACCAGGACTGAACCAGGACTGAACCAGGACCGAACCAGGACTAAACCAGGACTAAACCAGGACTAATCCAGGTCTAAACCAGGACTAAACCAGGACTAGACCAGGTCTAAACAAGGACTAAACCAGGACTAAACCAGGACTAGACCAGGTCTAAACAAGGACTAAACCAGGACTGAACCAGGACCGAACCAGGACTAAACCAGGACCGAACCAGGACCGAACCAGGACCGAACCAGGACTAAACCAAGACTGAACCAGGACTGAACCAGGACTGAACCAGGACTAAACCAGGACTAAACCAGGACTAATCCAGGTCTAAACCAGGACTAAACCAGGTCTAAACCAGGACTAAACCAGGACTAGACCAGGTCTAAACAAGGACTAAACCAGGACTAAACCAGGACTAAACCAGGACTAAACCAGGACCAAACCAGGACTAAACCAGGACCGAACCAGGACTAAACCAGGACTAAACCAGGACTAAACCAGGACTAAACCAGGACTGAACCAGGACTGAACCAGGACTAAACCAGGACTAAACCAGGACCGAACCAGGACTAAACCAGGACTAAACCAGGACTAAACCAGGTCTAAACCAGGACTAGACCAGGACTAGACCAGGACTAAACCAGGACTAAACCAGGACTAAACCAGGACTAAACCAGGACTGAACCAGGACTAAACCAGGTCTAAACCAGGACTAAACCAGGTCTAAACCAGGACTGAACCAGGACTAAACCAGGACTAAACCAGGTCTAAACCAGGACTGAACCAGGACTGAACCAGGACTAAACCAGGACTAAACCGGGACTAAATCGGGTCTAAACCAGGACTGAACCAGGACTGAACCAGGACTAAACCAGGACTAAACCAGGACTAAACCAGGTCTAAACCAGGACTAAACCAGGACCAAACCAGGACTAAACCAGGTCTAAACCAGGACTAGACCAGGACTTAACCAGGACTAAAGGAGGTCTAAACGAGGCCCAGACCAAAGTCCTCCCTCATGATCGAGGTCCTGTGATCCTCCTCGTCTTAGATCCTGATCAAACTCAAACACACTCGACCTCAGATCACTGTTTTCAGTTTGGCCGTTTGTTTTTTGGAGGAACCGTTTTCAAAAACAGGAAAATGAAGTTTCACATTTTGTTCCTCATTTACGCAACAAAGTCGAGCTGCGCCGTTCAAAGCCTCATCGTCTGTAAACAGATTTTGCCCTCGCCTTTTCAATGGAGATAACAATTGTGAAAACAGAACAAAACCTCATATAATGATAGAGGTGCACACAGACTTAATGAGTGTTTGGGTCAACGCCCGTTTCTCCTCCGCTGCATTAAAAGCTGAAGCTGGTTTGGCAGCTCCTCCCTGTGAGCCAGAGAAGCTCACGGCTGCAGACGACACACGTTTAAAATCACAATTAAACAATAAAATACAGTGAAGTAAATAAGTATTTGAACACTCCATGTCCACTGTGAGAGACATGATCTAAAAAACATCTGGAAATCACGTATGATTTTTAAAATAATTTATTTGTATGTTACTGCTGCAAATAAGTTTTTGATCACCTGAGACAATCAATGTTAATATTTGGTACAATAGCCTTTATTTGCAATGACAGAGCTCAAACGTTTCCTGTAGTTTTTCTCCAGTTTGCTCACACTGCAGGAGGGATTTTGGCCCACTCCTCCACAGATCTTCTCTAGATCAGTCAAGTTTCTGGGCTGTCTCTGAGAAACACAGAGTTTGAGCTCCCTCCAAAGATTTTCTATTGGGTTTAGGTCTGGAGACTGGCGAGGCCACTCCAGAACCTTGATATGCTTCTTACGGAGCCACTCCTTGGTTGTCCTGGCTGTGCTTCAGGTCATTGTCATGTTGAAGACTCAGCCATGACCCATCTTCAATGCTCCAACTGAGGAAGGAGGTTGTTCCCCAAAATCTCTCAATACATGGCCCCGGTCATCCTCTCCTTATACAGTGCAGTTGTCCTGTCCCATGTGCAGAAAAACACCCCCAAAGCATGATGTTTCCACCCCCATGCTTCACAGTAGGGATGGTGGTCTTTGGATGGTTCTCATCATTCTTCTTCCTCCAAACACGACGAGTGGAATTAAGACCAAAAAGTTCTATTTTGGTCTCATCTGACCACATGACTTTCTCCCATGATCCTCTGGATCATCCAAATGGTCATTGGTCAAACTTAAGACGGGCCTGGACATGTGCTGGTTTAATCAGGGGAACCTTCTGTGCCATGATTTTAAACCATGACGTCTTAGTGTATTATTAACAGTAACCATGGAGACGGTGGTCCCAGCTCTTTTCATTGACCAGCTCCTCCCGTGTAGTTCTGGGTCGATTCCTCTCCTTTCTTAGGATCATTGACTCCACGAGGTGAGATCTCACATGTTTTGTCTCATTCACTTTAAAATATAAATCAGACGTTACTCACACAGTTACTGTTTAAGTAATTTTTATTTATTTATTTATTTAGACCTTGCACAAAAGAACAGCTCAAAGAAACAGGTTTCAACAGTAAAAGTCTGAGCGCGTTTAATGAACAATAACTGAGTCCAAAACACTCGAGTCATCGCTCCCAGAAAATAAAAACAGAGAAACTTTATCATGATTAAATATTAAAGTAACAGGACGATTTACATCTTTATAAACATCACATTATCTGACTCGAGTTGTACTTCACCCACGTACTTTTTTACTCATTTCTTGTATCTTTACTTTGTATTTCTATTTGAGTGACTTTATTTTGAAGTACCATTACTCTTACTCGAGTACATTTTTCTCTTACTTGAGTACTATTTTTGGTCTCTGCCCATCTCACTTTAAAAAAATAAAAGTGTGAAGCAGCTTTAGTTAAAGCTTTAATACTTTTAGAACTTTTATTCTGACGTCGACTTGTATCTGTCGCTTTTCAAAATAAAAGCATTTAACGTTTTTAAGCAGAGGGTCTGAAACCTTCTGTCCTTCAAACCTTCGATCTCCGTGGAGACAGACAGGTGACTAACCTTCTACCAGAAAAGTTACATAGTGCGTCTTTAACAACGACAGTGGAACATCCAAAGAAACTGGATGAAGTGTTAAATGTTAGAACAGAAAAAAAAACAAAAGCCTCAGACTCATCCTCCTCCTCTCTCTCTTCTTCTTCTCCTCCTCCTCTTTTCTCTCCTCCTCTCCTCTCCTCCTCCTCTTCACTCTCCTCTCCTCCTCCTCTCCTCCTCCTCCACCTCTCCTCTTCCTCCTCTCCTCCTCCTCTCTTCCTCTTCCTCCTCTCCTCCTCTTCCTCCTCCTCTCCTCCTCCTCCTCCTCTCCTCCTCCTCTCCTCCTCCTCCTCTCCTCCTCCTCCTCCTCTCCTCCTCCTCCTCCTCCTCCTCTCTTCCTCCTCCTCCTCTCCTCCTCTCCTCCTCCTCCTCCTCTCCTCTTCCTCCTCCTCCTCCTCTCCTCCTCCTCTCCTCTCCTCTCCTCTCCTCCTCCTCCTCCTCCTCCTCCTCCTCCTCCTCTCCTCCTCCTCCTCCTCTCAGTCTGTGGATCACACAGGCCTCAGTTCAAATCAAACAAACCAAAATCAAACAATATCACAGAGTAAATTCAGTTAAAGGTCAAAGGTCAAATCAGGTAAAAAAGGTCAAATACAAATCAGATCAAATCATTCAGTCGAGTTTAAAAATGTCAAAATATGAAAATGAAACAGTGAAGTACAAGATGTGGAGAAAACAGTATTTATGTTTTATTTCATCGAGTGTCACATAAAACCAAAGTAAACCAGGACTACACCAGGACTAGACCAGGACTAGACCAGGACTAGACCAGGACTAAACCAGGACTAAACCAGGACTAGACCAGGACTAGACCAGGACTAAACCAGGACTAAACCAGGACTAAACCAGGACTAGACCAGGACTAGACCAGGACTAAACCAGGACTACACCAGGACTACACCAGGACTAGACCAGGACTAGACCAGGACTAGACCAGGACTAGACCAGGACTAGACCAGGACTAGACCAGGACTAGACCAGGACTAAACCAGGACTAGACCAGGACTAGACCAGGACTAGACCAGGACTAGACCAGGACTAAACCAGGACTAGACCAGGACTAGACCAGGACTAGACCAGGACTAAACCAGGACTAGACCAGGACTAAACCAGGACTAAATCAGAACTAAACCGGGACTAGACCAAGACTAGACCAGGACTAAACCAGGACTAAATCAGAACTAAATCAGGACTAAACCAGGACTAGACCAGGACTAAACCAGGACTAGACCAGGACTAAACCAGGACTAAACCAGGACTAGACCAGGACTAGACCAGGACTAGACCAGGACTAGACCAGGACTAGACCAGGACTAAATCAGGACTAAACCAGGACTAAACCAGGACTAGACCAGGACTAGACCAGGACTAGACCAGGACTAAACCAGGACTACACCAGGACTAGACCAGGACTAGACCAGGACTAGACCAGGACTAGACCAGGACTAAACCAGGACTAGACCAGGACTAGACCAGGACTAGACCAGGACTAAACCAGGACTAGACCAGGACTAGACCAGGACTAGACCAGGACTAAACCAGGACTAGACCAGGACTAAACCAGGACTAAACCAGGACTAGACCAGGACTAGACCAGGACTAGACCAGGACTAGACCAGGACTAGACCAGCACTAAACCAGGACTAGACCAGGACTAAACCAGGACTAGACCAGGACTAGACCAGGATTAAACCAGGACTAAACCAGGACTAAACCAGGACTAGACCAGGACTAGACCAGGACTAGACCAGGACTAAACCAGGACTAGACCAGGACTAGACCAGGACTAGACCAGGACTAGACCAGGACTAAACCAGGACTAGACCAGGACTAGACCAGGACTAAACCAGGACTAGACCAGGACTAAACCAGGACTAACGGACTAAACCAGGACTACACCAGGACTAAACAGGACTAAACCAGGACTAGACCAGGATTAAACCAGGACTAAAGGACTAAACCAGGACTAAACCAGGACTAAACCAGGACTAAACCAGGACTAGACCAGGACTAGACCAGGACTAGACCAGGACTAAACCAGGACTAGACCAGGACTAGACCAGGACTAGACCAGGACTAGACCAGGACTAAACCAGGACTAGACCAGGACTAAACCAGGACTAAAGGACTAAACCAGGACTACACCAGGACTAAACAGGACTAAACCAGGACTAGACCAGGATTAAACCAGGACTAAAGGACTAAACCAGGACTAAACCAGGACTAAACCAGGACTACACCAGGACTAAACAGGACTAAACCAGGACTAGACCAGGATTAAACCAGGACTAAAGGACTAAACCAGGACTAAACCAGGACTGAACCAGGACTAAACCAGGTCTAAACCAGGACTAAACCAGGTCTAAACCAGGACTGAACCAGGACTAAACCAGGACTAAACCAGGTCTAAACCAGGACTGAACCAGGACTGAACCAGGACTAAACCAGGACTAAACCGGGACTAAATCGGGTCTAAACCAGGACTGAACCAGGACTGAACCAGGACTAAACCAGGACTAAACCAGGACTAAACCAGGTCTAAACCAGGACTAAACCAGGACCAAACCAGGACTAAACCAGGTCTAAACCAGGACTAGACCAGGACTTAACCAGGACTAAAGGAGGTCTAAACGAGGCCCAGACCAAAGTCCTCCCTCATGATCGAGGTCCTGTGATCCTCCTCGTCTTAGATCCTGATCAAACTCAAACACACTCGACCTCAGATCACTGTTTTCAGTTTGGCCGTTTGTTTTTTGGAGGAACCGTTTTCAAAAACAGGAAAATGAAGTTTCACATTTTGTTCCTCATTTACGCAACAAAGTCGAGCTGCGCCGTTCAAAGCCTCATCGTCTGTAAACAGATTTTGCCCTCGCCTTTTCAATGGAGATAACAATTGTGAAAACAGAACAAAACCTCATATAATGATAGAGGTGCACACAGACTTAATGAGTGTTTGGGTCAACGCCCGTTTCTCCTCCGCTGCATTAAAAGCTGAAGCTGGTTTGGCAGCTCCTCCCTGTGAGCCAGAGAAGCTCACGGCTGCAGACGACACACGTTTAAAATCACAATTAAACAATAAAATACAGTGAAGTAAATAAGTATTTGAACACTCCATGTCCACTGTGAGAGACATGATCTAAAAAACATCTGGAAATCACGTATGATTTTTAAAATAATTTATTTGTATGTTACTGCTGCAAATAAGTTTTTGATCACCTGAGACAATCAATGTTAATATTTGGTACAATAGCCTTTATTTGCAATGACAGAGCTCAAACGTTTCCTGTAGTTTTTCTCCAGTTTGCTCACACTGCAGGAGGGATTTTGGCCCACTCCTCCACAGATCTTCTCTAGATCAGTCAAGTTTCTGGGCTGTCTCTGAGAAACACAGAGTTTGAGCTCCCTCCAAAGATTTTCTATTGGGTTTAGGTCTGGAGACTGGCGAGGCCACTCCAGAACCTTGATATGCTTCTTACGGAGCCACTCCTTGGTTGTCCTGGCTGTGCTTCAGGTCATTGTCATGTTGAAGACTCAGCCATGACCCATCTTCAATGCTCCAACTGAGGAAGGAGGTTGTTCCCCAAAATCTCTCAATACATGGCCCCGGTCATCCTCTCCTTATACAGTGCAGTTGTCCTGTCCCATGTGCAGAAAAACACCCCCAAAGCATGATGTTTCCACCCCCATGCTTCACAGTAGGGATGGTGGTCTTTGGATGGTTCTCATCATTCTTCTTCCTCCAAACACGACGAGTGGAATTAAGACCAAAAAGTTCTATTTTGGTCTCATCTGACCACATGACTTTCTCCCATGATCCTCTGGATCATCCAAATGGTCATTGGTCAAACTTAAGACGGGCCTGGACATGTGCTGGTTTAATCAGGGGAACCTTCTGTGCCATGATTTTAAACCATGACGTCTTAGTGTATTATTAACAGTAACCATGGAGACGGTGGTCCCAGCTCTTTTCATTGACCAGCTCCTCCCGTGTAGTTCTGGGTCGATTCCTCTCCTTTCTTAGGATCATTGACTCCACGAGGTGAGATCTCACATGTTTTGTCTCATTCACTTTAAAATATAAATCAGACGTTACTCACACAGTTACTGTTTAAGTAATTTTTATTTATTTATTTATTTAGACCTTGCACAAAAGAACAGCTCAAAGAAACAGGTTTCAACAGTAAAAGTCTGAGCGCGTTTAATGAACAATAACTGAGTCCAAAACACTCGAGTCATCGCTCCCAGAAAATAAAAACAGAGAAACTTTATCATGATTAAATATTAAAGTAACAGGACGATTTACATCTTTATAAACATCACATTATCTGACTCGAGTTGTACTTCACCCACGTACTTTTTTACTCATTTCTTGTATCTTTACTTTGTATTTCTATTTGAGTGACTTTATTTTGAAGTACCATTACTCTTACTCGAGTACATTTTTCTCTTACTTGAGTACTATTTTTGGTCTCTGCCCATCTCACTTTAAAAAAATAAAAGTGTGAAGCAGCTTTAGTTAAAGCTTTAATACTTTTAGAACTTTTATTCTGACGTCGACTTGTATCTGTCGCTTTTCAAAATAAAAGCATTTAACGTTTTTAAGCAGAGGGTCTGAAACCTTCTGTCCTTCAAACCTTTGATCTCCGTGGAGACAGACAGGTGACTAACCTTCTACCAGAAAAGTTACATAGTGCGTCTTTAACAACGACAGTGGAACATCCAAAGAAACTGGATGAAGTGTTAAATGTTAGAACAGAAAAAAAAACAAAAGCCTCAGACTCATCCTCCTCCTCTCTCTCTTCTTCTTCTCCTCCTCCTCTTTTCTCTCCTCCTCTCCTCTCCTCCTCCTCTTCACTCTCCTCTCCTCCTCCTCTCCTCCTCCTCCACCTCTCCTCTTCCTCCTCTCCTCCTCCTCTCTTCCTCTTCCTCCTCTCCTCCTCTTCCTCCTCCTCTCCTCCTCCTCCTCCTCTCCTCCTCCTCTCCTCCTCCTCCTCTCCTCCTCCTCCTCCTCTCCTCCTCCTCCTCCTCCTCCTCTCTTCCTCCTCCTCTCTTCCTCCTCCTCCTCTCCTCCTCTCCTCCTCCTCCTCCTCTCCTCTTCCTCCTCCTCCTCCTCTCCTCCTCCTCTCCTCTCCTCTCCTCTCCTCTCCTCCTCCTCCTCCTCCTCCTCCTCCTCCTCCTCTCCTCCTCCTCCTCCTCTCAGTCTGTGGATCACACAGGCCTCAGTTCAAATCAAACAAACCAAAATCAAACAATATCACAGAGTAAATTCAGTTAAAGGTCAAAGGTCAAATCAGGTAAAAAAGGTCAAATACAAATCAGATCAAATCATTCAGTCGAGTTTAAAAATGTCAAAATATGAAAATGAAACAGTGAAGTACAAGATGTGGAGAAAACAGTATTTATGTTTTATTTCATCGAGCGTCACACAAAACCAAAGTAAACCAGGACTACACCAGGACTAGACCAGGACTAGACCAGGACTAGACCAGGACTAAACCAGGACTAAACCAGGACTAGACCAGGACTAGACCAGGACTAAACCAGGACTAAACCAGGACTAAACCAGGACTAGACCAGGACTAGACCAGGACTAAACCAGGACTACACCAGGACTACACCAGGACTAGACCAGGACTAGACCAGGACTAGACCAGGACTAGACCAGGACTAGACCAGGACTAGACCAGGACTAGACCAGGACTAAACCAGGACTAGACCAGGACTAGACCAGGACTAGACCAGGACTAGACCAGGACTAAACCAGGACTAGACCAGGACTAGACCAGGACTAGACCAGGACTAAACCAGGACTAGACCAGGACTAAACCAGGACTAAATCAGAACTAAACCGGGACTAGACCAAGACTAGACCAGGACTAAACCAGGACTAAATCAGAACTAAATCAGGACTAAACCAGGACTAGACCAGGACTAAACCAGGACTAGACCAGGACTAAACCAGGACTAAACCAGGACTAGACCAGGACTAGACCAGGACTAGACCAGGACTAGACCAGGACTAGACCAGGACTAAATCAGGACTAAACCAGGACTAAACCAGGACTAGACCAGGACTAGACCAGGACTAGACCAGGACTAAACCAGGACTACACCAGGACTAGACCAGGACTAGACCAGGACTAGACCAGGACTAGACCAGGACTAAACCAGGACTAGACCAGGACTAGACCAGGACTAGACCAGGACTAAACCAGGACTAGACCAGGACTAGACCAGGACTAGACCAGGACTAAACCAGGACTAGACCAGGACTAAACCAGGACTAAACCAGGACTAGACCAGGACTAGACCAGGACTAGACCAGGACTAGACCAGGACTAGACCAGCACTAAACCAGGACTAGACCAGGACTAAACCAGGACTAGACCAGGACTAGACCAGGATTAAACCAGGACTAAACCAGGACTAAACCAGGACTAGACCAGGACTAGACCAGGACTAGACCAGGACTAAACCAGGACTAGACCAGGACTAGACCAGGACTAGACCAGGACTAGACCAGGACTAAACCAGGACTAGACCAGGACTAGACCAGGACTAAACCAGGACTAGACCAGGACTAAACCAGGACTAACGGACTAAACCAGGACTACACCAGGACTAAACAGGACTAAACCAGGACTAGACCAGGATTAAACCAGGACTAAAGGACTAAACCAGGACTAAACCAGGACTAAACCAGGACTAAACCAGGACTAGACCAGGACTAGACCAGGACTAGACCAGGACTAAACCAGGACTAGACCAGGACTAGACCAGGACTAGACCAGGACTAGACCAGGACTAAACCAGGACTAGACCAGGACTAAACCAGGACTAAAGGACTAAACCAGGACTACACCAGGACTAAACAGGACTAAACCAGGACTAGACCAGGATTAAACCAGGACTAAAGGACTAAACCAGGACTAAACCAGGACTAAACCAGGACTACACCAGGACTAAACAGGACTAAACCAGGACTAGACCAGGATTAAACCAGGACTAAAGGACTAAACCAGGACTAAACCAGGACTAAACCAGGACTAAACCAGGACTAGACCAGGACTAAACCAGGACTAAACCAGGACTAGACCAGCACTAAACCAGGACTAGACCAGGACTAGACCAGGACTAAACCAGGACTAGACCAGGACTAGACCAGGATTAAACCAGGACTAAACCAGGACTAAACCAGGACTAGAACAGGACTAGACCAGGACTAGACCAGGATTAAACCAGGACTAAACCAGGACTAAACCAGGATTAAACCAGGACTAAACCAGGACTAAACCAGGACTAGACCAGGACTGAACCAGGATTAAACCAGGACTAAACCAGGACTAGACCAGGACTAGACCAGGACTAAACCAGGACTAGGAAAGAGTCAAACCAAAAACAAAAGTAAAAAACTAAAACGTCAAAACGAAACCAAAAACAAACTAGTCTGGAGTCTGAGCCTGGATCCTTCTTTTGTCCTGGTGATGTTATTGTTTAGTTTGGTGTGTTCAAATGCCATAAAACGTGACAGAATTAATCCTCCACCAGAAAAGTTACATTGAGTGTCTTTAACAAAAACTGTGCAACATCCAAAGAAACTGAGTAAAGTGTTGAAATGTTATGAAAAAACAAAACAAATAAACATCTTATAATTTCAGTATGCTCCTTAAGCAAAACTGTAGTAAAGTAAATCATTGAAATACTTTAATCTAGTAAAATATATTTCTTCTACATGAACTTGTTGTCAGTGACATCCACCCGCACCTCCACGTCCACTGACTCCTCTGCAAAGATTTACTGAATTTAGCCACAGACTGTTTATATAAATGGACAGAGCTAATATGCTAACATAAACTGTATATATAAATGGACAGAGCTAATATGCTAACCGCTACATTCCAAACAGGAAGTGATCATGGGCTCCTCTCTCTGTCTCTGTCCTTCAGACTCATTCTGGTCTTAAATGTTCGTATTAACCCTCTACATGATCCTGGGTTTTTTATTTCACTAAACAAAATAAAATTGTGCCTAAAAACATTAATGAAAAGATTGTGATTAATTATTTTGCCACATCACTCAGCCCCAGAAAAAGGATCATGTTAATTTAACGCCTTTTAATTGATACTTTGCAGCTGGTGTCATCAAGATTCCCTGGGTGTGTGATGCTAACTGGAAGCACTGCTCTGTCTATAGCTGTGTTACTTAAATTAGACTTTATCCACGTTTTGTTCTAACACAGTCTGACCAAAGAACTGACTTAGTTGGAACTACAACAGGTGAGCTGATTTGTGCTGTTAAACAAGTCCCTCTGAAATTATAAGCTAGCTAGCATTAGTATTAGCATTAGCATTAGCCAACAGCTTTTTGTGTAAAATCAAACTCCTAAACAAGACCATGAGCTCGGACTGACCAGGCTCCTGAAACGTGCTCTTGAAATCCATTTTGTTTTGTATTTGGAGTTTTCAGACTCTAAAAACTTGTCACCATGGTAACTGCTGCACATTCTGTTATAGACATACATGCAGAGCCCCAGCATGATGTCATTGCAAAGTATCCATAGTGAAGTGTGTACCCTTCCATGTCGCCGTGATTAAAAGTAATTGCTGAAGGTGTAAACCTTTTGATGTTTTATTTTAGCTCAAGCTAATGGCTAGCACATGTTCCAATTGAGATTTGTGAACTTGTGCACGTCTGGTGAACATCTAGTGACACGAAACCTCGTCTTTTACATGTGACTGTGAGGAGAGCAGACTTACTTTAACGAGGGACTGGCTTCATTTGTCTGTGAGCGAGCATTTGATTCCATGTAACTAGGTGAGTTATATCACGTAATGTGTGTGTTGTTTTTTTATTGTAACAAAAAAATTTATTGACACTTTCCGTTTGAACATTTTTAAATGAGACTGAAAAAAAAATGTCCCAAATGCTGCCCCGGCCCTGTGAGCACACGGCCCATGCACTGACTGGAGATGAGACAGTGGCTCTACCTACACCGATCACCTTCATCGACTCTTGAATCATTGATTTCTGAGGTTAAAGGTTATTCTTGTCTGCTCTGATCGTGGTAAAATTTGGCAAAGCCCTTCATCTTCAGCTCAGCAGCAGCAAACAGAATATGGTTGAATGTCTCTCTGAAAGTGTAGAGATGTGTTTGACTGTCTGCAGTGACTCTGTAGAAGGACAGGACCCCGGACGTGTGGTCAAGATAAAGGGCCAGTCGACTGGAGCGTGAACAGTGGACAGAGACTGGGAAGCTCTTGTTGTCGTGGAAACCATAGCAGCCCCCTTCAGAGCAAACAAAACTCCAGGACGTCTGGTTTTGTCCCAGCCTAAACTCCTCCAGCCCTCTGCTCCAGTGTGTCACTCCGATGTTGAACGGTTCAGAGGCCTCGATCTCCCAGTAACAGCGACCGCTCAGCCCCTGTGCTCCTCGCACCAGCACCGAGTCTGGGCCGTCCTCAGAGCGGGACGCTGTCCTCTGCTCCTCTGAAAACTGCACCCCTGCACAGGCCTTGTCCCAGGTGAGGACACACAGATCTGTGGAGAACAAGTAAAGTCACATATCTGATCTACGTGTGAAAGAAGGTTTCACACTGACACTAGTGAGGTCCACGTAAAAGCCTTTGCTCCGAGAGCGACGCTTGGGTCAGTGTGAAGACGACAGCTGCACCCGGGACTGTATTAAATGGTCACTCCGAGAGCACTTTAAGAAGGTGGTCTTGGAATTGGTTGAAACGCTTGAAGCACAGCTCGTTGTTTGAAATGTTTGCCTAACAAGTAAAACTGGACCTTATCACTGACACTTCTCCTGCCTCTGCAGGTAGGACTTTGTCTGAGGGTCACTCCAAAAGTGCAACCAGGGCACATCGTCCTCATGGTGCATTTATCCAAAGAAAAGACCACTGCATAAAGCACCAAACAAGGGTCCATGTGGTTCTGTTTGTGTCAAGTCCAGAAGTTTGGAAATTAATTTGCCTGTCGGCTGATTGTGTGTTAGTATGACTAGTGTTCATGTAACCACCATAACAACTTTATAGAGGTACTGTGTTGTGTGAATTAGTTCAGTACAGACATGACGACTTAAGAGACAAAAACACTGATAATAAGTCAATATGTCTAAGTTGACTTACATTTCTTCAGTCCTGGGATCATTCTGTGACTTCCACCATTAGATACACTGCAAACAAAACAACATTCACATTGTTAAACAGTCCCAGGTTCTCAGAGGTTGATGGGATATTTGTGAAACTTACTCAAACTGGAGGTGTTTAAACTGAGGGTCTGTCTTTAGTTCAGTCAGGGCTCTTCCTCCTGACTCCAGGTGGTTATAACTGAGGTCCAGCTCCTTCAGATGGGACGGGTTTGATGTTAGAGCCGAGACCAGAAAACCACAGCCTTTGTCTGTCACTAAGCAACCGGACAACCTGGACACAACCATCATGAGGAGATGCAGGTCTGGTGTGAATAGTAATAGTGCAGTTATATACTACCTGAGTGTTGTGAGTCTGCAGGCTGGACTCCTCAGACCCTCACAGAGCAGCTCCACTCCAGAGTCCCCCAGATCACTGTTGGTCAGATCCAAATCTCTCAGAGACGAGTGTGGAAACATCAGAGCTGAAGAGAGAGGCTTCAGTAAAGCCTCAGTCACTCTGCAGTCCGACAGGCTGCAGAGACATCAACACTTCTGAGGGTCACTGGAGGACGGTCAGGGATAATCAAGGCTCTTTTGACTTTTGTACTTACTTGGCCTTCCTGCAGCTCCTGACAGCCGGGATGAGCCTCCGTCGTCCCTCCTCTGACGTGTTGTAGCTCTTTAGCTCGAGTTCCTCCAGGACACTCTTAGAAACCAGCATGGTGAAGGCCAGAGCAGAGCAGTGCAGAGGAGTCAGCTGCACCCGAGCTCTGTCCTCTGACTTTAAATACTCCTGGATCTCTTCACTGATCCTGGTGTCTCCCATCTCCACCATGGTTTGAAACAGGTTGATGCAGGCGTCTGGGGAGACGGTTTTGCGTCGAATGGTTTTGAGATGACTCAACATTTTTTTAACTGTGTCTTGACTTGACTCTAGAGGGAGCAGTAATCCAGGAATAAATCTGTGATTTGATTCAAGCACAAGACCAAAAAGGAAACGCTGGAAGAGGAACAAGTGACCACCGTTCCTCTCCAACACTTGGTCGACGGCCATCTTTAGGAGGTCAAACATTAGGGGTCTGGAGGAGGGCTCTGATGACTCTAGACCCATGAAGGTGCTCAGCTCTGGAGCCCAGGGTTCGTTGTTGGTAAAACTGTCGTAAACATAAAGAGCAGCGAAGAACTCTTGTACGGTCAGATGCACAAAGAAATACACTTTCTGCTGCAAAAACAGATGCTCTTGTTGGAGAATGGAGTTGAAAAACCCAGATTTGACTGTGTCCTTTTTGGGGTCGAGTCCACACTGTTGTAAATCTTCTTCATAAAAGATCAGGCTGTTCTTTAGCAGGTGGATAAAGGCCAGTTTGCTGACTTTAAGGAGGAGCTCTCTTTTAGCTTTTAGAAGTTTGGTTCTCTCTTTCTCTGGGTTCTTGTCATATTTTCTGCTGCTGCGCTTGGTTTGAATAGACACAAATGCTGCCATCATCTCAGTGAGGGTCTGAGGAGCTCCAGTTTGCTCCTCTCCTCCAAAGACCTCCTCAAATAAAACAGAGGACATCCAGCAGAAGATGGGGATCTGGCACAACAAGTCCAGCGTCTGTGACGACTTCACGTGAGAAATCACCATGTCAGCGAGGTCTGGTTTGTTCTTGAACCTCTTCCTGAAATATTCTTCCTTTTGGAGATCGTTGAACCCTTGAATCTCAGTGGCTGAGTGGATGAACTCTCCGGGGATCTGATGAGCGGCCGCCGGCCGAGAGGTGATCCAGAGATGGGCTGTAGGGAGCAGGTTTCCCTGGATCAGGTTGAACATGAGGCTGGACACAGAAGTGACCTTCTGGAGCGACGTGACTCTCTCTGTGTTTCTGAAGTCCAGGTCAAACCGGCTTTCATCAAATCCATCCAGGATCAGGATCACTTTAGTGCAGTCTAAGACCTGTGGGTCTATGCCGCTCAGAGCGGGGTGGAAGTCAGTCAGGAGCTGGAGCAAACTTCTGTCATTTTTGACCAGATTAAGCTCTCGGAAAGCCAGACAGAAAACAAAAGGAGTATCTTTTTGAGCAGCGCCCTCAGCCCAGTCCACAATGAACTTTTGGACACAAAAAGATTTTCCCATTCCGGCCACGCCGTTTGTCAGGACAGTTCTGGTCTTCACTGGTGAACTAAGGAAAAGGTCACTGACTTGGATTTCTTCTTGAGGATCCAGTTCTTTCATCATCATGTGTTTGGAGTAGTGCTCTGGGACAACCTCTGTCTTGCCAAAGTTGATGGACAGTGAAGTGTAGATGTGGTTCAGGGGAGTCCTCTCATCTCCAGTTCCTTCAGTCGTCATAGAAAACCTGTTGAGCATCTCCTTCTTCAGTTTCTCAGTTAAGTCAAAGGGTTTACTGTCCCCTGGAAATGTACAAAAAGATTAGTCAGTGTTTGCTGCAGTACCATGAGTAACCACTGGAGCCTGAGGTTAGATGTGGGACAGATGGGCCCAGGTGAGATCTACACTGGACTCACCTGTCAGTCTGAGAGCCTGTGGAGTCGGTTTCAGTTTGTGTTCGGTGCCACACTGAGGGCAGTGGATCTGTGTGTTGTTCATTACACAGGGAGGACAGGCCACATGTGGACAGGTCAAATACAAAGGGTCTTCTTCAAAAGTCTCTTCACAAACGCAACAAACTGGAAGCTGGGATCTGCAGGAAACAGAAGATAATATTTATTCAAATACTGTGTTCACACACTGACAGCTCCAGAGTGTGATACACTCATTGACAGTTGTGGGTTAAAAGGCTCCATGGGCAGGTGAGTCATCGTCTATGTCCCTATAGTTAAACATGGAGCTGGAGACAGGACAGAATCCTCAGGTGGACTTTGCTGTGTAACTGTCAGATTGAAGAAGTGTTGACCTGGTTTATGGTTAATATGTAATTACCAGGCCTATCCACATGAAACACAAATCTTTAGTTTAGTTTATTGCCTTTTCTGTTGGTGTGAATAAACAAAAGTGAATATATGTTTTCACAAAAGCTTCAGGAAATGTTTCAAGCCATACAACTTTATTTTGTTAGTTTGTGACACTAATCTCTAGTGCATCAGAGGACGTGGGACCAGACTGATATAAACCTGTATAAAATACAGAGATCATTCTGCATTTGCCGCTCAACCCTTCATCTAAAATTAGGACATAATCAACTTGTGCAACTTTACTACACAAGTTTGTGTGCAGTACAATTGCTTCTCTGGGCTTCAAAATACTGTCTGGGCTCAATGATCTACTTTGACGAGGTTCAATGAGCAGCAGTGGACTGGGACAAGTCGACTGGGAGCACAGGTTATAAAAGCTCTGAGAAATCTTATCACAATTAAATATGTCTCAGGCCCTGAAATAATCCAGAGCATTTTCTCTGTCTATGAACCAGGATGTGCCTCATGTCTATAGTTTGAGAGGGAGTTTTGACGAGTTTAATTAGAGAAATATCACAAATCAAATAATAAAACTCTGATTACCTTTTGGGCCCTAGTTGAAAGCTCATAGGATGACCCATAGAACGATCACTCTTCACTGACAAAGGCCTGGGACCAGTCGACTCCATCTTCCCCAAACTACAAAATATAAAAGGATATTAGTGAGTACATTTAAATGTAAGTCTTTTATAATCTATAATCTTATATAATCTACAAGTTTAGATCAGATTCTGGAGGACTAAAGGGGAGAGTGAGGAGGGGGCGGGGTCTGGAGGTGAAAGGGACAGTGTGATTGGTCTGACAGGTGTCCACACTGTACAGTTTAGCGCCACCTGCTGTTGTACAAAGTGGATGTGTCCTTAGTTCTTTTTAGTTGCTGCAGTGTGAATGTGATTGTTTTCTATCAATGGGTTTAACGATTCAGAACGAGATTAGTCCAAGTCCTCAAAATGTCTCCTACGATAGAGAAGCTGAAACCCATGAAACACTAGAGCCTGAACATGTCTGTGTCCCTCAGTCGTCCACGTCTGATCCACAGGAAAAGTCAAATGTAAAATCTTTCAACTTCAGACAGATATAAGACAGTGTCCAGCAGTAATCTGACCACAACTGAAGAAGCGTCTTGGACGAGCAGCTGAACGTCTTCACTCCTACAACTTTTAGTCCAGTAACAGATTTTACATTTGTCTTTGACTACGGACCATGGACAGGAGAGACATGTCCCCCTGAACGACTGACCGCTTTGGGCTCATTTTGGGCCCTCGTTGAAAGGTCATAGGATGGCCCATAGAACGATCACTCTCCAATGATAAAGGCCTGGGACCAGTCGACTCCATCTTCTCCAAACTAGAAAATATAAAAGGATATTAATGAGTACATTTACAGTGAGGCAAATAAGTATTTGAACACTCTGTGATTTTGCAAGTTCTCCCACTTAGAAATCATGGAGGGTCTGAAATGTTCATCTTATGTGCATGTCCACAGTGAGAGACACGATCTAAATCTGGAAATCACATTGTATGATTTTTTTAAAATAATTTATTTGTATGTTACTGCTGTAAATAAGTATTTGAACACCTGTCTATCAGCTAGAATTCTGACCCTCAAAGACCTGTTAGTCCACCTTTAAAAACTCCACCTCCACTCCACTTATTATCCTAAATTAGAAGCTCCTGTTTGAGGTCGTTAGCTGCATAAAGACACATGTCCACCCCAGACAATCAGTAAGACTCCAACTACTGACATGGACAAGACCAAAGAACTGTCAAAATGCACAAGAGACAAAACTGTAGACCTCCACAAGGCTGGAAAGGGCTACGGGGCAATTGCCAAGCAGCTTGGTGAAAAAAGATCCACTGTTGGAGCAATTCCATTAGAAAATGGAAGAAGCTAAACATGATGGTCAATCTCCTTCAGACTGGGGCTCCATGTGAGATCTCACCTCGTGGGGTCAATGATCCTAAGAAAGGTGAGGAATCAACCCAGAACTACACGGGAGGAGCTGGTCAATGAAAAGAGCTGGGACCGTTTCCATGGTTACTGTTAATAATACACTAAGACGTCATGGTTTAAAATCATGGCACAGAAGGTTCCCCTGATTAAACCAGCACATGTCCAGGCCCGTCTTAAGTTTGACCAATGACCATTTGGATGATCCAGAGGATCATGGGAGAAAGTCATGTGGTCAGATGAGACCAAAATAAAACTTTTTGGTCTTAATTCCACTCGTCGTGTTTGGAGGAAGAAGAATGATGAGCACCATCCAAAAAACACCATCCCTACTGTGAAACATGGGGGTGGAAACATCATGCTTTGGGGCTGTTTTTCTGCACATGGGACAGGACGACTGCACTGTATAAGGAGAGGATGACCGGGGCCATGTATTGTGAAATTTTGGGGAACAACCTCCTTCCTCAGTTGGAGCATTGAAGATGGGTCGTAGCTGGGTCTTCAACATGACAATGACCTGAAGCACAGCCAGGACAACCAAGGAGTGGCTCCGTAAGAAGCATATCAAGGTTCTGGAGTGGCCTAGCCAGTCTCCAGACCTAAACCCAATAGAAAATCTTTGGAGGGAGTTCAAACTCCGTGTTTCTCAGCGACAGCCCAGAAACCTGATCTAGAGAAGATCTGTGGAGGAGTGGGCCAGAATCCTGCAGTGTGAGCAAACTGGAGAAAAACTACAGGAAACGTTTGACCTCTGGAACAAAGTCTACTGTACCAAATATTAACATTGATTGTCTCATGTGTTCAAATACTTATTTGCAGCAGTAATATACAAATAAATTATTTTAAAAAATCAAACAATGTGATTTCCAGAATTTTTTTTTTTTAGATTATGTCTCTCACAGTGGACATGGACCTGAGATAAACATTTCAGACCCTCCGTGATTTCTAAGTGTGAGAACACAGGGTGTTTAAATACTTATTTGCCTCACTGTAACCTCTGTAATAAATTACACAATGTGGATTACCTTTTGGGCTCTGGTTGAAAGGTCATAGGATGGCCCATAGAACGATCACTCTCCAATGACAAAGGCCTGGGACCAGTCGACTCCATCTTCTCCAAACTAGAAAATATAAAAGGATATTAATGAGTACATTTACAGTGAGGCAAATAAGTATTTGAACACTCTGTGATTTTGCAAGTTCTCCCACTTAGAAATCATGGAGGGTCTGAAATGTTCATCTTATGTGCATGTCCACAGTGAGAGACACGATCTAAATCTGGAAATCACATTGTATGATTTTTTTTAAATAATTTATTTGTATGTTACTGCTGCAAATAAGTATTTGAACACCTGTCTATCAGCTAGAATTCTGACCCTCAAAGACCTGTTAGTCCACCTTTAAAAACTCCACCTCCACTCCACTTATTATCCTAAATTAGAAGCTCTTGTCTGAGGTCGTTAGCTGCATAAAGACACATGTCCACCCCAGACAATCAGTAAGACTCCAACTACTGACATGGACAAGACCAAAGAACTGTCAAAATGCACAAGAGACAAAACTGTAGACCTCCACAAGGCTGGAAAGGGCTACGGGGCAATTGCCAAGCAGCTTGGTGAAAAAAGATCCACTGTTGGAGCAATTCCATTAGAAAATGGAAGAAGCTAAACATGATGGTCAATCTCCTTCAGACTGGGGCTCCATGTGAGATCTCACCTCGTGGGGTCAATGATCCTAAGAAAGGTGAGGAATCAACCCAGAACTACACGGGAGGAGCTGGTCAATGAAAAGAGCTGGGACCGTTTCCATGGTTACTGTTAATAATACACTAAGACGTCATGGTTTAAAATCATGGCACAGAAGGTTCCCCTGATTAAACCAGCACATGTCCAGGCCCGTCTTAAGTTTGACCAATGACCATTTGGATGATCCAGAGGATCATGGGAGAAAGTCATGTGGTCAGATGAGACCAAAATAAAACTTTTTGGTCTTAATTCCACTCGTCGTGTTTGGAGGAAGAAGAATGATGAGCACCATCCAAAAAACACCATCCCTACTGTGAAACATGGGGGTGGAAACATCATGCTTTGGGGCTGTTTTTCTGCACATGGGACAGGACGACTGCACTGTATAAGGAGAGGATGACCGGGGCCATGTATTGTGAAATTTTGGGGAACAACCTCCTTCCTCAGTTGGAGCATTGAAGATGGGTCGTAGCTGGGTCTTCAACATGACAATGACCTGAAGCACAGCCAGGACAACCAAGGAGTGGCTCCGTAAGAAGCATATCAAGGTTCTGGAGTGGCCAGTCTCCAGACCTAAACCCAATAGAAAATCTTTGGAGGGAGCTCAAACTCCATGTTTCTCAGCGACAGCCCAGAAACCTGATCTAGAGAAGATCTGTGGAGGAGTGGGCCAGAATCCTGCAGTGTGAGCAAACTGGAGAAAAACTACAGGAAACATTTGACCTCTGGAACAAAGTCTACTGTACCAAATATTAACATTGATTTTCTCATGTGTTCAAATACTTATTTGCAGCAGTAATATACAAATAAATTATTTTAAAAAATCAAACAATGTGATTTCCAGAATTTTTTTTTTTTAGATTATGTCTCTCACAGTGGACATGGACCTGAGATAAACATTTCAGACCCTCCGTGATTTCTAAGTGTGAGAACACAGGGTGTTTAAATACTTATTTGCCTCACTGTAACCTCTGTAATAAATTACACAATGTGGATTACCTTTTGGGCTCTGGTTGAAAGGTCATAGGATGGCCCATAGAACGATCACTCTCCAATGACAAAGGCCTGGGACCAGTCGACTCCATCTTCTCCAAACTAGAAAATATAAAAGGATATTAATGAGTACATTTACAGTGAGGCAAATAAGTATTTGAACACTCTGTGATTTTGCAAGTTCTCCCACTTAGAAATCATGGAGGGTCTGAAATGTTCATCTTATGTGCATGTCCACAGTGAGAGACACGATCTAAATCTGGAAATCACATTGTATGATTTTTTTTAAATAATTTATTTGTATGTTACTGCTGCAAATAAGTATTTGAACACCTGTCTATCAGCTAGAATTCTGACCCTCAAAGACCTGTTAGTCCACCTTTAAAAACTCCACCTCCACTCCACTTATTATCCTAAATTAGAAGCTCTTGTCTGAGGTCGTTAGCTGCATAAAGACACATGTCCACCCCAGACAATCAGTAAGACTCCAACTACTGACATGGACAAGACCAAAGAACTGTCAAAATGCACAAGAGACAAAA
Source organism: Periophthalmus magnuspinnatus (assembly GCF_009829125.3). NCBI lineage: Eukaryota > Metazoa > Chordata > Actinopteri > Gobiiformes > Gobiidae > Periophthalmus > Periophthalmus magnuspinnatus. The sequence continues at coordinate 936,212 of NC_047143.1, read as the reverse complement.
CTGTAGACCTCCACAAGGCTGGAAAGGGCTACGGGGCAATTGCCAAGCAGCTTGGTGAAAAAAGATCCACTGTTGGAGCAATTCCATTAGAAAATGGAAGAAGCTAAACATGATGGTCAATCTCCTTCAGACTGGGGCTCCATGTGAGATCTCACCTCGTGGGGTCAATGATCCTAAGAAAGGTGAGGAATCAACCCAGAACTACACGGGAGGAGCTGGTCAATGAAAAGAGCTGGGACCGTTTCCATGGTTACTGTTAATAATACACTAAGACGTCATGGTTTAAAATCATGGCACAGAAGGTTCCCCTGATTAAACCAGCACATGTCCAGGCCCGTCTTAAGTTTGACCAATGACCATTTGGATGATCCAGAGGATCATGGGAGAAAGTCATGTGGTCAGATGAGACCAAAATAAAACTTTTTGGTCTTAATTCCACTCGTCGTGTTTGGAGGAAGAAGAATGATGAGCACCATCCAAAAAACACCATCCCTACTGTGAAACATGGGGGTGGAAACATCATGCTTTGGGGCTGTTTTTCTGCACATGGGACAGGACGACTGCACTGTATAAGGAGAGGATGACCGGGGCCATGTATTGTGAAATTTTGGGGAACAACCTCCTTCCTCAGTTGGAGCATTGAAGATGGGTCGTAGCTGGGTCTTCAACATGACAATGACCTGAAGCACAGCCAGGACAACCAAGGAGTGGCTCCGTAAGAAGCATATCAAGGTTCTGGAGTGGCCTAGCCAGTCTCCAGACCTAAACCCAATAGAAAATCTTTGGAGGGAGTTCAAACTCCGTGTTTCTCAGCGACAGCCCAGAAACCTGATCTAGAGAAGATCTGTGGAGGAGTGGGCCAGAATCCTGCAGTGTGAGCAAACTGGAGAAAAACTACAGGAAACGTTTGACCTCTGGAACAAAGTCTACTGTACCAAATATTAACATTGATTGTCTCATGTGTTCAAATACTTATTTGCAGCAGTAATATACAAATAAATTATTTTAAAAAATCAAACAATGTGATTTCCAGAATTTTTTTTTTTTAGATTATGTCTCTCACAGTGGACATGGACCTGAGATAAACATTTCAGACCCTCCGTGATTTCTAAGTGTGAGAACACAGGGTGTTTAAATACTTATTTGCCTCACTGTAACCTCTGTAATAAATTACACAATGTGGATTACCTTTTGGGCTCTGGTTGAAAGGTCATAGGATGGCCCATAGAACGATCACTCTCCAATGACAAAGGCCTGGGACCAGTCGACTCCATCTTCTCCAAACTAGAAAATATAAAAGGATATTAATGAGTACATTTACAGTGAGGCAAATAAGTATTTGAACACTCTGTGATTTTGCAAGTTCTCCCACTTAGAAATCATGGAGGGTCTGAAATGTTCATCTTATGTGCATGTCCACAGTGAGAGACACGATCTAAATCTGGAAATCACATTGTATGATTTTTTTTAAATAATTTATTTGTATGTTACTGCTGCAAATAAGTATTTGAACACCTGTCTATCAGCTAGAATTCTGACCCTCAAAGACCTGTTAGTCCACCTTTAAAAACTCCACCTCCACTCCACTTATTATCCTAAATTAGAAGCTCTTGTCTGAGGTCGTTAGCTGCATAAAGACACCTGTCCACCCCAGACAATCAGTAAGACTCCAACTACTGACATGGACAAGACCAAAGAACTGTCAAAATGCAGAAGAGACAAAACTGTAGACCTCCACAAGGCTGGAAAGGGCCAAGCAGCTTGGTGAAAAAAGATGCACTGTTGGAGCAATTATTAGAAAATGGAAGAAGCTAAACATGACTGTTAATCTCCCTCGGACTGGGGCTCCATGTGAGATCTCACCTCGTGGGGTCTCAATGATCCTAAGAAAGGAGAGGAATCAACCCAGAACTACACAAGAGGAGCTGGTTAATGACCTGAAAAGAGCTGGGACCACCGTTTCCACGGTTACTGTTAGTTATACACTAAGACGTCATGGTTTAAAATCATGGCACAGAAGGTTCCCCTGATTAAACCAGCACATGTCCAGGCCCGTCTTAAGTTTGACCAATGACCATTTGGATGATCCAGAGGATCATGGGAGAAAGTCATGTGGTCAGATGAGACCAAAATAGACCTTTTTGGTCTTAATTCCACTCGTCGTGTTTGGAGGAAGAAGAATGATGAGCACCATCCAAAAAACACCATCCCTACTGTGAAGCATGGGGGTGGAAACATCATGCTTTGGGGTGTTTTTCTGCACATGGGACAGGACGACTGCACTGTATAAGGAGAGGATGACCAGGGACATGTATTGAGAGATTTTGGGGAACAACCTCCTTCCTCAGTTAGAGCATTGAAGATGGGTCGCGACTGGGTCTTCCAACATAAATAGAGGAGAAAATACTTATTTGCAGCAGTAACATACAAATTAATTATTTAAAAAATCAAACAATGTGATTTCCAGATTTTTTTTTTAGATTATGTCTCTCACAGTGGACATGGACCTAAGATAAACATTTCAGACCCTCCGTGATTTCTAGGTGGGAGAACACAGGGTGTTCAAATACTTATTTGCCTTAGTGGAACCTCTGTATTAAATGACACAATGTGGATTACCTTTTGGGTCCTCGTTGAAAGGTCATAGGATGGCCCATAGAACGTTCACTCTTCACTGACAAAGGCCTGGGACCAGTCGACTCCATCTTCTCCAAACTAGAAAATATAAAAGGATATTAATGAGTACATTTACAGTGAGGCAAATAAGTATTTGAACACTCTGTGATTTTGCAAGTTCTCCCACTTAGAAATCATGGAGGGTCTGAAATGTTCATCTTATGTGCATGTCCACAGTGAGAGACACGATCTAAATCTGGAAATCACATTGTATGATTTTTTTTAAATAATTTATTTGTATGTTACTGCTGCAAATAAGTATTTGAACACCTGTCTATCAGCTAGAATTCTGACCCTCAAAGACCTGTTAGTCCACCTTTAAAAAGTCCACCTCCACTCCACTTATTATCCTAAATTAGAAGCTCCTGTTTGAGGTCGTTAGCTGCATAAAGACACCTGTCCACCCCAGACAATCAGTAAGACTCCAACTACTGACATGGACAAGACCACAGAACTGTCAAAATGCAGAAGAGACAAAACTGTAGATCTCCACAAGGCTGGAAAGGGCCAAGCAGCTTGGTGAAAAAAGATGCACTGTTGGAGCAATTATTAGAAAATGGAAGAAGCTAAACATGACTGTTAATCTCCCTCGGACTGGGGCTCCATGTGAGATCTCACCTCGTGGGGTCTCAATGATCCTAAGAAAGGAGAGGAATCAACCCAGAACTACACAAGAGGAGCTGGTTAATGACCTGAAAAGAGCTGGGACCACCGTTTCCACGGTTACTGTTAGTAATACACTAAGACGTCATGGTTTAAAATCATGGCACAGAAGGTTCCCCTGATTAAACCAGCACATGTCCAGGCCCGTCTTAAGTTTGACCAATGACCATTTGGATGATCCAGAGGATCATGGGAGAAAGTCATGTGGTCAGATGAGACCAAAATAGACCTTTTTGGTCTTAATTCCACTCGTCGTGTTTGGAGGAAGAAGAATGATGAGCACCATCCAAAAAACACCATCCCTACTGTGAAGCATGGGGGTGGAAACATCATGCTTTGGGGTGTTTTTCTGCACATGGGACAGGACGACTGCACTGTATAAGGAGAGGATGACCAGGGACATGTATTGAGAGATTTTGGGGAACAACCTCCTTCCTCAGTTAGAGCATTGAAGATGGGTCGCGACTGGGTCTTCCAACATAAATAGAGGAGAAAATACTTATTTGCAGCAGTAACATACAAATTAATTATTTAAAAAATCAAACAATGTGATTTCCAGATTTTTTTTTTAGATTATGTCTCTCACAGTGGACATGGACCTGAGATAAACATTTCAGACCCTCCGTGATTTCTAGGTGGGAGAACACAGGGTGTTCAAATACTTATTTGCCTTAGTGGAACCTCTGTATTAAATGACACAATGTGGATTACCTTTTGGGTCCTCGTTGAAAGGTCATAGGATGGCCCATAGAACGTTCACTCTTCACTGACAAAGGCCTGGGACCAGTCGACTCCATCTTCCCCAAACTAGAAAATATAAAAGGATATTAGTGAGTACATTTAAATGTAAGTCTTTTATAATCTATAATCTTATATAATCTACAAGTTTAGATCAGGGTCTGGAGGACTAAAGGGGAGAGTGAGGAGGGGGCGGGGTCTGGAAATAATCGTACTGAGTTTATTTGTGGTAGAATAAAGTTTAGTCGCCCCAGAGCTGAAGAAGTGAAGTTTATTTACTTCAGTACAGGAGCCTCGACACATTATGACAGTGTTGTCCAGTCAGGTCCAGTCCAGCTATGCTTCTGTTGTAGGGAGTATTATACCTCTGATTACATAGATGATAATGACTCAAATTTTGAAGTACAATAAATTGTTTGATGATAAACAATAATATTAAAACTAACTTAAGCCGCTGACATAATGACCCTAAAACAGGTTTATCCCCAAAAAACGACTCTACATGTGTAAAATGATTAAAAACATGAACGTGCCATAAACACAGAGCAGAATGGAACACTTTAAGAGTTATTTGAGTCGTGTGTGAGGCACAAAAACACAACTTCCCTTCAGTTTTCTTCTACAACAGAAGAAGTAAACAACAAGTAAACACCAACATCAATAATCACGTTAACAAAAGTAAAATTCAAATCTGTCAATCTGTCGACCGAGCTAAAACAGAAACAGTCAAAACAAACAGGTGTTAGCTTCAGTGTCGTTAGCGCCTCCTTCAGACAGATATAAGGCAGTGTCCAGCAGGAATCTGACCACAACTGAAGAAGTGTCCTGGAGCAGCTGAACGTCTTTGTCCAGTGCAGTACAGTCTCTTTCTCATCCTGGAGTCCCACAGTGCTGTATTTCTGTGGTTTTAATGTTTATTCTGAACAGATCCAGAGGCTTTAAGGCTGAAACCTTTAATAAACTATCACCAGACTGATACCTGCTGGGGCCAGGATTCCTCTTTTGTGCAACATCACTCTGCTCTTCATCATCACTCTTCATCTTCCTCTTCCTTATTGTTTCCTGTAGATTTGACATTTTCACACCTATGGGAACACAAATGTCATTAAATATATAGATATATATATATTTTTTTCTTCCATAAAACACTGAGTGAAATTCACCATCAGAAAAATACACGTCTTTACAGAAGTACTGATGCAATTTAGAACAGTTTAACCAAACCACAGACACGACCACAAGACCACGGAAGTGTGTGAGGAAGTGTGTGAGGAAGTGTGTGAGGAAGTGTGTGAGGAAATGTGTGAGGAAGTGTGAGGAAGTGTGTGAGGATAGTATCAGTGGTACAACTCAGTGAAGTTTGTTTCACTTAACTCAATAAATTACTCTTGTACACTTCAAACTAATATATAATAAATAATAAATATTAAATGCATGGTGCTCTGGACATGGAGACTGGCTCTGGGGACGTGGAATGTCACCTCGCTGGGGGGGAAGGAGCCTAAGCTTGTGCGGGAGGTTGAGCGTTACCGGCTAGATATAGTCGGCCTCACCTCCACGCACAGCTCGGGCTCTGGAACCCAACTTCTTGAGAGGGGTTGGACTCTCCATTTCTCTGGCGTTGCCCGCGGGGAGCGGCGGTGAGCTGGTGTGGGCTTGCTCATTGCCCCACAGCTCAGCCGCTTCATGTTGGAGTTCACTCCGGTGACCGAGAGGGTCGCGTCCCTGCGCCTTCAGGTCGGGGACAGGTCTCTCACTGTTGTGTCGGCCTACGGGCCAAACAGCAGTGCAGAGTACCCGGCCTTCTTGGAGTCCCTGGGAGGAGTACTAGACAGTGCACCAACCGGGGACTCCGTTGTTCTCCTGGGGGACTTCAATGCCCATGTGGCTAACGACAGTGACACTTGGAGGGGCGTGATTGGGAAGAACAGCCTCCCTGATCTGAACCCGAGTGGTGTTTTGTTATTGGACTTCTGTGCTAGTCACAGTTTGTCCATAACAAAGACCATGTTCGAGCACAAGGGTGTCCATCGGTGCACGTGGCACCAGGACACTCTAGGTCGGAGGTCGATGATCGACTTTGTTGTCGTGTCATTTGACCTCCGACCACGTGTCTTGGACACTTGGGTGAAGAGAGGGGCTGAGCTGTCAACTGATCACCACCTGGTGGTGAGTTGGATCCGCTGGCGGAGGAGGAAGCCGGACAGACCTGGCAGACCCAAGCGTATTGTAAGGGTCTGTTGGGAACGCCTGGCAGAGCCCTCTGTCAGGGGGGTCTTCAACTCACACCTCCGGGAGAACTTCTCCCTGATCCCGGGGGAGGCTGGGGACATGGACTCCGAGTGGGCCATGTTCTCCACCTCTATTGTTGATGCGGCTGCTCGTAGTTGCGGTCGTAAGGTCTGCGGTGCTTGTCGCGGCGGCAATTCCCGAACCCGGTGGTGGACACCGGAAGTAAGGGATGCCGTCAACCTGAAGAAGGAGTCCTATCGAGCCTTGTTGGCTCGTGAGACTCCTGAGGCAGCTGATGAGTACAGGCGGGCCAAGCGTGCCGCGGCTCGGGCAGTCACAGAGGCAAAAACTCGGGGTTGGGAGGAGTTCGGGGAGGCCATGGAGGAGGACTATCGGACGGCCTTAAAGAGATTCTGGCAAACCGTCTGATGCCTCAGGAGGGGGAAGCAGTGCTTCACCAACACTGTTTACAGTGCGGGTGGAGAGCTGCTGACCTCGACTGGGGATGTTGTCGGGCGGTGGAAGGAATACTTTGAGGATCTCCTCAATCCCCCCGTCATGTCTTTCGAGGAGGAAGCAGAGACTGGGGACCCGGAGGCGGACTCGTCCATCACCCTGGCTGAAGTTACAGAGGTGGTTGGCAAGCTCCTCGGTGGCAAGGCTCCGGGGGTGGACGAGATCCGTCCTGTGTACCTCAAGTCTCTGGATGTTGTGGGTCTTGGCTGACACGTCTCTGCAACATCGCGTGGCGGTCGGGGACAGTACCTCTGGAGTGGCAGACCGGGGTGGTGGTCCCTCTGTATAAGAAGGGGGACCGGAGGGTGTGTTCCAATTACAGGGGAATCACACTCCTCAGCCTTCCCAGTTAGGTCTATTCCAGAGTCGAACCTCGGATTCAGGAGGAGCAGTGTGGTTTTCGTCCTGGTCGTGGAACACTGGACCAGCTCTATACTCTCCATCGGGTCCTTGAGGGTTCATGGGAGTTTGCCCAACCAGTCCACATGTGTTTTGTGGATCTGGAGAAGGCATTCGACCGTGTCCCTCGTGGTGTCCTTTGGGGGGTGCTCTGGGAGTATGGGGTCCAGGGGCCTTTGCTAAGGGCTGTCCGGTCCCTGTATGACCGGAGCAGGAGCTGTGTTCGCATTGCCGGCAGTAAGTCAGACCTGTTCCCGGTGCATGTTGGACTCAGTCAGGGCTGCCCTTTGTCACCGGTTCTGTTCATTATATTTATGGACAGAATTTCTAGGCGCAGCCAGAGGGTGGAGGGGGCCTGGTTCAGGGGCCGGATTTCATCTCTGCTGTTTGCAGATGATGTTGTCCTGATGGCTTCATCGAGCCAGGACCTGCAGCACTGGGGCAGTTTGCAGCCGAGTGTGAAGCAGCTGGGATGAGAATCAGCTCCTCCAAATCCGAGGCCATGGTTCTCGACCGGAAAAAGGTGGTTTGCTCTCTCCGGGTGGGTGGGGAGTCTCTGCCTCAAGTGGAGGAGTTCAAGTATCTCGGGGTCTTGTTCACAAGTGAGGGAAGGATGGAGCGGGAGATTGACAGGCAGATCGGTGCAGCGTCTGCAGTGATGCGGTTGCTGTATCGGTCCGTTGTGGTGAAGAAGGAGCTGAGCCCAAAGACAAAGCTCTCCATTTACCTCAATCTACGTTCCTACCCTCACCTATGGTCATGAGCTTTGGGTAATGACCGAAAGGACAAGATCGCGGATACAAGCGGCTGAAATGGGTTTCCTTCGCAGAGTGGCCGGGCGCACCCTTAGGGATAGGGTGAGGAGCTCGGTCACACGTGAGGAGCTCGGAGTAGAGCCGCTGCTCCTACACGTTGAGAGGAACCAGCTGAGGCTCGGGCATCTGCTCAGGATGCCTCCTGGACGCCTCCCTAGGGAGGTGTTCTGGGCATGTCCCACCGGGAGGAGGCCCCGGGGAAGACCCAGGACAGACTGGAGGGACTATGTCTCTCGGTTGGCCTGTGAACGCCTTGGGGTCGCACCGGAGGAGCTGGAGGACATGTCTGGGGTGAGGGAAGTTTGGGAGTCCCTGCTTAGACTGCTGCCCCCGCGACCCAGCCCCGGATAAGAGGAAGAAAATGGATGGATGGATGCATGGTGCACGTAGATTCTATAAAACATGTCATATTTTATTGTATTTTAATGTATTTTTATGGTTTATTAATTTATATATTTTTCTGTAGCTTCCAGGTAGTAAACAAAGTCCCCAGGAATCAAACACACCTTTTGGTTTCCAGACTTAACACTTAAATAAAAAAATTAAAGAAGTTTTCCAATAACTTCTACGTCAGACGTCCTCGATTATAGGTTGGATTCTCCTTTCCAGTCCCAAGAACAGACCTCGCCAGAGAGGACTCGGTCGTCCTACATAAACAGAGGAACCACCGCGTCAGTCAGTCGAGACGCACTGTCCCCGACCGCCACGTTACAGAGAGACAAGTCAGGAAAGACTCAGAGCATCCAGCGACTTTAGATACTCAGGACGGATCTCATCCAGCCCAACCCCCTCAGCGGTCCCCCTCGGAGTCCTAGGTCACTGCTTCCTCCTCTGAAGATGTCGCGGTGGGATTGAGGAGATACTTAACGTATTCTTCAAACACTGGAGGTGATAGTCCTAATCCACGGCCTCCCCAAACTCCGCTCAGTCCAGAGTTTTTGCCTGTGTGACCCACGAGCTGCAGCGTGACCTGTCACTGCCTCAGGAGTCCTACAACCCGACAAGACGGGATCAGACTCCTTCACCCGACCCTTAGTTTCAGCATCTTCCACCGGGAGACAGATGTAACTCGTTCGTATATATGTATAATTCATGTATAATTACACAAAATGCTGCTTGTGTTTATCACAGTTTTGTTCACACCTGGTGTTTAATTTTACGTGCAGCCTTGGTCCTCCAGCTGCTTCTTCTGTCTGTTACTTTCTTCTTCGTGTGTCCTTCTTCTCGTTCCTGGTATAAATTCAGATTTTGACTCCCACCCCTTCCCTTTGAGAGGTCAGAGGTCAGTCATCTATTGTGATCCCACTGTTAAAGTGTCCTCTTGTAATTATCTTTACTTTTGTTTACATCTGAGGTTATAATTTATTTGTATTTACCGTAAATTTGGGACTATAGAGCGCACCTGAATATAAGCCGCACCAGCTAAATTTGAAAAGAAAATCAATTTTGTACATATATAAGCCGCACCTGAATATAAGCTGCAGGTTTTTATGTTGTAACGTGAGATATTTACACAGAAAGACGGTACACGGACATGCTTTTTAAAAACTGTGCCTGAAAAGTGGCACCGACACGACAACAACATGGGATGAACACACCTGCAGGTTTAGAAAATAAAGCTGCACCAACACGGGCCGTCTGCTTTTATTTCCTCTTTTGTCGTCTTTTTACATCGACCAAGTTGGATTCATTGATACCGAGCTCACGTGCAGTGGCTCTATTTCCTTCTTTGTTGGTCAAACTCACGTGCAGTGGCTCTATTTCCTTCTTTAAAGGTCAAACTCACGTGCAGTGGCTCTATTTCCTTCTTTGTTGGTCAAACTCACGTGCAGTGGCTCTATTTCCTTCTTTGTTGGTCAAACTTACTTGCACTGGCTCTATTTCCTTCTTTATCTTAAAAACTGCATCATATCCATTTCATTTCTTCATGTGTTTTCCATGCTGCGCCGTGACCGTTCAAAATCAAAACTAGTGAATTCTTCAGCTCATAATCTTTCCCCACGTCTGTCTCACTTTTACGTTTACAGCCAGAGAGCGCCCCCCGGTGGCCGTTATCCAGTAAAATTCTATGAATAAGCCGCGCTGCTGTATCGGCCGCAGGGTTCAAAGCTTGGGGGAAAAAGTCGTGGCTCATAGTCCGAAATTTACGGTAAGTTAATATCGAGCTCCTGTGTTGTTTCGTTGTTTTCGTTTGTTCGTGTGGGCGAGTGCGGGGCGATGTTGACCTTGTCCATCGTCTTCTCTCGTGTCGTGTGCGCCGGACCGACGTGTCGCGGCACACGTTCATAAAGTTTTGTACTTTTACTGCACAGATTAAAGCTGATTCCAAAAGTTCCCGCGGTGTCTTGTGGCTCCTTAGCGCCTCACAACACGACGCAGAAGTCCCCCGGTCACACAGAGACCTCATGACCACAGCCACGAGCGGCCGCATCGACAACCGAGGAGGAGAACGCGGTCCACTCCGACTCAGTGACCCTTACTCTGCAGCTTCCTCCTCTGTCAACGAATCACGGACGTTTCCCAAGTCCAGGTCAGCAGACTCCGTCCTCGTGTCCACTCTCAGGACTTGAGCAATTTGTATAAGAAAGTCAGTATGACCATCAGTCGTTTGCGTAACACTTCAGAATAAATATCTGACATGCTGTACGTCTTTTTGAATGTTTAGACCATTAGTTTGTCTAAATGATCGAAATATAATACAGAAGATCCATTTGAGCCGCCTTAAAGGGCTCGTGCTACACCGAGGCTCATGGGAATTATTATCACAGGCTGGAAAAGTTAATATTTTGATTTAATAGACTGATGTATAAATGTTTAATAATAAAAAAAAAAGCATAAATAAATGAAAAACGGGTGGAGCGAGTTCTGGGGATTTCCAGTGGACTCAGATGAAAGAAGAGCCCAGTCATTCCTAACCAAAGATCATATGTCAACTGAAAACTGAAAAACTGGTTTATCGTGTTCGTAAAGTTACAGCAGCGTGAAATGCACCTCATCCAGAAGAGCATTGTTAAAGTTCAAGGTTAAACGTGGGTCATCTCAAACGGTCAGAGAAAGTGTGTAACAACATTCAAGTTCACACTTTTTCATGAATGTAACAAAAACAATCTCCCAGAAAATGGAGTTAAACTGACAATTAAACCTAAAGTAAAAGAAACACAATTTAAAATGTGTCTGAAAATTCATCCAGTGTCAAGTTTAATTAATAAAACAGAAAGAAGAAACTACAGAGCATCTGTTTTTTACTTGTCCTGTGTCTGAGAAATTCTGCCGTGACATTAGACACAAAACTCCCCTGATTTAAATGAATGATGTGGATTAAAATGTATCGCAAAAGACGAAGTTTAAATCTGTCAACTGGACCAATGGTTTGTCCACAGATTTAAACTTGGTCTTTTCCTCTGGATCAGACGCCTGAGGGACACAGACATTAAACTGTATCTGACACTGAGGATCATTTTCCACATTCACTCCACCCGCTGCTTTCAACATCTGATGAACAACATTTTTATTCTCCTCGTCCCCCGTGACTGTCCTTAAATCTGTCATAATTCAATTCAATTCATTTATTTTTGTAACGCCCAAAATCACAACAACAGTTGTCTGAAGGGCGTTCATGTTTTGGTTGATGGGGGAAACCGGAGTACCCGGAGGAAACCCATCCAGACACGAGGAGAAACATGAAAAACTCCACACAGAAAGGCCTGGTGACCCGGGGATCAACCAAACCTTCTGCTGTGAGACATGAGCCACTCAGCCACCGTGCTGTCATATTCCACGTCCCAGGTCCTTTTGTGTGAACGTTGCTTTTATAATCTAACCTCTACATCTATTTTACATCTGGCCCTTTGAGGACAGACACTTTACTGATGTGGCCCTCGGTGAAAATGTGTTTGACGCTGTTCTGTGTCATTTCATATGAGGCCTGTGCAGGACACAGTGATGGAAACAGTGAAAAAAACAAACTAAAGTCTGAACTCTGCCTTTTCCCCACGTGTCTCCCGCGCGCTCCCGTCAGCCCGCGCGCTCCCGTCAGCCCGCGCGCTCCAGGACCCTCCTCGTGTCCAGAGCGCGCGAGCTCACACTTTTGACTTTTTGGGCTCTTGTTTGTTTGTTTTCTTTGATAAGTTCAGTCTTTTCTCTCTAAATTGACCCTTGTCAAACATACATGACTTTAGAGACGTGCAGATGTGGAAACAGTGAAAAACAACAGCAAATAAAGAACAACAGACACAGACACGTCACATAAGATGAAGAGACCAGGGATTAAAAGTCTATAAACATAAAACATGTAAACATTTCTCATGTGTTTCCTCCATAAACACGAGTGTAGTTCATGCACGTGTTTAATGTGACGTTGTATAAAGTTATAGAACAAACGCGTCATGAAGTGTCAGAAAATTACACAAGAGGCTGTTTACAGTCTGCAGATTAAAGTGCGCAGTTCCACGGGGGCGGACCTGACGCGGAAAATACCGAGTCTATTCAGTGACATTTAGTTTAAAACACTAAAAAACAGCAGCATCGTGTGTCTATAAAACATAAAACAACAAGAAAAGACATTTTAAACAGAGATACAGACCTGTGCGTGCTCCGTCTGCTCCTCTGTGTTCCTGTGTCTCTGCTCTTCCCTCAAACTCCCTGCTCCTCCTCTGTGTCTGAGCTCTGAAACTCTCTGCTCCTCCAATCAACAGAACAGTTTCGGTTTCATTTTTACATAAAATAAACACCAGATGGCGCCTTATCTACACCTGCCATTCACGGTTAAACCGTCACTAACAGAACAACCACAAAACCACATCATCACTAACACCTCCTGCATTTCTGTTAAGTTTAATAAAAGAAAAACACTGAAAACTCACAGAGCCCATCCCCCTCATCAAGAGCCTGTGACATGTGGCCTATAATGGACCGAGTTACACTGTTTATGACAGGCTGAATATTAATAACAACACAATAAAAAATACATTAATTAAAATAGTAATAATAATAATAATAATAATAATAATAATAATAATAATAATAATAGGCAGGCAGGTGTTAGACTTTATTTATTATGATTTTATTTTATAACCACGTTAGGTCCTATTATTTGTTGTTGCTATGGTAACAGTGACAGCAGTATAATGACAATAAAGGCTGAATGTGCTCACTGTAAAAAGAAGAGGTCCATCAATCTTTATTTTAATAAGAGTAACTGGGCCCTTGGTGTTTGGGGTGTGAGGTGTGACCTCTCCTGCCCCCTACTGGACACTCACCATAAATCCATGTTCAAAAAATGTTAATAAATGAATCTAAATAAATAAATAAATAATAAATTAATTAATCTCTAGTCCCTAGTTTTTATCTCTAGTGCTACTTAAATAATAATGTAACTGTCGCATCGTAAATAAAATCATTTTAACAGTTAGAATTAGACTACAATTTTTCTGAGGAAATTAAACCGCCTCAGTGCAGGACGTCAAACTGGAGCATGTTCAAAGTTTGTCAGAAAAGTTGAATCATGATCATTATTTCTTTTGACCTGTATCTTAAACCTTTAACCCCAGAGCGCCCCCTGGTGCATACTGTTGTGGAATTTGTAACAGTAAAAAACCTTAAAGATATAAAAGTCCGGTTTATTGAATCAACTGTGCACAATTGTCAAAGATCTGTGTCCCCGCAGTGTCGTCTCGCCCTCAGCTCACAAATGTAAACACAGAGTATTTATACCAACAAAACGATCTTACCAGTTTAGTCTAATCCAAGGGGCTGGAGGACGTCAGACGCACGAACAGAGATACACCCAAACATAACAGATGGTATTATGAAGGTCAGGTCAAAAAGATCCATAATAATACAAATAAAGATTTATGTTAGAGAAAGACATAACAGTACAGATGAACTCCTTCTGGTTTTGTGATCGATGTAAAGTCGAGATAAAGGTCTGGTTTTATTAAATGTAAACAAGTCTCTGTTTAGGCCAACACCTTCATGAACCGTGACACGAAACACTCATTATCAGCACAGTTTAGGAATAAAACACAACAAAGTCAAAGTCAAAGTCTGTCCCAACAAGTCCTGGTCTAGGCTTGGTCTAGTCTTGGTCTAGTCTTGGTTTAGTCTTGGTCTAGTCTTGGTTTAGTCTTGGTCTAGTCTTGGTCTAGTCTTGGTTTAGTCTTGGTCTTGTCTTGGTCTAGTCTTGGTTTAGTCTTGGTCTAGTCTTGGTTTAGTCTTGGTCTAGTCTTGGTCTAGTCTTGGTTTAGTCTTGGTCTAGTCTTGGTCTAGTCTTGGTTTAGTCTTGGTCTAGTCTTGGTTTAGTCTTGGTTTAGTCTTGGTCTTGTCTTGGTCTAGTCTTGGTTTAGTCTTGGTCTAGTCTTGGTTTAGTCTTGGTCTAGTCTTGGTCTAGTCTTGGTCTAGTCTTGGTTTAGTCTTGGTCTAGTCTTGGTTTAGTCTTGGTCTAGTCTTGGTCTAGTCTTGGTCTAGTCTTGGCCTAGTCTTGGTCTAATCTTGGTCTAGTCTTGGTCTAGTCTTGGTTTAGTCTTGGTCTAGTCTTGGTCTCGTCTTGGTCTAGTCTTGGTTTAGTCTTGGTCTAGTCTTGGTTTAGTCTTGGTCTAGTCTTGGTCTAGTCTTGGTCTAGTCTTGGTCTAGTCTTGGTTTAGTCTTGGTCTAGTCTTGGTCTAGTCTTGGTTTAGTCTTGGTTTAGTCTTGGTCTAGTCTTGGTCTAGTCTTGGTTTAGTCTTGGTCTAGTCTTGGTCTAGTCTTGGTTTAGTCTTGGTTTAGTCTTGGTATAGTCTTGTTCTAGTCTTGGTCTCGTCTTGGTCTCGTCTTGGTTTAGTCTTGGTTTAGTCTTGGTTTAGTCTTGGTTTAGTCTTGGTCTAGTCTTGGTCTAGTCTTGGTCTAGTCTTGGTCTTGTCTTGGTCTAGTCTTGGTTTAGTCTTGGTCTAGTCTTGGTTTAGTCTTGGTCTAGTCTTGGTCTAGTCTTGGTTTAGTCTTGGTCTAGTCTTGGTCTAGTCTTGGTTTAGTCTTGGTCTAGTCTTGGTTTAGTCTTGGTTTAGTCTTGGTCTTGTCTTGGTCTAGTCTTGGTTTAGTCTTGGTCTAGTCTTGGTTTAGTCTTGGTCTAGTCTTGGTCTAGTCTTGGTCTAGTCTTGGTTTAGTCTTGGTCTAGTCTTGGTTTAGTCTTGGTCTAGTCTTGGTCTAGTCTTGGTCTAGTCTTGGCCTAGTCTTGGTCTAATCTTGGTCTAGTCTTGGTCTAGTCTTGGTTTAGTCTTGGTCTAGTCTTGGTCTCGTCTTGGTCTAGTCTTGGTTTAGTCTTGGTCTAGTCTTGGTTTAGTCTTGGTCTAGTCTTGGTCTAATCTTGGTCTAGTCTTGGTCTAGTCTTGGTTTAGTCTTGGTCTAGTCTTGGTCTAGTCTTGGTTTAGTCTTGGTTTAGTCTTGGTCTAGTCTTGGTCTAGTCTTGGTTTAGTCTTGGTCTAGTCTTGGTCTAGTCTTGGTTTAGTCTTGGTTTAGTCTTGGTATAGTCTTGTTCTAGTCTTGGTCTCGTCTTGGTCTAGTCTTGGTTTAGTCTTGGTTTAGTCTTGGTTTAGTCTTGGTTTAGTCTTGGTCTAGTCTTGGTCTAGTCTTGGTCTAGTCTTGGTTTAGTCTTGTTCTAGTCTTGGTCTAGTCTTGGTCTAGTCTTGGTCTAGTCTTGGTTTAGTCTTGGTCTAGTCTTGGTCTAGTCTTGGTTTAGTCTTGGTCTAGTCTTGGTCTAGTCTTGGTCTAGTCTTGGTCTAGTCTTGGTCTAGTCTTGGTTTAGTCTTGGTCTAGTCTTGGTTTAGTCTTGGTCTAGTCTTGGTCTAGTCTTGGTCTAGTCTTGGTTTAGTCTTGGTCTAGTCTTGGTCTAGTCCTGGTCTAGTCTTGGTCTAGTCTTGGTCTAGTCTTGGTTTTGTCTTGGTCTAGTCTTGGTCTAGTCTTGGTCTAGTCTTGGTCTAATCTTGGTTTAGTCTTGGTTTAGTCTTGGTCTAGTCTTGGTCTAGTCCTGGTCTAGTCTTGGTCTAGTCTTGGTCTTGTCTTGGTCTAGTCTTGGTCTAGTCTTGGTCTAGTCTTGGTTTAGTCTTGGTCTTGTCTTGGTCTAGTCTTGGTTTAGTCTTGGTCTAGTCTTGGTTTAGTCTTGGTCTAGTCTTGGTCTAGTCTTGGTTTAGTCTTGGTCTAGTCTTGGTCTAGTCTTGGTTTAGTCTTGGTCTAGTCTTGGTTTAGTCTTGGTTTAGTCTTGGTCTTGTCTTGGTCTAGTCTTGGTTTAGTCTTGGTCTAGTCTTGGTTTAGTCTTGGTCTAGTCTTGGTCTAGTCTTGGTCTAGTCTTGGTTTAGTCTTGGTCTAGTCTTGGTTTAGTCTTGGTCTAGTCTTGGTCTAGTCTTGGTCTAGTCTTGGCCTAGTCTTGGTCTAATCTTGGTCTAGTCTTGGTCTAGTCTTGGTTTAGTCTTGGTCTAGTCTTGGTCTCGTCTTGGTCTAGTCTTGGTTTAGTCTTGGTCTAGTCTTGGTTTAGTCTTGGTCTAGTCTTGGTCTAATCTTGGTCTAGTCTTGGTCTAGTCTTGGTTTAGTCTTGGTCTAGTCTTGGTCTAGTCTTGGTTTAGTCTTGGTTTAGTCTTGGTCTAGTCTTGGTCTAGTCTTGGTTTAGTCTTGGTCTAGTCTTGGTCTAGTCTTGGTTTAGTCTTGGTTTAGTCTTGGTATAGTCTTGTTCTAGTCTTGGTCTCGTCTTGGTCTCGTCTTGGTTTAGTCTTGGTTTAGTCTTGGTTTAGTCTTGGTTTAGTCTTGGTCTAGTCTTGGTCTAGTCTTGGTCTAGTCTTGGTCTTGTCTTGGTCTAGTCTTGGTTTAGTCTTGGTCTAGTCTTGGTTTAGTCTTGGTCTAGTCTTGGTCTAGTCTTGGTTTAGTCTTGGTCTAGTCTTGGTCTAGTCTTGGTTTAGTCTTGGTCTAGTCTTGGTTTAGTCTTGGTTTAGTCTTGGTCTTGTCTTGGTCTAGTCTTGGTTTAGTCTTGGTCTAGTCTTGGTTTAGTCTTGGTCTAGTCTTGGTCTAGTCTTGGTCTAGTCTTGGTTTAGTCTTGGTCTAGTCTTGGTTTAGTCTTGGTCTAGTCTTGGTCTAGTCTTGGTCTAGTCTTGGTCTAGTCTTGGTCTAGTCTTGGTCTAGTCTTGGTCTAGTCTTGGTTTAGTCTTGGTCTAGTCTTGGTCTCGTCTTGGTCTAGTCTTGGTTTAGTCTTGGTCTAGTCTTGGTTTAGTCTTGGTCTAGTCTTGGTCTAATCTTGGTCTAGTCTTGGTCTAGTCTTGGTTTAGTCTTGGTCTAGTCTTGGTCTAGTCTTGGTTTAGTCTTGGTTTAGTCTTGGTCTAGTCTTGGTCTAGTCTTGGTTTAGTCTTGGTCTAGTCTTGGTCTAGTCTTGGTTTAGTCTTGGTTTAGTCTTGGTATAGTCTTGTTCTAGTCTTGGTCTCGTCTTGGTCTAGTCTTGGTTTAGTCTTGGTTTAGTCTTGGTTTAGTCTTGGTTTAGTCTTGGTCTAGTCTTGGTCTAGTCTTGGTCTAGTCTTGGTTTAGTCTTGTTCTAGTCTTGGTCTAGTCTTGGTCTAGTCTTGGTCTAGTCTTGGTTTAGTCTTGGTCTAGTCTTGGTCTAGTCTTGGTTTAGTCTTGGTCTAGTCTTGGTCTAGTCTTGGTCTAGTCTTGGTCTAGTCTTGGTCTAGTCTTGGTTTAGTCTTGGTCTAGTCTTGGTTTAGTCTTGGTCTAGTCTTGGTCTAGTCTTGGTCTAGTCTTGGTTTAGTCTTGGTCTAGTCTTGGTCTAGTCCTGGTCTAGTCTTGGTCTAGTCTTGGTCTAGTCTTGGTTTTGTCTTGGTCTAGTCTTGGTCTAGTCTTGGTCTAGTCTTGGTCTAATCTTGGTTTAGTCTTGGTTTAGTCTTGGTCTAGTCTTGGTCTAGTCCTGGTCTAGTCTTGGTCTAGTCTTGGTCTTGTCTTGGTCTAGTCTTGGTCTAGTCTTGGTCTAGTCTTGGTTTAGTCCTGGTCTAGTCTTGGTCTAGTCTTGGTCTTGTCTTGGTTTAGTCTTGGTCTAGTCTTGGTCTAGTCTTGGTCTAGTCCTGGTCTAGTCTTGGTCTAGTCTTGGTCTTGTCTTGGTCTAGTCTTGGTCTAGTCTTGGTCTAGTCTTGGTTTAGTCCTGGTCTAGTCTTGGTCTAGTCTTGGTCTTGTCTTGGTTTAGTCTTGGTCTAGTCTTGGTCTAGTCTTGGTCTAGTCCTGGTCTAGTCTTGGTCTAGTCTTGGTCTTGTCTTGGTCTTGTCTTGGTCTAGTCTTGGTCTAGTCTTGGTCTAATCTTGGTCTAGTCTTGGTCTAGTCTTGGTTTAGTCTTGGTCTAGTCTTGGTCTAGTCTTGGTTTAGTCTTGGTTTAGTCTTGGTCTAGTCTTGGTCTAGTCTTGGTTTAGTCTTGGTCTAGTCTTGGTCTAGTCTTGGTTTAGTCTTGGTTTAGTCTTGGTATAGTCTTGTTCTAGTCTTGGTCTCGTCTTGGTCTAGTCTTGGTTTAGTCTTGGTTTAGTCTTGGTTTAGTCTTGGTTTAGTCTTGGTCTAGTCTTGGTCTAGTCTTGGTCTAGTCTTGGTTTAGTCTTGTTCTAGTCTTGGTCTAGTCTTGGTCTAGTCTTGGTCTAGTCTTGGTTTAGTCTTGGTCTAGTCTTGGTCTAGTCTTGGTTTAGTCTTGGTCTAGTCTTGGTCTAGTCTTGGTCTAGTCTTGGTCTAGTCTTGGTCTAGTCTTGGTTTAGTCTTGGTCTAGTCTTGGTTTAGTCTTGGTCTAGTCTTGGTCTAGTCTTGGTCTAGTCTTGGTTTAGTCTTGGTCTAGTCTTGGTCTAGTCCTGGTCTAGTCTTGGTCTAGTCTTGGTCTAGTCTTGGTTTAGTCTTGGTCTAGTCTTGGTCTAGTCTTGGTCTAGTCTTGGTCTAATCTTGGTTTAGTCTTGGTTTAGTCTTGGTCTAGTCTTGGTCTAGTCCTGGTCTAGTCTTGGTCTAGTCTTGGTCTTGTCTTGGTCTAGTCTTGGTCTAGTCTTGGTCTAGTCTTGGTTTAGTCCTGGTCTAGTCTTGGTCTAGTCTTGGTCTTGTCTTGGTTTAGTCTTGGTCTAGTCTTGGTCTAGTCTTGGTCTAGTCCTGGTCTAGTCTTGGTCTAGTCTTGGTCTTGTCTTGGTCTAGTCTTGGTCTAGTCTTGGTCTAGTCTTGGTTTAGTCCTGGTCTAGTCTTGGTCTAGTCTTGGTCTTGTCTTGGTTTAGTCTTGGTCTAGTCTTGGTCTAGTCTTGGTCTAGTCTTGGTCTTGTCTTGGTCTTGTCTTGGTCTAGTCTTGGTCTAGTCTTGGTCTAGTCTTGGTTTAGTCCTCGTTTAGTCCTATGAGCTCCTCGTCTATGAGAACTCGAGTTATAAAACCCTGACAGGATAAATAATAATAATGTCTTACACTTGTACTGCTCTTCACAGTCTTGTCAAAGCCTCTACACTAGAGTCATTATTCATTCATTTCCACGCTACTATTGTAGCCACAGCTGCCCTGGGGCTGATTGACAGAAGCGAGGCTGCCAATCTGCGCCATCGGTGATGAAAATCCTGGGAAAACAACCCACAGTGACTGATGAGGAGCGGAGTCTGGGTTGTAATATCTTAATTTATATAAATTCTCTTTATTGGCAAAAAAATGCATAAGAACTATTGATTTGTTCAGATGGTCAGATTTAGAGAATACACATATGCACGAGTGTGCACGAGTATGCATGTATATACTCGTATATGCATGTATATACTCGTATATGCATGTATATAAATGCATTTTAATTTATTTGTGTAGATTGAAAAATACAGACGTGGCAGAAATTTAAAATTTAGCTTTTAGTTGAATTGTTTTCCAAATTTGAATATTGGCCCCGTACTGTTCCTCACGCTTTCATTGTGCTGCACAGATCAATATGTATTTCACCAGAGTAAACTCTATATCCTGAGTCCATTAGTGAGAGGTTCATGATTTTACTAGTCCTAATAACAGATCTCTAAATTAATTCATACCCAGGAATCAACAGCAATATGTGGCCGAAGCTTTATCATCTGTAAACCGGGAATTAATCCTGTCCAATGATGATCCTCAACTAAACTGTTCTAGATGTTATATCAATCTTCTCCATTAGAGGGAAACAAAAATTAAAAACAAAATGTAATTTGCCATGGCTGAACAAAGAATGTAGGAAACTAATGAAAACTAGAGACCAGTGACTGAAACAATTTCTGAAAACAGGTCTAATTATAGACAGATTTACTCATATATGAAATAAATGCATGTTAATGAACAGACATGACATGAACATAAACACATCAGATAAAAGCCAAAGTCTAATTTCCATCCGTTGTCCCAAGGGCTGGGGTCACAGAAGGGTCAAAATAAAAATTACACAATTCCCATAGTTGCACCAGACAAAATACTGCACATTCCATTCATTGCACAGACCCAGTTTTTTACATTTTATTCCCACCCCCTTCATATTTTGCCCAAACATGCAAATTTGTCTCTATAGAAAAGTTAAAATCACATTTCCACTGTAGATGAAACATGTTTGGTTTGACCAGAGCCAGTTTTTCATTTGTGCTTTAAAAGAACTGTACGGGACATTCTGTCAGGGTTAGAGACTATTCCACAGGTCACACCTTGGACAGATACATCCTGACCAAAGGTGGCCCGTCTGTGGGGTCACAGGTCACCTCTGGTGGTGGCTCATGTGCTGAATTGTTTTTATATTTAATGCACTTCTTTAAGGGTGATGCCACTCCAAGGTATTTAAATTCTGGGACCAGATCAACTTCTACTCCATTGAGAAAGACATTTGACTGCTGTAGTTCAGTGTGATGTTTTGAGAAGAACATGCAGACCATTTTTATGTTTTTTAACAGGAGGCACGAGTCTTTAAGCAAGTTATGCACAGACAATAAGAAAGATGTGAGGTCCTCAGCAACTGTGAGGTCATCAGCAACTGTGAGGTCATCAGCAACTGTGAGGTCATCAGCAACTGTGAGGTCCTCAGCAACTGTGAGGTCCTCAGCAGCTGTGAGGTCCTCAGCAGCTGTGAGGTCATCAGCAGTTTGCTGAACGTTTTTGTCTTGAGTGTATGTGACTGCATCATCCACATACATCTGTGAGAATACATTTGGACAAGCATTTGGTAAGTTATTGATAAAGAGGGAGAATAAAACTGTCCCAAGGATTGACCCCTGTGGGACACCAACATCACAGTCTAAACACAAGGATTTTACACCATCAACTCCCACATACTGTTTCCTGTGGGACAGATATGATGTAAACCACTGAAGAGCTTGACTAAAGATGTTAAACTGACTCGATCTGGAGAAAGATCTGGTGGTTTACGGAGTAAAAGGTTTTCATCAAGTCTAAGAAAACAGCCCCAGCACAGGGACTCTTGTCCAGCAAGCTCTTAATGTTTTCTGTTAACACACACAGGGCAGTGTCTGTGGAGTGATGGTACGAAAGACAAACTGTAGTGGATGTGAAGAGGGTTTGGTGTTTTCTGAATGAGCAGTGAGAAGTTTGACCACCCACTTCTCAGCTATTTTAGATATAACAGTGTGTTTATAGGTCGATAATTAGCCATGTCTGTTTTAGCACCTGATTTAAAAACTGGTGTAACCGCAGCTACTTTCCAATCAGAAGAACATACTGAGGAGATGGGTGATTAGAGGATCCTAAAAAAAGAAAACTTGTATTTAGACCAGTTGCACCAAGTGTTTTTGAGTTCTTTAAGCCTGTAATTACTTTGGCGACTTCATGGTCTGAAATGTCAGTGATCCTGAACAGAGCCCGATCAGGGTCATTGATATTATCAGTTATCAGACATTATTAGACGTGAAGAAAGCCTTTGACTTCATAAACCAGGGGCGTCAAACACATTTTCACTGAGGACCGCATCAGCAACATGGCTGCCCTGAAAAGGCCAGATGTAAAATAATCTGACTACTTTTTTAATTAGGTGTTTCTGTATTTATTACTTATTCAAGTTTCAAATATTGCATATGCATTTGCCCATTTGTCATGATCCCTGTCAGTCCTGCCATTTGAGGGCTATGCTAAGTAATAAAGTTTCTTAGTTGCATCACATATACATATATCAAAACACTGAATGCATATTAGTTTGAATAAAGCTTTTTAGATGCATTATATAATTCATATATCATATCAAAACATAATAATTCATATATGCTTTGAATATTGTCATGTAACCACCATTTTTATACTGAATTCATATATTCTTTGAATGCTGTATCCTTTTGAAGGTTGTTTAACAAGCACTAACTATTCACTCATGATAACAGTCTCTCTCTTTAAAGGCAACATTGTGTGATATGAATTATGGGAAACTGTTGGGGTTGTGTAAATGCTCCTTTACAGACACAAGGCGGTCGGATGAGACTCAAGGCCGAAAAACAGACCGGTGCAGCCGGGAGAGGTGAACGAGGCCGGAAGGAGGGATCAAGGCGTCAACCTGCTCAACATAATATTTGCATATTCATGTTGCATGTTACATTTTTATTCTTTGGGGCCAGGGAAAGGCAGACAGAGCCTCTGCACATACGAGGGACAGATCATATGACCCCAAGTGCTGTATTAGATTGTAACTGTCAGGGAAATAAACTTTTGAGATTTGAATTGACCGAATCCAATCGTCACTTTGATAGAACACGCCTAACAGATTTTTTGCACTTTCTCCCCTCCCTTCTATATCTGAGCCTGGGCGCAGATTTGGGCTCCTCCCACACACACCTGGACCTAATCCTATGATTATCTTTTACATAGACTATTGTTTAACTACTTGGTCTCTTGCCCCACAACACTTAAAACTACTGAAATCCTCTATAAAAGAGGTCTAGAAATACTTGATAAAAAAAACAAAAAAACAAAAAAAAACATTCCTCACCATCACTGTCACGTTCTGAAAAAGCACAGACTATTGGACTTTAACAACATGGTCAACATTAAAATAGTTTGATTTATAAGGTCCTACACTCCCTCGACCACCACCGTTAAATATAACAAAAGTTCAGCAAGGACCACACGAGCCACCACCAGAGGTGACCTGTGACCCCACAGACGGGCCACCTTTGGTCAGGATGTATCTGTCCAAGGTGTGACCTGTGGAATAGTCTCTAACCCTGACAGAATGTCCCGTACAGTTCTTTTAAAGCACAAATGAAAAACTGGTTCTGGTCAAACCAAACATGCTTCATCTACAGTGGAAATGTGATTTTAACTTTTCTATAGAGACAAATTTGTATGTTTGGGCAAAATATGAAGGGGGTGGGAATAAAATGCAAATGTCTTGAATGGGACAAACTGATGGAGTCTGTACAACTAATGGATTTTGCAATATTTGGATGGTGCAATTATGGGAACTGTACAATGAGTGTAGTGAGCAATTATTATTTTAGCCCTTCATTCACTGTTCATTATTGTTGCACAACTTCACAAAGCTGTACATTTTACATGCCAACAGTGAAAGCAATCAATTCTTTCATGTCTTGTGCCACCAAATTAAAAATAAATTGTATTGTCCAAGTTTTAATGATTTCTAACGCTGCATTTGCACAGAGACAGCTGCCATAAAACAGGCACAAACAGAGATGCAACGTTACTACAAATGTAAACACATTCTAAATGTAGGTGTGCTTACAGAACAAGGAATTAAATATTCTACTACAAAGGGGATCATTAAAGACACTTCTTGGTATTGGCGGAGGTTACTGAACTCATCTTTGAAGTGTTTGGAGCACAGAAACAGGACTTTCCTCACATTCACCGAGACATTCCCACCGAAAATAAAACATAACCATGAAAATAAAACTTAGCCATGAAAATAAAACTTACCCATGCTGTTCTCAGGGTTTGGATACAGGAGGTTGGTGTAATGAGTTGTGCTGGATAACACAACCAAGAACCAAGCATTTTGATTTGCAAGTTGGACATCCTTGAGCTTGGACTACAAAACCACAGAAAGTGTTGCTCCGTTAGTCCTTGACCTTGTTAATAGTTTCTGCTGTATTTTGTGTGAAGTGTTATATAGAAATATGTAACAGAAACTGAAAATATCTGAATGGATTGAAAAAATAAACTGTAAAATGAGTATAAATCTTTCTCTGCATCTACTTAAGTGATTAATTTAAACTTTTCTGCACTTCTAGACACACAAAATACACAAAAGGAATTTATTGGCACCATAAAACACACAGCAGCACGAGCGTTCCAAGTCCTAACTGCAGCAGAGACCCTTGAAAGGCAGTACCTTCAGTACCTAAACCGTCCCATCCCGTTCCTATGGAGACGAGGCTATGGGCACCGAAGGAGTTCCTAGAAAAGAGGTCCAAACTAGCATGTGTGAATTTTAATGAAAGGATGACATCTTAGCGTCCTGTGATTGGTTGTGGTGTGTAAGCAGCGAGACACTTTAAAAGTTCCTTCAGTATTAATCACGTTTCTGTCATATTAGTGCTTCATTAAAGTATTTTCTCATCACTGGTGTTCAAATACATCTTTATTAACCAGAATATAACCATATATTTCCTCATAGATCAGTATCTTCTCAGACGCTGTGAGTTGTGGTTGTTTCCACGCAGGTCTGTCACCACGATCACTATATTGACGTTCAGTCCATGACAGAGGGAACACTTCTGTTTTGGGCTCAGTGTTTGTACTGTGCTCCGTCTCTTTGCACCAGTGCGACGTTTGTAGTTATTCTGCAGTTTCAAATTTGAGCTGAAGAAGTTTGAATTAAGAACTTTTATGACTCGTTATAGATACAAACTAATTACTCAAGTGTTGCATTCTGCTCTTCATCTCAGTTTGTGTTTTTGAACATTACACACATTTACAGGAGGTTTTGGGAGATGATCCTCAGACGATCCTACACCACATGACCAGTCACACCCTCATCCAGGTTTGTACTGTGTGTTTTTCTTTCACCTGTTTTATGTTTTTTTACTTCTGTGCAGTGTCCGTGGGTGCATTATTATTAACTGGCTCCATTGACTTTGACTCCAATTCACTTTCTATTGAAAAACCGTTGCCCTTCTCTCTGTAACTGCTGCTGTCAGACTTGTCATTTTGGTCTTAAAATGTTCATCTTATTTCAATATTTTGTCCGTAAATCTAGATCTGAACATTGATAATCAGTCAGGCGCCGTTTTTCCCAGAGGGGACCTTTGCTAAGCAGGGGGCATTACCCAAAAACCTCCCTCACCATTGGAGAACTGCCATTTCATACTAAAAATCTGCAATATCACGTTTTAACATCAGACTCTCATGTGATGACCCGATACCAGCTCAAAATGATGCAACAGTTTCATGTTAAAACATGATACAAAACTATCAGGAAAAACGTTGTATGTAAAACAAGGAACTATGACATCAATTCAGGATCAATCCACGTTTGTGTGCACGTTTGAATGGCGAGATGTAGGCTTTGCTTCTGATGCTGACGTGACCTTTAGTATTAGTTGCAGCAGCAGCACCAGCAGCACCTCTGACCACATTAGCAGAAGTGAATGACCAAAAAAACAGAGAAGAAGAACGAACTAAACAGGATGTAAAGAATATCACACATTCAAAGAGCAGGAAGTGTAGGCACCAAGACAAATGAAGAAACTACAAGTTTTTCTGCCATTTTCAGTCTTGGTTTAGTCCTGGTTTAGACCCGGTTTAGACCTGGTTATGGCCTTCGGAGCACTAGTCCTGGTCTGGTCCATGCACAGTCTAAGTAAGTGAAACTTGTTTCTGTGTGATGCTGCATTTAAGCGTCGTCGTGTTATTCATAAATATGATTTTTTTTTTTATGCATGAGCGTGTGAACAACTCAAAATAACTCAAAGCTTCTTTGATATTTAAATTTCTAAATGTCTTTCACTCTTTGAACTCTGCTGTGCACTCGTGGCATTCCCTGACCCTGAGGCACAGAGACTCACTGACAGATGGCGGTTTGCAGGGTCTGTCCAAAAGTAAAGAGTGGGCACTCTGAGGGTTTGAATATAAGATATGAAATATATTTGCTGAACATATTTAATGTTTTTTTCTCTCCTTCTTTCTATATAATTCCATATTTCTTGCTTCATATATATGTATCTTCTGAACCAGGACTAGACCAGGACTGTGTAATACAGGTGTGCCACAAGGTGGAGCGAGTTCATCTGTTTTGTTCACGCTGTATACAAATGAATACCGGAACCATCAGCCAGACCTTCGTAACGGGGGTGACTGTATCTCCACCTGCCTTAAAGACATAAACTCTGGTCTGTCTTGGTGCAGTGAGCTTCACTTAACTCTTAATGTGAACAAAAGTAAGGAGATGGAGTTTGACCCCTGACCTCTGCAGACTCATGATCCTGTTATCATTGAGGGTAGACAAATGGAGTAGGTTGCATCTTTTAAATATTTGGGTGTGTATATGGACAACTTGTTCAGATGGAATGTACATGCAGATTTTGTTTGTTCAAAGCTCCACTTTTTAAGGAGACTTAGGCTGTTTGGTGTGAGCACAAAATCATGATCTGTTTTTATGATGCTGTTTTAGAGAGTCTTATACACCACCGTGTGGTGAATATGAAACTGTTCTGTCAGGCGTTACATCACTTTAAGAGTAACACATATAAACTCTCATTTGTCCACTTCTGTTTCCCTCTTGAACAAATGTGCTCAACAGAGGATTAAGTCCCTTTAATCTCCAGTGAGCTGGAGAGTGAGGTGAATGTGTTGAATGTGTGGTTTTATTAATGATATTTGTGAAAAGGGGCTGGTGCAGTGACTTGGACACTTTATGGCTGTGAAGACACAAAATAGTCACGTATTTGTCCCCTTGAAGATAAGAATGTTTATTTTAATCTTAAAGCAGGACTACAGCAGGTCTAAACCAGGTCTAAACCAGGTCTAAACCAGGTCTAAACCAGGTCTAAACCAGGTCTAAAACTTTGTCAGACCTTGAGTCTATTTGATGTGTGTTCCTTGTGCAGAACCCTGGGCACATTCACACAGACCAGGCTGAAGGAGCAGATGGAGCTGTCGTAGCGAACACACTGCTCCAATACACTTTATGGTTTAACTGCAGTCTGTTCGATGTTGTACATATTTATTTGTCAAAGTGTACTTCAGGCCCCACACTGCAGCTACTTCAGTCTTACGGGAATTGGCTTGTGTGTGTCTGAAACACTGTCTCAGCAAAATGTCAAAATAAATGTACATTTGATTAATATTGGTTTGTGACTTTTGTGTGTGCAGGGCTCCTGGCAGAAGACAACAGCTCAGGTAAAGACACTCACACACCAGGATAACCACTCTGCCACAGTAACACAGGGAGAACATGCACACTCCACTCAGATCAGAGTCTAACCCACAACCTCCTGGTGAGAGGAGGACACAGGATAACCACTTTGCCACTGTGTTTATGTAATCCCTCTGTTGTCCAGAGCAAAAAAAAAAAAAAAAAAAAATCTATTGTGTCTCTCACAGGTACCCCTGCTCTAAAACTTTTGTCCAGTTGACAAAATTGAATATTTGTTTTACTCTGGGCTGGACAGGGCTTAACTGCTCAGGTAAAGGGGCGGGGCTCACTGCTCAGGTAAAGGGGCGGGGCTCACTCTGTCTCTTGTCTGTTCAGAGCTCAGGCTGGTGGGAGGGGCCAGTCGCTGTGCTGGGACTGTGGAGGTGAGACACAGAGGAGAGTGGAGATGGGTGAATGAGCCCAATGGACTCTGGGTCCTGGAAGCTGGAGCTGCTGTGTGCAGAGACCTGGACTGTGGCTCTGCTGTTTATAGAGAACAAAGAGGTGATTTTCCACAGAGTTCAGTGTGGATGGTCTCGTCTGTCTGTGTGAAGACGTCTGCAGTGAGACACTGTGTCGTCCGTTCGGACTCCTCCTCCTGGGGTGTGGAGGTGAAGTGTTCAGGTAAATGTCTGATCTCACATTTTCATGTTTTTTTTGTTGTTTTTTTTGTTTTTTTTCTTGGTGTTGGTCCTGGTTTTAGTCCTGGTCCTAGTCTTGGTCTGGGTCTTGGCAAAGCGCTGGGGCCTAAACATGGCTGCCCCTTAAAGTCAATGGGCTGTGCTCAATGGTGCTTGTCACGAGTTTAGCCTTTAGCAGCTTGGTACATCCTGTCCTGCCCATGGACCATGCACAGTTGAGCTTCCCCCCATGAGACTTTGACGAGAGCGAGCGGAGCGACCGCGAAGGAGGCGAGGGAATAATAGATAAATGATCAATTACAAACTATAATGTGTATCACTTCTGAACCATGTCCTAAACCTGTGGCTCATTGGTGACGGTTGGGCCTGTTCACATCGCTCACATGCTCTTTCATGTTGTACCATGTGACCGCTCTAACCAATCAGCACTTGAGCTTAGCTCCAGCAAATATAGAGCGTAGACAAAGCTAACGATTAAAAAGCGTTTTTTTGAGAAAAAAGACAATTGTGGAGCTGAGAAAAAGATTATGATCTGAAAATAAATAAAAAATTATGATTTTTACAAGGAGTGAAATATTTAATAGATAGATCCATGGTCCTGGCTCAGAGCGGTGATGTCACAGCCCTGTGTGTGTCCTATTGGCTCAGAGCGGTGATGTCACAGCCCTGTGTGTGTCCTATTGGCTCAGAGCGGTGATGTCACAGCCCTGTGTGTGTCCTATTGGCTCAGAGCGGTGATGTCACAGCCCTGTGTGTGTCCTATTGGCTCAGAGCGGTGATGTCACAGCCCTGTGTGTGTCCTATTGGCTCAGAGCGGTGATGTCACACATGTGTGTCCACAGACTCGGTGCGTCTGGTCTCGGGGCCCAGTCTGTGCTCAGGATCAGTGCAGATCTGGGACCAGTCCTGGACCTGGGTCTGTGAAGGGGCCTTGGACCAGCAGGGGGCAGAGGTGCTGTGCAGGGAGCTGGGCTGTGGGGCTCCTTCTCTCCTCCAGGGGGCGCTCTCTCCTCTGAGGCAGACGTTCCACTGTGAGGGCCATGAGTCTGCTCTGATGGACTGTCCCCGCTCCGGCTCAGAGACCTGCTCCTCTGGAGCCGCTGTCAACCTCACCTGCTCAGGTAAAGGGGCGGGGCCTCACTGCTCAGGTAAAGGGGCGGGGCCTCACTGCTCAGGTAAAGGGGCGGGGCTCACTCTGTCTCTTGTCTGTTCAGAGCCGCTCAGGCTGGTGGGAGGGGCCAGTCGCTGTGCTGGGACTGTGGAGGTGAGACACAGAGAGTGGAGACGGGTGGAGCCGTATAAACCCTCTGGACCCTGGGTCCTGGAGGTCACAGTTGCTGTGTGCAGAGACCTGGACTGTGGCTCTGCTGTTTATGGAGAAAAGAGAGATGATTTTCCACAGAGTCCAGTGTGGTGGGTCTCACCTGACTGTGTGAAGAAGAAGTCTGCAGTGAGAGAATGTGTCTATGGTTCATTCTCCTTCTCCTCTTCCTCACGTGTGGAGGTGGTGTGTTCAGGTAAAAGTCTGATCTCACATTTTTATGTTTCTCAGATGTTTTTTTCTAGTTGCTCCAGGGAACTGTCAGGTGTAAAATGTGTGATGTCCACTCCTCTGTGTCACACACACTCCTCTCCACAGACTGAACTGTCCAATCATCTCTCTCCACAGACTGAACTGTCCAATCATCTCTCTCCACAGACTGAACTGTCCAATCATCTCTCTCCACAGACTGAACTGTCCAATCATCTCTCTCCACAGACTTACTGAATCGTCCGGTCATCTCTCTGTCTGTGTCTGACGGGGCTTCCCAGGCCCGGCCACAGGGGGTCCGGGTGCTGCTGGGGTCAAAGTTCAGGGTCAAATGCTCTGTGGAGCCACAGTACCCGGGAGGCTCCTTCCAGCTCCTCTCTCCCACTGCGCCCCTCGGTCAGAACCACACCCTGCCCGCTGTCAATCACTCCGCACACTTCCTGTTCTCTGACACTGGCTCCGCCCACAAAGGAAACTACACCTGTGTTTACCACCTGCATGTGTTCAACCACAACTTCTCCTCTCAGAGCCCCAGCCTCCAGCTCTCTCTGGGAGGTACGTCCAGCAACAGCCTCATGTGAGGGTCAGGGGTCACACAGGGTCATTTGAGGGTCACACAGGGTCATGTGAGGGTCACACAGGGTCATGTGAGGGTCACACAGGGTCATGTGAGGGTCACACAGGGTCATGTGAGGGTCTTGGTCTCGGTGCTTGTCATGGTCCTGGTTCTGGCCTTTGTCTTGGTCGTGGCTCTGGTCTTGATCCTGGTCTTTGTCCTACTTCTGGCTTTGTTCTTTGTCCTTGTCCTTGTCTTGGTCTTGGTCTTGGTCCTGGTCCTGGTCTTGGTCCTGGTCCTGGTCCTGGTCCTGGTCTTGGTCCTGGTCTTGGTCCTTGTCCTTGTCCTTGTCCTTGTCTTGGTCCTGGTCTTGGTCCTTGTCTCGGTTCTTGGTCCTGGTCCTGGTCCTTGTCCTGGTCTTTGTCCTGGTCTTGGTCTTGGTCCTGGTCTTCGTCCTGGTCTTGGTCTTGGTCCTTGTCCTGGTCCTGGTCTGGACTGATCTGGGTCTTTTGTGTTGCAGCTCCAGTCTCAGACCTAATCATCAGAGTCCTGGTCATTCTACTGTTGAAGCTCCTCTACATCCTTCCAATGTACTACTACTACTGCAAGGTACTGCACCTTTAGACCTGGGGTAGACCTGGTTTAGATCTGATTTAGTGATGGTTTTGACCTGGGTTAGACCTACTTTCGACCTGCATACTTGGTTTAGACTTGGGTTAGTCCTGGTTTAGACATTGTTTGCGTTTAGACTTTCTTTTGTCACCTGCTGATGTGCTGTGTTCTGTTGATTCAGGTCCGGGCCAGAGGGGGGCGCTAGAGAGAGGACCTGAGGACCTGGACTTGGACCATTTCAGATGTGAGCTCCTGGATGTTCAATACATTTATGTAAATACAGAGTGACTTAAATCATGTGATTGGCAAGATGGTGCCTCTGTGTACGGCTTGTCGTCTACCTCTGCTCCGTGTTTTGCTACGGTTACTGCTGTTATCACTCTTCGTAAAAAAATGTGTCACCTTTACTAACTTACGATCGCCAGATTCTCCTAAAAATCCGGGACTCCCTGGTAAAGCCTTCAATCCATGGCTTTAGTGGACAGTCAAAGACGCTTCCACCACTCCGGGTGTCCACACCCCACTACCTGTGGCGTCTACCTGCGCCGTTGCCTCGCCAAAGTCGCCACAGAAGACGTGGAAAAAGAAGCGGGGTTCTTGTCAGATTGAGAGCCTACCTGTCCCGGTCCTCAGATTATCATCCTTGTTCCTCCACGGAGCTTTCTGGGGAGTTTAACGGCTATGTTGTGTTGTGCGGCATTCCTCGGAGTCACGCTGGCTCCGGTCAGCTGTCAGACACGGGCTGTCCACAGTTGAGCCAGCGACGTCAGAATCTACAAACGGGTCTCCTTGAGGGAAAATCTTCGCCTGGTCCCTTGTCGGCCTCAGAAAACTGACCACATTACAATTCGTGCTGCCCTGATTAATACCAAGTCGCTCACAAATAAAACTTTTATCCTGAATGATTTCTTCTCAACTCATTTCCTGGATTTTCTGTTGTTGACGGAAACCTGGACTAAACCAGGTGACAACAGCGTGTTCACGGAGCTCCTCCCCCCTCGGTGCTTCAGCTCACCTCGAGCGTCTGGTCGTGGGGGCGGAGTTGCAGCAGTCTTCAAGGACAATTTTAGATGAAAGCTTTTACATGTTAACAGTTACTCTTCTTTTGAAATGCAGTTGTTTACAATAGAGCTTACTCGTCCTGTTTTATGTGCAGTAATCTACCGTCCACCTAAATATAATAAAGACTTTATTCAGGACTTTTCTGAATTTTTAGCTGACGTGGTCCCTAAATATGAACATATACTTGTCTGTAGGGATTTCCACATCCATGTATGTTGTCCATCTGATCAGTTCACAAATGATTTCAGACGCCTTCTGACATCTTTTGATTTAATTCAGTCTGTGGATGGACCTCCTCACAAAGCTGGTCACACACTGGACCTGATTCTTTCCCATGAGCTTTCTGTTTCACTTGTTGAAATATCTGAGACTGTCCTCTCAGATCATCTGCACATTATTTTAAATTTTCTGGCTCCACCTCCAGTCAGCAAGCCTCCTGTTCCAGCCTCCTGTTCCAGCCTCCTGTTCCAGCCTCCTGCCGTCGTATCATCACGTCCTCTAGAGCTGAGGAGTTTGCTGCTGCTTTTATAGACTCACAGTTTTTTACCCAGGAATGTACCTGAATGCCCAGACACCCTCCTTTCATCTTTTTATAAAACATGTTCTGGGATCCTGGACAGTATTGCTCCTTTTAAGCACAGGTCCACTAAGCCAAGGACTGATCCCTGGTTAAATGACACTACTCGTGCTCTTAGGCAGCGTTGCAGACAGGCAGAACGACGGTGGAAAAAGGATAATCTACATGTTTCTCTGGACATACTGAGGGACAATCTTGCTCATTATCAGAGAGCTGTGAAAGAGGCTAAGTCCCAATATCTGTCTGATATTATATCTAGCAATGGTCATTCTCCCCGAGTGCTGTTCAGTACAATTGATTCTGTAGTGAATCCAGGCACTTTTCCTTTGACTGACGCCTCAGTTTCCACTTGTGAAGATTTTCTTTGCTTTTTTGTTAACAAAGTGGTGTCTGTTCGACAGCTAACTATCTGCAGCATTAGTTTAGACCTGCCTATTGTTGCCGCTCATTCTGCAGTGTTTGACTTTTGAACTGGTCTCACTTTCATTCCTCACTGATGTAGTCAAACATATGAGCACAACAAACTGTCCTTTGGACCTTGTACCAACCAAATTGCTAAAGAAGGTGTTCATCACTGTTGGGCCTTCCCTCTTGGATTTAATCAACATTTGTCTTAGTTCAGGATGTGTCCCAAATGCTTTTAAACATGTCGTAGTTAGGCCTCTTCTTAAAAAAAACTAATTTGGATCCTTCAGTTTTATTTAATTTTAGATCTGTTTCTAACTTGTCTTTCATTTCAAATGAAATTTGGTCCTTCTGTCCTTGCTAAACCACCATGTTGGCATTTGCGGTGCAGCACTTGAGTGGTTCACCTCGTACCTGACCAAAAGGACCTTTTCAATACAGGTAGGTGAACTATCATCCTCTACTGCTTCCCTGTTTTGTGGAGTACACCAAGGTTCCATTCTTGGGCCTGTCCTGTTTCACTTATATATTTCAATTTTTCACTTAATATGCTGGACCTGGGGTCAATTATAGCCAAGTACAAGCTTGCGTTCCACTGCAGATGATGTTCAGATTTATTTACCTGTAATGTCAAGGAAACTTGACGCACTTGAATCGTTGTTTGATTGTATTGCAGATATCAAGCTCTGGCTAGGACAAAATTTTCTTCACTTAAATGAAGAAAAAACTGAATATATTTTGTTTGGTGATTCTGCCCCTTAAATCTTGGCCTTGACCTCAAGGCTCAGACCAACTGCTAAAAATCTCAGGGTCATTCTTGACAACACTTTAAAATTTGACAAACAAATTGACAGCGTGGTCAGAGCTTTTTTCAACTATGTCTTTTAACAAAAGTCAAGCCATTTTTAAATCACAATGATCTTGAGAAAATGATTCTTGCTTTTATCAGCTCTAGAATAGATTATTGTAACTCACTTTATGTTGGTGTCTCTCAGTCGTCCCTGCGTCGCCTCCAACTTGTGCAGAATGCAGCACGACTTTTAACTAACACATCCAGATGCCAACACATCACCCCAGTCCTTTATTCGCTCCATTGGCTTCCTGTTTCTTTTAGAGTTGATTTTAAAATTTTACTTTTTGTTTTTAAAGTTCTTAATGGCCTCGCCCCGCCCTATCTGGATGAGCTGTTGATCCGAAATCCAAACTGGGCCTTGAGGTCGTCTAATCAACTCCTTTTGGAAGTTCTGAGAACTAAATCCAAACACTGGGGTGATCTTCTCTGTGGCTGGAACAAACTCTGGAACAAACTGCCTCCTGATATGTGCATCATCACTGACTTTGGTCTTTTTAAATCCAGGTTTAAAACATATTTATTCAGACTGGCTTTAACACTTAGTAATGCTGTGACACATTATCATTATTTATATTCTGTTATATTAATGTACTTTATTCTATTTTATTCTCCTATTTTACTGTTTTAGTATGATTTTAACTTATTTTAATTTGATTTTACTGGAAAGCATTTTGGTCACCATGAGTGTTGTAAAGTGCTCTATAAATAAATGTTGATTGATTGATACTGTTTTCTAGGAGCACTTGATCAGGCTCTGGATTATATTTAGCAGTTTGAGGCCAAACTGGAGAAAGTGGCTTTGTATTTGCATGTAAATATTTCTCTTTTAGTCACATTTAACTCTTTAAATGTATTTTGTATTTGTGTGAAATCTTGTGTAACTGTAACATATCTGGACATTGTTGAGGCAAATGTTTTGCAGAATAAATGATGTGTGACAATAATATGAAATGGCGTAACTGGATAACACATAAATATTCAAATGTACAGGCTCAGTTTTGTGCTCGACTGTTCTGTGGGAGTTAACTTTTGATCTTTGAAACACATTTAAACAAAATACAAATTACTTTTTCCATTTTGTCATATGAGTTGTTGTAATATCGAGGTGCACATGTCAAACATTTAAAACAATTAAAACTTGTTTAAATATAGACCAATAATGGTAATTAGTGGATTAAAAGAGACACATTTATGTAGATTCCATATTACATTGTATTCAATGGATAAACCTGGAGCAAGAAACATCTAAAATGTGAAGTAACAACAGATCATGCAAATTTAAATTATTCTTACTGCACAGAAATAAACACATCCATAAAAGTATTGAAGGGTCCAGTTTGAATTTCATTTATAAAATTAAAGATTCTTCACACCACACTCGCTCTAAAGTGATCGTTCCCTGCAGATGCAAACTCTGGACAGACTGTGTTCCACAGGACAAGAGCAGGGACTTCAGG
The DNA here is from genome assembly GCF_009829125.3 of Periophthalmus magnuspinnatus. NCBI lineage: Eukaryota > Metazoa > Chordata > Actinopteri > Gobiiformes > Gobiidae > Periophthalmus > Periophthalmus magnuspinnatus. The sequence continues at coordinate 901,172 of NC_047143.1, read as the reverse complement.
AGCCTTGTGGTGGAGGATGAGGACAGAGGACTCAGGTGGACACTGGTGTGGCACAGGAGACCCCCCTGTGGCACAGGCCCAGATCAAGAGCCATGAGAGGAGGCGGCTGCAGCAACGTTTTTCCTCAGATGCCAGAATGTGTTGTTCAGGAAGTGGTCCTATAAAACTCTCGTCCAATATGCCTTTACATACAGACTTTAAGTCTTAGTTCATGTCCAGACAATGGAATCAAAAGCACCTTGATGAATCCCAATGTGGTTTCACAGACATGGATCTTTTGGATCATTCAGAGTTAATCAGTGATGACAGTTTTGTCCTTTTCCTCGACTTTTCCAAAGCCTTTCACACCCTGGAACATGAGTATACTTTTCAGTCACTAAAAATGTGGATTTGGCACATTTTAATTAGTGCAATACAGACACTATACAACAACTGTAATTCTTCCATTCAGCTTCAGTATGGGACCTCTACACATTTTCACGTCTCTGGAGGAGTCCACCAAGTGTGTCCTGTCCTGTACCTGTTTTTACTAGAGGCCCAACTACTGTCCAGTTGTGTTCAAGAAGGCAGTGTGTGAGGAATCACTGGAGCAGAGAAATACTACTCAGCCAAGTGACTCCACTCTGTTTTTAAAAGATTCAGTCCCAAAGCTCTAAGGCTAATCAAACCCATCTCAAAAGTATCAGGTCTTTGAATTTGAACAAATATGAATTACTGCTTATTAAATGTGTAATGACTCTGCTGTAGATGGTTTTTCTTTGAAATCTGCAGTTTTTGGGAATGATCATCTCCAAGGATGAGAATGAACACAGCAAATGGAACTTTGACAAAAATCTTTGACAAATCTCAAAAACCTTTTAATCAGAGCCTATTTCCAGACTAGGAAGTAACTCTTCAAAATAAAGGTGTACCGTATGAAAAACAGAAGTTAACTGTTACTTATTAAAATGCAATGACTCTGTACTGTCAACAAAAACTAACAAACAAAAGCTTTGAGCAAACTTAGAATCACTTTGGACGTCAAGGGGACGTGGTTTACGCAGAAAAACATCACTAAATGTCATAACGGCTAGTGTGGGTGCGGACCAATGAGTGCAGACTCGGGGGCAAGTTCACAGTGCGCTTATTTACAGTGAGGATCGAAGTCAATTCAGATTGTTCGCTAATCATACATGGGACGTAGGGCAGGGCAGGAGCGGGATAAACCGGGACTGGCGCAGTCTCTGTCTCTGGCGCGGCAGAGACTGCCGGGACCGAGACACGATGAGACCAGGGGCCGGACCAGGAGAGACGGAGCTGGGGTAATCCAGAGAGCGGGAGCCAGAGCAGGAGACGGGAAGCACACCGGAGACCAAGACAGGGCAGGAGGCAGGGCAGAGGGTAGACAATACCGGAGCTTGAGCGCGAGCGAGGGCAGTTCGCTGGTCCAGACTGGTTTGATCTGAGAGACGTGGAAGGTTGGGTGGATCTGGAGGGACGGGGTATCTGGAGTCGTACAGCAGAGGGGTTGACGATTCTGATGATTTTGAACGGACCCAGGAAGCGGGGGGACAACTTGCGGGAGTCTTTAACTGTATTGTCTTGGAAGAGAGCCAAACCATCTGGCCAGGTCTGCTCCGTTTGTCCATTAGACTGCGGATGGAAGCCGGACGTGAGACTGACCGTGGACCCTAAGCCGTCGGAAAAGGCTTGCCAAACCTGGGACGTAAACTGTGTCCCTCTATCTGACACGATGTCCGCCAGGATGCCGTGTAGGCGGAAGACATGGCGGGTGAGCTGGTCAGCCGTCTCCCTGGTCGTGGGGAGCTTGGGCAGGGCTACAAAGTGGGCGGCCTTAGAGAAACGGTCCACTATGGTAAGAATTACCGTGTTCCCCTGAGAGGGAGGTAGTCCGGAGACAAAGTCCACCGCAATGTGGGACCACGGCCACCGGGGAACTGCGAGGGGACACAGGAGACCAGAGGGGGGGTGAATGGGAGGCCTTGGCTCGAGCACATACCTGGCAGGCCGACACAAACGCCCGGGTGTCCGTGTCCATGGTGGGCCACCAGAAGTGTCTCTGGAGCAGAGAGAGGGAACGACTGGCACCGGGATGGCAGGCAAACTTGAAGGCGTGAACCCACTGGAGCACCTGGGAACGGACAGAATCGGGAACAAATAGTTTACCAGGTGGGCCGTTACCTGGGTCAAGATCATTGGTCTGGGCCTCTCGAACGGTGTCCTCTGTCTCCCAATGGACCGCTGCGACGACGCAAGAGGGGGGAAGGATAGTCTCCATGGAACCCGGGCCGTCGTCCACGGTGAATTGGCGGGAGAGAGCATCCGGTTTGGTGTTCCGGGACCCGGGCCGGTAGGTCAGGATGAAGTTGAAGCGGCTAAAAAACAAGGACCAACGAGCCTGTCGGGAGTTAAGTCGTCTGGCGGACTGAGTGTATTCCAGGTTCTTGTGGTCGGTCCAAACCACAAACGGCTGCTCCGCCCCCTATAGCCAATGGCGCCACTCTTCCAAGGCGAGCTTGACGGCTAAGAGTTCCCGGTCCCCCACGTCGTACTTGGCCTTGGCCGAAGACAACCGATGGGAGAAGAAGGCGCATGGGCAAAGGCGGTGGTGGGGGGCCCCCCCCACTCTCAAGTTGGAGGCGTCCACCTCCACGATGAACTGGCGCAGGGAGTCAGGCTGGTGAAGGATGGGAGCGGAGGTGAACAGCTTCTTAAGCCTGTCGAAGGCCGACTGCGCCTCGGGGGACCAGGTGAACTGTAAAGAGGGAGAGGTAAGTTTAGTAAGGGGGGAGATCACCCTAATGAAATCTCGTATGAACCGTCTGTAGAAATTTGCGAAGCTGATGAACCTCTGGAGCTGTTTGCGATTGGCCGGGACAGGCCAATCCGTGACGGCCTGGATCTTCTGCGGGTCGGCTCTCACTTGGCCCCGACCCACTATGAACCCCAAAAAACTGACCTCCTCTGCACAGAACTCGCATTTCTCAGCCTTCACAAACAGTTTGTTCTCTAGGAGGCGCTGGAGGACTTGGTGTACATGGCGGCGATGTTCCTGGAGGGACTGAGAGAAAATAAGGATGTCATCCAGGTACACAAAGACAAAGCGGTTAAGAAAGTCACGAAGCACATCATTTATAAGGGCCTGAAACACAGTGGGGGCGTTAGTAAGACCGAAGGGCATAACTAGGTACTCAAAATGGCCAAGGGGGGTCTTGAAGGCCGTCTTCCACTCGTCCCCCTCCCTTATGCATATTTGGTGGTATGCATTTCGTAGGTCCAATTTAAAAAAATATGGTGGCTCCATGGAGAGGTGTGAAAGCAGAATCCAGTAGGGGGAGCGGGTATTTGTTCTTGATGGTTATATTATTCAAGCCCCGGTAGTCAATACACGGTCACAGAGACTTGTCCTTTTTTGCCACAAAGAAGAACCCCGCCCCCACCGTGGAAGACGACTGGTGAATAATTCCGGCGGCCAGGGATCCACGGATATACTCCTCCATGGACTCACGCTCGGGTCTCGACAGGTTATACAGACGGCTAGAGGGTAACGGGACACCCGGCAGGAGGTCAATAGCGCAATCATATGGGCGGTGCGAGGGTAAGGAAAGCGCCGTACTTTTACTGAAAACCTCCCCCAGGTCATGGTAGTCCGCCGGAACTCGAGACAGGTTAGGAGCCTCCGGGGTCGGATCGACGGTGGGGCCGGGCCCACCGGCGGGAGGTAAGGCGGACTCGAGACACTTGGCGTGGCACTCGGGGCTCCACCCCGAAACTCCACCCCGGGCCCAATTGAAGAGGGGGTTGTGAGTATGAAGCCAGGGGTAGCCTAAAACCAGCAGGGAGGCGGAGGAGGGCAAAACGAAGAACAGCCAGGTCTCTCGGTGGTTGCCGGATAGCACCATGGTGACGGGTTCCGTGACATGCGTCAGGCGGGCCCCCTAAATGCCTGGGCATTCGAGGGGCTCTAGCTTAATGCCGAGCTGCTCGGCGACCTGGGCGTCAATAAAGTCCTTCTCCGCCCCGGAATCGACGAGCTAAAACAGGTAAGGTCTCTGAATGTACACACAGCTTAGCATTGAGCCGCAGTCTATAATTTAAATCCAGGATGCGAGACTCACCCACTAGTACTCCCAGCGCTACTGGTGGGCGCCCCCTTTTGGCCATGCCAGACAGGTGGCAACGAAATGCCCGTGCTCGCCGCAGTATAGGCAGGCTCCGGCCAGACGACGCCTCCGCCGACGCTCCTCAGCCGAAATGAGTGTCCTGTCTACCTGCATGGGCTCCTCCCGAGAATGCGGGGTGGCATGTAGCTCCGGTGGGACCGGTGATCGGCGTCTCTCCCCCCGGCGCGCCCTCAACCGTCACGGGACACCAGCTCGTCCTTCAGATGCTCGTTCAGGCCCCGCACAAAAGCAGCCCGTAGCGTGCTGTCCGTCCTGTCGACCTCCGCGGCGTGCGTCCAGAACTCGATCATGTAATCTGCGACCATGCTGGAGCCGGGCAGCTGCGTCGTCCCGATAGTGATGATTGCTAATCATACACTGGACGTAGGGCAGGGCAGAAGTGGGATAAACCGGGACTGGCGCGGGAGCAGAGACTGCCGGGACCAAGACACAATGAGACCAGGGGCCGGACCAGGAGAGACGGAGCTGGGGTAATCCAGAGAGCGGGAGCCAGAGCAGGAGACGGGAAGCACACCGGAGACCAAGACAGGGCAGGAGGCAGGGCAGAGGGTAGACAATACCGGAGCTGGAGCGCGGAGGCAGGAGCGAGGGCAGGAATGTTGAACACGCAGACGGTCTGGCTCCGAGTGTAGTCTGCCGAGCCCTCATATACTCGGCAGCAGGTGACGGTAATTGCGCTGATGCGCTCCAGGTGCGTGCGGGAGGAGTCAAGAACTCCGCCCTGCTCCAGGCAGACAGGTAGGGGAGGGGGAGAGAGCACAGGAGGACAGGAAAAACAAGCATCATGACACTAAATCAATGTCCAGAGATGTATTTTTGTAGGTTTATTTTCATGTCCACAGACAAACCGACGGGTAGAAACCATATGCCCGCCCATGTGCATTCTGGTCTACGTGACCCACCCACCTGTGTCCCCCAGGCCCCACAGACTAAACCACAACAGAAAAGGTGCTAAGGTCAATGACAGGAAATTAGATTACACCAATTAGCAAATATTAGTAGCAGTTTAACATATGGACTTAATAGCTACTTATGATGGTAGTTAGTAGATACTTGACTGGTAGTTACAGTGGTAGTTACTGGGATAGATACTGTGGTACTTGTGGTGGTACTTTGGTTGGTACTTATACTGATACGTACTGATACATACTTTACAATTAATAGCGGTATGTTGTAGTACTTAGAGCGGTACTTATCAGGGTACAAGATGTGATACTTATTGATACTAGTACTGGAATTTATAGTAATAAATATACACCTGCAGGACAATAATATATTTGAAAAATGTCAATCTGGATTCAGAGCTCACCACATCACAGAGACTGCACTGCTTAAAGTAACAAATGATTTACTACTAGCTGCTGATAACGGGCTGGCTTCAGTCCTGGTCCTACTGGACCTCAGTGCAGCGTTTGACACCATTGATCACAACATTCTACTGCAGAGGTTAGAATGTGACATTGGAATCAGAGGGACCGCCCTCAAATGGTTTAAATCCTATCTATCAGAGAGGTACCAGTTTGTTAGTATAAACCAGAGCACCTCTCCCTGTTCTAAAGTAGCCTGTGGTGTTCCACAAGGATCTGTGCTTGGTCCAATCCTATTTACTCTGTATATGTTGCCATTGGGTAACATTATCAGAAAACATGGCATTAATTTTCACTGCTACGCTGATGACACTCAGCTGTACTTATCAATGAAACCAAATCAGACTGATCAAATAGATAAACTCAGTGCCTGTGTGAAGGACATCAAAACCTGGATGACCTTGAATTACCTGCTCTTAAATCCTGAAAAAACAGAGGTCATTGTCGTTGGTCCCAAAGGTCAAAGAGATTCTCTGTCAGACCAGATAATCTCACTCGACAATGTGAGTATAGCTTCTAGCCCTACTGTAAAAAATCTTGGAGTCCTATTTGATCAAAATCTCTCATTCACAGCCCATATAAACCTAGCTTGTAAAACCGCATACTTTCACCTGCGAAATATAACTAAAATTAGAAATATTTTACCTAAAAACGATGCTGAAAAACTCATCCATGCATTTGTTACTTCCAGACTTGATTACTGTAATTCTCTGCTCGCCGCCTGCCCCAAAAGTACTATAAAGTACTATAAAGTACTATAAGGAGCCTCCAGTTGGTCCAAAATGCAGCGGCCAGAGTCCTAACAGGAACTAAAAGAAGAGACCACATCAGTCCTGTACTAAAATATCTGCACTGGCTTCCTGTCGAGCTTAGAATCAAATTCAAAGTCCTCCTCCTGACATACAAAGCCCTAAACGGTTTGGCCCCATCCTATCTGCAAGATGCTATTGTCCCGTACCAGCCAAACAGAGCACTCCGCTCTCAGAATGCAGGACTATTAGTGGTTCCTAGAGTGTCCAAAAGTACAGTGGGAGGGAGAGCATTCAGTTACCAAGCTCCTGTGCTATGGAATCAACTCCCTGCTGATGTTAAACAGGCCCCCACAGTCTCTGTATTTAAGACCAGGCTTAAAACCTTCCTCTTCGGTATAGACCAGGTTACATAGTGAGGGAGTTAGGGACATTAAAACCCGGGATAAGATAAGCTGCAGTAGGAGTAACTAGCTGGGGGAAGTATGGCAACCTGAGCACTGTCCTCTACTTTGTCCTATTTTCTCATCAGCAATGCTATTCACATGTTGTCCCCTGTCCCACTCCCCCTGTGGAGTGTATCTCTTTCAGATGCCCCGATGACAGCTGGACCTCCTCCTTGCCTGGCTCTCCTCCTCCTCGCCCGGTTCTCCTCCTCCTCGTCTGGTCTTCCTCCCCCTCGCCTGGCCGATTTCTTGTGTTGTCTGATTTTTCCTGTTGTGTCTGATTTTCCTGTTGTGTCTGATTTTTCCTGTTGTTTTGTTTTTTGTGTCTTGGCGGCACGGTGACTGAGTGGCTCATGTCTCACAGCAAGAAGGTTGGTTCGATCCCCGGGTCACCAGGCCTTTCTGTGTGGAGTTTTTCATGTTTCTCCTCGTGTCTGGATGGGTTTCCTCCGGGTACTCCGGTTTCCCCCATCAACCAAAACATGAACGCCCTTCGAGACAACTGTTGTTGTGATTTTGGGCGTTACAAAAATAAATGAATTGAATTAATATGTCACATTAACTGAATGGTTACTTACATTGTTAGTTACAATGGTATTTATTGAGGGGTAAAGTGATATGGTAAAGTGGTGGTTTTATTGCAGTTAGAAAAAAGATTTAGTATAATACACAATATTGAAGCAAATGCTGTTATGAGGCAAATTAATCTTTGATTTCATTATAAGTTCAAAGAAAATACACAAGCCAAAACATTGTGAGAACACAAACACTTTATTGTCACAAATTTCACATTAATACAACAATCAGACTGAAAAGAAATTTCCAGTATTAACAAAAACAAATACATTTTACTTTTTAAATGTACAGGACAGTGATACATACTGGTAACAATCAATACTTTAACCGGCTCTTGATTGAGGTTCCATGGTACTTGCTGGAAATTGTAGTGGTAATTACTGTGGTAGTTAACAGCGATACTGGACTGTATTTTAAATTAGTACATCCAGAACGCTGCTGCTCGGGTCCTGACTAGAACCAGGAAGTATGAGCACATAAGTCCTGTGCTCAGGTCTCTGGCTCCTGTAGCTCAAAGAATAGACTTTAAATCAGCTCTGCTTGAGAAAAAGTCTCTCCATGGCCTAGGTCCAAAGTACATCTCCGACATGTTAGTGCCATATGAACCATCTCACACTCTGAGGACTTCAGGGACCGACCTCCTGCTGGTCCAGAGTCAGGACTAAACATGGGAATCAGCGTTTCAGTTTTATGCAGCTAAAACCTGGAACATTCTTCCTGAAGATGTGAGAAAACAGTTCTGTTTAGCTGTGCAGTTCCTGTCCTTGTTTTGTCTCCTACCTTGTTCCTTCTCTCCCCCACCTGCCGGAGCCGGAGCTGGACTGAGCTCCTGGCTCCTCCCGCGCACACTCATCAGTGCAATCAACTCCACCTGCCGTGGATAAGATGGGCCAGGAGCAGACACACGGTGCCAGGTCGTCTGCGTGTTCACGTGAATACTCTCGCTTGTCTTGCCTTTGCCATTTTGGCTTTTTGCATCCCGCTCATTTGGATGTATATGCTGCTCTCCAGATTCAGTTCTCTGGACCCTCCCGGCTCCTGCACTCCTGGCTCAGCTCCTATCCCGCCTTCCCAACCTGGTAAAGTCTCGTCTCCTCTTGTCTCCTGCACTCTGCCTCGCTGGACCCTGCTCTGCACCCTGCTCCCCGTCTTGGCTCTGGTTGCCTTATCTCCGCTCCCACTTCCCCCGTCCCTGGATACCGGCTCCCGCTCAGCTTCCTGTCCCACCGCTGCCCGCACCATTGGCTCCGCCGAGTCTTGCACTGTTTGGTCCATTCTGCCTGCCTTTACGACATTTTATTGTCTTTCTTATTCTGTAAAGCACTTTGAATTACTTTGTGTACGAATTGTGCTGTACAAATAAACTTGCCATGTCAGTATTTTATATGAAGTCTTTAGTGTCAGAGTCCAAACATGGCTCCATCTTATATCAGTGTGGTAAGACAGCTGTTGAGGCCTGTGCTGCAGGTGGGCTTACCTGGTCTGGTGGACTATATAAGCTCTCTTTCGCTCCCTTTCTCATTGCTCCCCCTTTTCCCACATGCATTTCCGGGTCCCTGTGTAGGCAGTTCTGTCCTCCATGCCCAGGTAAAGTCCCAATCTTCCTCTTCATTCATGAAAATATCCAAATTCCTAAATCATCACTTCTTTTAGTGCCGCCGTCTGACTGCAGCTCTGCACCGCCTCACTTTCACCACACACTGAACTTCGTAGCATGTTCACGTGTGCCCTCGTCTTTGGGGACAGGTAATTAATATCCACTACTCCTGTCCATTCACAAAACTGTTTACACTAAAGTCCATGTTTCATGTAGTTCCTCTGCTTGGCCGTAACATTGGACCTTGGGCCAAGTGCGCGTCGCTGTGTGCTTCATCTGCAGTGACAGGTAATGCCCCGTGGGACCTCTTCATTCATAAAATCCCCACATTCTTACACATCTGTCCCTTGTCCTGCTGCTCGACTGTACTCGCTGTACCAGGTCCATTATGCACAGTGGGGCGTTTTCATCAATAAACGGTAAACGCATCCCAAATGTAATTTCAGCTCAAAGCATGCATCCATAACTTTTAGTTTGTGTAGCTGACATTGTGCCAAGGACGACACCAGACATCTTGTGTCTCATTCCAAACTCCAGACAGTGAGCTGCATGAAGCGACTCCAGCCATCAACCCTGGGATTGTGTGCTCACCTACTCCATCAGTGGTCAGCAGCGGCACAGGGCACGCCTCCTCTGCTGTTTTGTCTTGTCCCACCTTTGTCTTTCTGCTTTTACCTTTTTTCCTTTGCTTTGTTTTGCTTTGCCTCTTGTTTTGCTCTGCTTCACTTAGTTTAAGTCGGCCACTGGGAGGTCGCCTTTAGTGGTTCTGTTCTGGGCTGAGCTCGGGCTGGTCACACCTGAGCTCTGTGGGCGGAGCTTGGACACACCTGAGCTCTGTGGGCGGAGCTTGGACACACCTGAGCTCTGTGCATGGAGTGTTATTTCGCACTGCACATGGTCTGGCAGGCGGTGGGTTTGGGCTTGGTAAACTTTTAATGAATTGAATGAATGTACGGTGAAACTGGATTATATATATTGTCAATGTTACTGAAATTAAACCACTGTTTCCTTTGAATATGTAAAATAAACATGATGCAAATTAAATGGAACCTGGCTCTTTCATGTTGATTCTTGTTCGTGTATATTTAGGGTTTAGTCCCCAAACTTTGGGGTGGCGTCGTTGCAACACTCAAATTATTAACCCCTCGATTGCCACATCAGTACAAATTTGGCCCAGCATGAGACGGTCACTGGAGAGGATGAGTCGTTTTCCTGAAATATTGTTCTTAGCTTAGTTTCTTATCTAGACGCCCAGAGGAGAACAAGACCACCCAGATCCAGAAACCATCAAACTAACCCCAAGGCAGAGGCTACAACCCCAGGCAGAAACGCTCAGTCACAGCTCCACCGGCCGTCATCACCAAAGAAGAAACACGATGGGTCCGTCAGGACACACAAGTCCCCAGGCCCTGAGCAGAGGCAAGGACTGGGACCCCTGAACAAAGGACAGGCCCGAGAGCCCCCTGAGAGGAGGGCTCCAACTAAAGGCTCCCACTGTCCTACATGAGTCTGTCCTACATGAGTCTGTCCTACATGAGTCTGTCCTACACAAGTCTGTCCTACATGAGTCTGTCCTACGTGAGTCTGACCTACGTGAGTCTGTCCTACATGAGTCTGTCCTACGTGAGTCTGACCTACGTGAGTCTGTCCGACATGAGTCTGACCTACATGAGTCTGTCCTACATGAGTCTGTCCTACACAAGTCTGTCCTACGTGAGTCTGTCCTACGTGAGTCTGTCCTACGTGAGTCTGACCTACGTGAGTCTGTCCTACATGAGTCTGACCTACGTGAGTCTGTCCTACGTGAGTCTGTCCTACATGAGTCTGTCCTACATGAGTCTGACCTACGTGAGTCTGTCCTACATGAGTCTGTCCTACATGAGTCTGTCCTACATGAGTCTGACCTACACGAGTCTGTCCTACATGAGTCTAACGTCTGTATTAAAACAAAGTCAAATGCACGAAACTTAGAAAATTAATGCATAAAATGTACAAAAGTAAAATAAAATATTGTGAAATATGAGAGTGGCACTGGCTGACAGTGAGTTTCCTTCACTCTGATAAAACGGGGCTTTTTGGTTTGATTCTCGTAACAGCAGCTCTGAACTGCACACACCTCAAAACATGTCAGATCTTAAACTGATTTTGACTGAGACCACGTGTTCTCAAAGTGTTATCTTACTTTCACGGAATGTGAACTAAGAGAGTTCTTTACTGTCAAAATCACCAAATTGTCCCTTCAGATATCTCCTATAAGACTTTTTTTTAGCGTTGAATGTGACATAGAAATTAACCCATTATTACAGAAACAACTGGGTATCATGTCATATTTATCCAAAAACTGCATTTTATTTCATTGGAATAAAGAGACAGGTCTGTTACAGCAGAGTGAGCGAGCACACACAGCAGAGCAGCTGTTAGCAGAACACTACAGAGAAATAGTGAAACATACTGGTGCAAATCTGCTCTTTAGCCACACAGAAGGAGGAGAGTGAGCCAAACTTGAGTTTAAGCCATTACCAGAAGAGTTTTGGTGAGTATTTTACATTTTGTCTGCTTTTATAAGGATCATTTAAACTCGCTGAAGACGCAGAAACCAGCATATTCATGTTGATTTTAGTTTTATTTGATACTGTTCAAGCCTCACTGTATTTTATTTATGTATTTTGTGTATATTTCAGGTGAAACGTGTTAAATTGTAGTCGTGCGGAGCAGCCGCCATTTTGAGTTTTCATAAAGTCACGTAGCCACGTCAGGCGCTTCATTTACAGGAGATTTATTTTTACTAAATGGACTAAAATGATTTTGTTCGTGGTCTGTCCTGCAGGTCAGGGTTTGTTCTCAGGAGAAGTTGGGAGAAGGTTCTGGACTCTGACCTTCCCACTGAGCTGCAGAGGAGCCTACACAGGGAGACAAAGGCCTACAGCCCCACGTGGTCCTGTGTCCACAGAGACAAACTCACGGCCAAGGCTGAGGTGGGACATAGACACTTTTTACTCTGTGGATCTCAGAGACATTAAAGCAGCACTTGAACCAACGGGACACGCTGCTGAAGGACATTTAGAAAAGGTTTTCATTTTGATTCAGTTGATGCTGTTTGATCTGGATCTTATCTTGTCGTTTTCTTTTCCTCTTGTTGGTTTGTCACTCCTTGGACATGTCTTGTTTTCTTTTCCTCTTGTTGGTTTGTCGTTCCTTGGACATGTCTTGTTGTTTTCTTTTCCTCTTGTTGGTTTGTCGTTCCTTGGACATGTCTTGTTTTCTTTTCCTCTTGTTGGTTTGTCGTTCCTTGGACATGTCTTGTTGTTTTCTTTTCCTCTTGTTGGTTTGTCGTTCCTTGGACATGTCTTGTTTTCTTTTCCTCTTGTTGGTTTGTCGTTCCTTGGATATGTCTTGTTTTCTTTTCCTCTTGTTGGTTTGTCGCTCCTTGGACATGTCTTGTTGTTTTCTTTTCCTCTTGTTGGTTTGTCGTTCCTTGGACATGTCTTGTCGTTTTCTTTTCCTCTTGTTGGTTTGTCGTTCCTTGGACATGTCTTGTTGTTTTCTTTTCCTCTTGTTGGTTTGTCGTTCCTTGGACATGTCTTGTCGTTTTCTTTTCCTCTTGTTGGTTTGTCGCTCCTTAAACATGTCTTGTTTTCTTTTCCTCTTGTTGGTTTGTCGCTCCTTGGACATGTCGTTGTTTTCTTTTCCTCTTGTTGGTTTGTCGCTCCTTGGACATGTCTTGTTGTTTTCTTTTCCTCTTGTTGGTTTGTCGCTCCTTGGACATGTCTTGTTTTCTTTTCCTCTTGTTGGTTTGTCGTTCCTTGGACATGTCTTGTCGTTTTCTTTTCCTCTTGTTGGTTTGTCGTTCCTTGGACATGTCTTGTTTTCTTTTCCTCTTGTTGGTTTGTCGTTCCTTGGACACGTCTTGTTGTTTTCTTTTCCTCTTGTTGGTTTGTCGCTCCTTAAACATGTCTTGTTTTCTTTTCCTCTTGTTGGTTTGTCGCTCCTTGGACATGTCTTGTTGTTTTCTTTTCCTCTTGTTGGTTTGTCGTTCCTTGGACATGTCTTGTTGTTTTCTTTTCCTCTTGTTGGTTTGTCGTTCCTTGGACATGTCTTGTTGTTTTCTCTCGTCTGATCTTCTGCACAGATCAGCACTTTGTTTTCAGCTCAGATGCTCCAGATTGAATCGATTAAAGGGCCGTATTACGTTATTGTCTGATCTATGTTATAATGTTGTTCTTCAAACTGAAATAAATGTCATAGACGACCATCAGCTTCAGAATGAGTTTTATTTCCATTGTGAGTGAAAAAGTCACAGAACAAAGAACTTGCCCTGGACAGAGAGCGACATAGAGCAGTGAGAATAATAATAAATATAATGTTAATGAGAAAATGAAATGGTCCAAACGCAGAGACTGACGGTGGGACATCTGGACACAGACACACTGGACATCGCCCCTCACAGGTTTAGTTTAGTCACAGTTTTAAAATGTGAACATTCAAACACATATTTGTGTCAGAAAAAAACCCCAAAAACATCAGATTATGGCAATGTTTAATTTTAGCAAGAAAACCACAAATGATGAAGTGATAAGAATGTGTTAAAAACAGGAAACTCTCAAACACGTCACAGCGCTGGTCTAGTCCTGCTCAGTCCTGGTCTAGTCCTGCTCAGTCCTGGTCTAGTCCTGCTCAGTCCTGGTTTAGTCCTGCTCAGTCCTGGTTTAGACCTGGTTCGATCCTGGTTCGGTCCTGGTTCGGTCCTGGTTCAGTCCTGGTTCGGTCCTGGTTTAGTCCTGGTCTAGTCCTGGTTTAGTCCTGGTTCAGTCCTGGTTATGGCTCTGGGGGCACTGGTCCTGGTCTGGTTCGTCTACACTTTGGGTAAGTGACTTGTTTGTCTTTGATTTATTTCCTAAAATATAAAACGACATGAACAGTGTCATAAAGTGAAACATACGAGACGTGAATGAAACGGAGCAGAAAGAGCCGTCTGATCTGCTCTTTTTCTGCACTAAACTTTAACACGGATTTACTATAAAACATGACGGACAAAATGTATAATTTCCATCACACTCTTTCTTTTCAAACACATATCTGGACTTTTCTTCTTTTCAGACTGACTTCATGAGCTGGTTTCATCTATTTGTTAAATCTCATTATTGTTGTGGATCCTGGTCTTTGTCCAGATGATTCGATGAATGAACTCGTTTCACTGCAGGGCTTAGGGTCAGGGCTTAGGGTCAGGGCTTAGGGTCAGGGCTTAGGGTCAGGGCTTAGGGTCAGGGCTTAGGGTCAGGGGTCAGGGTTGGTTCCATATCTTTGGTTCTGATTCTGTCTGAATGCATGTGTTCTTTTAGGCTGTAGTGACTTGTTCTTAAAGACTCTTTGAATGTTACAGGTGATACATGGCACTTTGCTTTATACATGACTTTAGGAAACTCAACAACATCATGACCTTAGAGTAACTTTGACAAGTCCTGGGTTAGACGCTCTACAAAGAGTGTGTTTTCATGTGATACTTTTACTTGAGTATTTGTTTGCTCTGGTGTCTGTACTTTTACTTAAGTAACAAGATGGAGTACTTGTTCCACCTCTGTTTATTTGTCAAAGTGTCTTTTGGCCCCACACTGCAGCTGCTTCAGTCTGAGGGGAACTGGCTCCTGTGTCTGAAACTCTGTCTCAGCAGAAATAAATGTACATTTATTTAATAAAAAGTGTTTAAAGTCAAACACAGCCTGATCGGGCGGGGCCATAGTGAGCTTCCTGTTTCCATCTGATGAAACGAGCCTGTGGCTTTAATGAGCCCAACAGCCGCCATTTTGTGTGAAGCTCTGTGTCATGTGACCAACAGCCGCCATTTTGTGTGAAGCTCTGTGTCATGTGACCAACAGCCACCATTTTGTGACGTGACTTTTGTGTGTGCAGGGCTCCTGACAGAAGACAACAGCTCAGGTAAAGACACTCACACACCAGGATAACCACTCTGCCACAGTAACACAGGGAGAACATGCACACTCCACTCAGATCAGAGTCTAACCCACAACCTGCTGGTGAGAGGGAGGAGGCAGGATAACCACTCTGCCACAGTGTCTGTGTAGTCCCTCAGTCGTCCAGGTGGGATCCAGAGAAAAAGGAAAATTTAATTGTGTCACTGAACAAAAGTTTCAGAGTGAAGACGTTTGGCTGCTCGTCCCAGCGGCTTCTTCAGTTCTGCTCAGATTGTTTCTTCAGTTCTGGTCAGATTGTTTCTTCAGTTCTGCTCAGATTGTTTCTTCAGTTCTGCTCAGATTGTTTCTTCAGTTCTGGTCAGATTGTTTCTTCAGTTCTGCTCAGATTGTTTCTTCAGTTCTGGTCAGATTGTTTCTTCAGTTCTGCTCAGATTGTTTCTTCAGTTCTGCTCAGATTGTTTCTTCAGTTCTGCTCAGATTGTTTCTTCAGTTCTGCTCAGATTGTTTCTTCAGTTCTGCTCAGATTGTTTCTTCAGTTCTGCTCAGATTGTTTCTTCAGTTCTGCTCAGATTGTTTCTTCAGTTCTGCTCAGATTGTTTCTTCAGTTCTGCTCAGATTGTTTCTTCAGTTCTGCTCAGATTGTTTCTTCAGTTCTGGTCAGATTGTTTCTTCAGTTCTGCTCAGATTGTTTCTTCAGTTCTGCTCAGATTGTTTCTTCAGTTCTGGTCAGATTGTTTCTTCAGTTCTGCTCAGATTGTTTCTTCAGTTCTGCTCAGATTGTTTCTTCAGTTCTGGTCAGATTGTTTCTTCAGTTCTGCTCAGATTGTTTCTTCAGTTCTGGTCAGATTGTTTCTTCAGTTCTGGTCAGATTGTTTCTTCAGTTCTGGTCAGATGCTGGTGGACACTGCCTTATATGTGTCTGAGGGAGGAGCTAACTGTTTGGGTGTAGTTAGCTCCTCCCCCCAGGGCCCAAAGTCTTTTCCACAGTGGGTCAAAGTGAAATCACATTAGTGGGTGGAAGGACAAACCTGAGGACAGGACTGTCCTCCTTCATCTCCTGACAGTATTTTCATTACAAAATGGAATTAAAACAGATTATTCCTAAAATCTCATCACCCCCTTGTGGGCCAAATTAGACCATCTGGAGGGCCAAGTTTGGCCTGTGGGCCCCACTTTGGGCATCCCACTCTAAAAGTTTTGTCCAGTTGACAAAAATTATATTTTGTTTTTCTCATGGCTGGGCAAGATTATGTAAAGGGGAGGGGATTCAATGCTCAGGTAAAGGGGCGGGGCCTCACTGCTCAGGTAAAGGGGCGGGGCTCACTCTGTCTGTTGTCTGTTCAGAGCCGCTCAGGCTGGTGGGAGGGGCCAGTCGCTGTGCTGGGACTGTGGAGGTGAGACACAGAGGAGAGTGGAGACGGGTGGCGCCCGATGGACACTGGGTCCTGGAGGACACAGCTGCTGTGTGCAGAGACCTGGACTGTGGCTCTGCTGTTTATGCAGAAAAGAGACGTGGTTTTCCACAGAGTCCAGTGTGGAGAGTCTCATCTGACTGTGTGAAGAAGGAGTCTGCAGTGAGAGAATGTGTCTATACTTCATCCTCTCCCTCCTCCTGGGGTCTGGAGGTGAACTGTTCAGGTAAAAGTCTGATCACACATGTATATCTTACTCAGATGTTTTTTTCTAGCTAAAGTCTAAACCCAGAGAGACGCTAAAAACATGATTAAATCTGTTCAGGAGGATTAGCTCTGTCAGCAGCAAAGAGCCCAGTTTAGACTCAAGTCTGTCATGTTTACTCTGAAAAACTACAGAGAGATTCTCACGTGTTTAGGAACAAGTGAACTAGGACTGAACCAGGACTGAACCAGGACTAAACCAGGACTCAACCAGGACTAAACCAGGACTGAACCAGGACTGAACCAGGACTAAACCAGGACTAAACCAGGACTGAACCAGGACTAAAGAGGAGGACTGCACCAAGTGTCAGAGCGGTGATGTCACAGCCCTGTGTGTGTCCTATTGGCTCAGAGCGGTGATGTCACACATGTGTGTCCACAGACTCGGTGCGTCTGGTCTCGGGGCCCAGTCTGTGCTCAGGATCAGTGCAGATCTGGGACCAGTCCTGGACCTGGGTCTGTGAAGGGGCCTTGGACCAGCAGGGGGCAGAGGTGCTGTGCAGGGAGCTGGGCTGTGGGGCTCCTTCTCTCCTCCAGGGGGCGCTCTCTCCTCTGAGGCAGACGTTCCACTGTGAGGGCCATGAGTCTGCTCTGATGGACTGTCCCCGCTCTGGCTCAGAGACCTGCTCCTCTGGAGCCGCTGTCAACCTCACCTGCTCAGGTAAAGGGGCGGGGCCTTACTGGTCAGGTAAAGGGGCGGGGCCTCACTGCTCAGGTAAAGGGGCAGGGCTCACTCTGTCTCTTGTCTGTTCAGAGCCGCTCAGGCTGGTGGGAGGGGCCAGTCGCTGTGCTGGGACTGTGGAGGTGAGACACAGAGGAGAGTGGAGACGGGTGGAGGATCTCTCTAGATCCTGGGTCCTGGAGGACACAGCTGCTGTGTGCAGAGACCTGGACTGTGGCTCTGCTGTTGACGGAGAAAACAGACGTGATTTTCCAAAGAGTCCAGTGTGGTGGGTTTCATCTGACTGTGTGAAGAAGGAGTCTGCAGTGAGAGAATGTGTCTATGATTCAGACTCTTCCTCTTCCTCGGGTCTGGAGGTGAAGTGTTCAGGTAAAAGTCTGATCTCACATTTTTATGTTTCTTAGATGTTTTTTCTAGTCTCTCTCAGCCACACACACAGAGGGGGCGTGTCACATGGAGGGGGCGGGGCCCTCTGTGTGTGTCTCTGGACATGAGGAGGACAGTCCTGGTGGACACAGAGTGCCACAGAGACGAGTCCAAGTGTGTGAAATTTGAAACTGTCCAAAAAGAGTCTGTGATCAGGGAGAAACGGCTAAAGTCTAAACCCAGAGAGACGCTAAAAACATGATTAGGCAGCATGTGTCCTATTGGCTCAGAGCGGTGATGTCACAGCCCTGTGTGTGTCCTATTGGCTCAGAGCGGTGATGTCACAGCCCTGTGTGTGCCCTATTGGCTCAGAGCGGTGATGTCACACATGTGTGTCCACAGACTCGGTGCGTCTGGTCTCGGGGCCCAGTCTGTGCTCAGGATCAGTGCAGATCTGGGACCAGTCCTGGACCTGGGTCTGTGAAGGGGCCTTGGACCAGCAGGGGGCAGAGGTGCTGTGCAGGGAGCTGGGCTGTGGGGCTCCTTCTCTCCTCCAGGGGTCGCTCTCTCCTCTGAGGCAGACGTTCCACTGTGAGGGCCATGAGTCTGCTCTGATGGACTGTCCCCGCTCCGGCTCAGAGACCTGCTCCTCTGGAGCTGCTGTCAACCTCACCTGCTCAGGTAAAGGGGTGGGGCCTCACTGCTGAGATACATTCTTGATCAAAATTTTAAGACCAATTGAAAAATTGAAAGAATTCCTATTTCACACGGTTGGATCTTAAGAAGGTTCTAAGTAGTACTTCAAAATGCAAAAAGAAGAAATGAGAGTGAGACAAAAAAAATAAATGAGAAAGAAATGTATTGCAAACAAATCATTAAACTGAAATAGGCTGATCAAAAGTTTAAGACAACAGCTTTTAAAAGCCCAAATCTTTGCAAAAATGTGGACTCAAAATATTTTGTCAGGTCTACACTCTGTTACGACCTCCTGATGGCAAAGGGAAAAAGCTTTCCCTCTTTGAATGTGGTCGGGTTGTTGAGCTGCATCTGACCTCTTGGGTGGACGCAGTAAGAAAACTTCTTAAAAGATCCTGAGGGTTATGAAAAAAAGTGAATTACTAGACTCAAAAAAATTTTACCAGACCTTTTTTATTTTATTTATTTAACCTTTATTTTACCAGGTAGGTCGGTTGAGAACCAATTCTCATTTTCAACGACGACCTGTCCAAGAGGCAGAAATTTCAACATACAACCGAATAACATCCATACAGGCAAAGACAAGACAAAACAACAACACTAAGACAGTTACTATAGACCTGAGCTGGAGGATCCGATTGACTGTCCTTCAAGACACGGGATGATCCTCGGCCCAAATTAGGCTCGTTACAGGTGCCATCTGCAGTCCCATGACCATTAGACGGCATTTGTGAGAGAAGTTTTAAGAACAAAAAACGTCTTCCAAGACCTTGTCTCCTTGAACGGCACAAAACTGCCCATTTGGAGTTTGCACAAGAGCACCAAACATGGGACACTGAAAGGTGAAAAAAAGTTTTATTCTCTGATGAGAAAAAAATTGACCTACATGCTCAATGGAGGGGGGCGCCATCATGATCTGGGGGGCGTTTGCTTCAATGGAACAATGGAGCTTCAGGTTGTGCAGAGGCATCAAACGACAGCTGGCTGTGGAGATGTCGCAGGAGCATCCTTCATGAGTGAAGGCCATCGTCTCTGTGGTAATGACACGGTTTTTAGTCAGGACAATGCTGCAGTTCACAGTGCCCATCTGACAAAAGGGCTTCTTCCAAAAAAATAACATCACTCTTTTGAACCATCCTGCATGTTCCCCTGAACTAAATCCAACTGAGAACATTTGGGGTTGAATGGCAAGGGAAGTTAACAAAAATGGACACCAGTTCCAGAAAAGTGGGTGCTCTCCGTGAAGCATCTTCACCACTTGGAGCAACATTCGCACTAGCCTCCTGGAAACACTAGCGTCAAGCAGGAAGAAACAAATGTTTGAGGTGTAAACAAGAATGGCACAGCTACTCAGTACTGAGTGCTTTTTGAAAAATATATTTCTATTTTAGGGGTTTTGAGTTTTTTGGGATGTGGTCTTAAACCTTTGATCATTTAATCAGTTTAATGCTTGTTTGGGGCTTCACTGCTCAGGTAAAGGGGCGGGGCTTCACTGCTCAGGTAAAGGGGTGGGGCTTCACTGCTCAGGTAAAGGGCTCACTCTGTCTCTTGTCTGTTCAGAGGTCAGGCTGGTGGGAGGGGCCAGTCGCTGTGCTGGGACTGTGGAGGTGAGACACAGAGGAGAGTGGGGACGGGTGAAACCCTATGGAGCCTGGGTCCTGGAGGAAACAGCTGCTGTGTGCAGAGACCTGGACTGTGGCTCTGCTGTTTATGGAGAAGAGAAACGTGATTTTCCACAGAGTCCAGTGTGGAGAGTCTCACCTACCTGTGAGAAGAAGTCTGCAGTGAGAGACTGTGTCTATAATTCAGAATCACTTTTCTCAGGTCTGGAGGTGAAGTGTTCAGGTAAAAGTCTGATCTCAAATTTTTATGTTTCTCAGATGTTTTTTTCTAGTTGCTCCAGGGAACTGTCAGGTGTAAAATGTGTAAAGTCCAAATAGAGTTTAGATCAGCCTGACCCTGTGCACACAAAGAACACACTCCTCTGCATCACACACACACACAAAGAGGGCGTGTCCTCGCACAGAGGGGGCGGGGCCTCTGCGTGTGTCTCTGGACATGAGGAGGACAGTCCTGGTGGACACAGAGTGCCACAGAGACGAGTCCAAGTGTGTGAATTTTGAAACTCTTCAAAAAGAGTCTGTGATCAGGGACAAACGGCTAAAGTCTAAACCCAGAGACACGATAAAAACATGATTAGGCAGCATGTGTCCTATTGGCTCAGAGCGGTGATGTCACAGCCCTGTGTGTGTCCTATTGGCTCAGAGTGGTGATGTCACAGCCCTGTGTGTGTCCTATTGGCTCAGAGCGGTGATGTCACACATGTGTGTCCACAGACTCGGTGCGTCTGGTCTCGGGGCCCAGTCTGTGCTCAGGATCAGTGCAGATCTGGGACCAGTCCTGGACCTGGGTCTGTGAAGGGGCCTTGGACCAGCAGGGGGCAGAGGTGCTGTGCAGGGAGCTGGGCTGTGGGGCTCCTTCTCTCCTCCAGGGGGCGCTCTCTCCTCTGAGGCAGACGTTCCACTGTGAGGGCCATGAGTCTGCTCTGATGGACTGTCCCCGCTCCGGCTCAGAGACCTGCTCCTCTGGAGCTGCTCTCAACCTCACCTGCTCAGGTAAAGGGGCGGGGCCTCAGTGCTGAGGTAAAGGGGCGTGGCCTCACTGCTCAGGTAAAGGGGCGGGGCTCATTGCTCAGGTAAACGGGTGGGGCCTGTGATAGAAATTTAAGTATAGTCATGTTGTGTATTTAAAAAGCATTTGATCTGTGTCAGTCTGCCAGACCCAGACCAGACATTAACATGTGTGAAGCTCTGTCTCCATCCCACAGGAAACTCGCTGTTGTTCTGTCTAAGTGTAAAAGTTCATTATCTCACTGGTGTGAAACAAAAGTCACTCTGCTTTGAAATGTATGTATTATTGTCATTCTGGTATAAAATAGTCAGAGCTCAGATGCTCAGGGTGGTTGGTTGGGTGGGTGGTTGGGTTGTTGAGACTTGGATTTAGACAGAGAGAGGAACTGGGGGAGAGGCCGGGAGGCTCCCAGTCTGTGTCCAGGGCAGGCCTGGGCCCGGTCCTGTCTGTAGCTGCTGTAACAAACAATAAACCTTTTTTCCTGTATTGCAAAACTCACCGAGCTTCGTAAATGGATTACTTTTCATCTACAACTGTAATTTTTCCACAACAGGCCTCACTGCTCAGGTAAAGGGGCGGGGCCTCACTGCTCAGGTAAAGGGGCGGGGCCTCACTGCTCAGGTAAAGGGGCGGGGCCTCACTGCTCAGGTAAAGGGGTGGGGCCTCACTGCTGAGGTAAAGGGGCGGGGCTCACTCTGTCTCTTGTCTGTTCAGAGCCGCTCAGGCTGGTGGGAGGGGCCAGTCGCTGTGCTGGGACTGTGGAGGTGAGACACAGAGGAGAGTGGAGACGGGTGAGGATCTCTGGATTCTGGTTCCTGGAGGACACAGCTGATGTGTGCAGAGTCCTGGACTGTGGCTCTGCTGTTTATGGAGAAGAGAGAGATGATTTTCCAGAGAGTCCAGTGTGGACTGTCTCGCCTGAATGTGAGAAAAAGAAGTCTGCAGTGAGAGAATGTGTCTATACTTCATCCTTCTCCTCTTCCTCGGGTTTGAAGGTGACCTGTTCAGGTAAAAGTCTGATCTCACATTTTTATGTTTCTTAAGTTCTTTTCCAGTTGCTCCAGAGGAGCATCAGGTGTAAAATATGTGGCGTTCTATTAGAGTTTAAATCACCCTGAGCCTGTGCACACAAAGAACACACTCCACTGCAACACACGCACACAGAGAGGGGGCGGGGCCTCACACAGATGGGGCGTGTCCTCACACAGAGCGGGTGGGGCCTCTGTGTGTGTCTCTGGACATGAGGAGGACAGTCCTGGTGGACACAGAGTGCCACAGAGACGAGTCCAAGTGTGTGAGGTTTGAAACTCTCCAAAAAGAGTCTGTGATCAGGGAGAAACGGCTAAAGTCTAAACCCAGAGAGACGCTAAAAACATGATTAAATCTGTTCAGGAGGATTAGCTCTGTCAGCAGCAAAGAGCCCAGTTTAGACTCAAGTCTGTCATGTTTACTCTGAAAAACTACAGAGAGATTCTCACGTGTTTAGGAACAAGTGAACCAGGACTAAACCAGGACTGAACCAGGACTGAACCAGGACTAAACCAGGACTGAACCAGGACTAAACCAGGACTAAACCAGGACTAAACAGGAGGACTGCACCAGGTGTCACAGCGGTGATGTCACAGCCCTGTGTGTGTCCTATTGGCTCAGAGCGGTGATGTCACACATGTGTGTCCACAGACTCGGTGCGTCTGGTCTCGGGGCCCAGTCTGTGCTCAGGATCAGTGCAGATCTGGGACCAGTCCTGGACCTGGGTCTGTGAAGGGGCCTTGGACCAGCAGGGGGCAGAGGTGCTGTGCAGGGAGCTGGGCTGTGGGGCTCCTTCTCTCCTCCAGGGGGCGCTCTCTCCTCTGAAGCAGACGTTCCACTGTGAGGGCCATGAGTCTGCTCTGATGGACTGTCCCCGCTCCGGCTCAGAGACCTGCTCCTCTGGAGCCGCTGTCAACCTCACCTGCTCAGGTAAAGGGGCGGGGCCTAACTGCTCAGGTAAAGGGGCGGGGCCTCACTGCTCAGGTAAAGGGGCGGGGCTCACTCTGTCTCTTGTCTGTTCAGAGCCGCTCAGGCTGGTGGGAGGGGCCAGTCGCTGTGCTGGGACTGTGGAGGTGAGACATAGAGGACAGTGGGGACGGGTGCAGCCCAATGGATTCTGGGTCCTGGAGGTCACAGTTGCTGTGTGCAGAGACCTGGACTGTGGCTCTGCTGTTTATGGAGAAGAGAGAGATGATTTTCCACAGAGTCCAGTGTGGCTGGTCTCTGCTGACTGTGTGAAGAAGAAGTCTGCAGTGAGAGAATGTGTTGATGGTTCAGACTCTTCCTCTTCCTTGGGTCTGGAGGTGGTGTGTTCAGGTAAAAGTCTGATCTCACATTTTTATGTTTCTCAGATGTTTTTTTCTAGTTGCTCCAGGGAACTGTCAGGTGTAAAATGTGTGATGTCCACTCCTCTGTGTCACACACACTCCTCTCCACAGACTGAACTGTCCAATCATCTCTCTCCACAGACTGAACTGTCCAATCATCTCTCTCCACAGACTTACTGAATCGTCCGGTCATCTCTCTGTCTGTGTCTGACGGGGCTTCCCAGGCCCGGCCACAGGGGGTCCGGGTGCTGCTGGGGTCAAAGTTCAGGGTCAAATGCTCTGTGGAGCCACAGTACCCGGGAGGCTCCTTCCAGCTCCTCTCTCCCACTGCGCCCCTCGGTCAGAACCACACCCTGCCCGCTGTCAATCACTCCGCACACTTCCTGTTCTCTGACACTGGCTCCGCCCACAAAGGAAACTACACCTGTGTTTACCACCTGCATGTGTTCAACCACAACTTCTCCTCTCAGAGCCCCAGCCTCCAGCTCTCTCTGGGAGGTACGTCCAGCAACAGCCTCATGTGAGGGTCAGGGGTCACACAGGGTCATGTGAGGGTCACACAGGGTCATGTGAGGGTCACACAGGGTCATGTGAGGGTCACACAGGGTCATGTGAGGGTCTTGGTCTCGGTGCTTGTCATGGTCCTGGTTCTGGCCTTTGTCTTGGTCGTGGCTCTGGTCTTGATCCTGGTCTTTGTCCTACTTCTGGCTTTGTTCCTTGTCCTTGTCCTTGTCTTGGTCCTGGTCTTGGTCCTGGTCCTGGTCTTCGTCCTGGTCTTGGTCTTGGTCCTTGTCCTGGTCTTGGTCTGGACTGATCTGGGTCTTTTGTGTTGCAGCTCCAGTCTCAGACCTGATCATCAGAGTCCTGGTCATTCTACTGTTGAAGCTCCTCTACATCCTTCCAATGTACTACTACTACTGCAAGGTACTGCACCTTTAGACCCGGGGTAGACCTGGTTTAGATCTGATTTAGTGATGGTTTCGACCTGGGTTAGACCTACTTTCGAACTGCATACTTGGTTTAGACTTGGGTTAGTCCTGGTTTAGACATTGTTTGCGTTTAGACTTTCTTTTGTCACCTGCTGATGTGCTGTGTTCTGTTGATTCAGGTCCGGGCCAGAGGGGGGCGCTAGAGAGAGGACCTGAGGACCTGGACTTGGAGCATTTCAGATGTGAGCTCCTGGATGTTCAATACATTTATGTAAATACAGAGTGACTTAAATCATGTGATTGTGTCTGTTATGTTTAATCACACTCTAGGGTCAGTTACACTCTAGGGTCAGTTACACTTTTTATCATCATTCTTTTGTGTTTATTTTGGTATAATGTACTTTTGTTGATGTTTGATAAACTGTTTGAATCCTCATGTTTTTAGAGACTCTTTTGTGTATTTAAACTTGTGTCCTGGAGTTACTCTGGTACTTTGGTTAAACGGCCTGGTACGTGTGTGTTCCATAGAGATATTACATATGCATGTGTCCATATTATCCTTATAACTCCATGAATAAGAATAACTCCAATATGTTTAATAAATGTGTAATAAAGGTCTGTATCACACATACCTGTGGATTTTCAAAATAAATGTAAGAAATGAGTTATAATACACACAAATAAAACATTTAACAAATCAGGTGCCTTCTTTCCCCAAGGTCACTCCCACTCGTGTTAACAACAGGTTTGATTGACAGTGTTGGTAAGAGCCTGCTCCCTGCTAGACCAGAGATCCGGGCGGGGGGGGACGTTACCTTCAACAGCCTCCCTCCGGATCGGTTCTTATTTGCTATGATACTCATGGTCAGTATTCCAAATGCGGAACTCGGCTCCAAATTGCCCCCTGTAACTGCTCGCCTCGATGAGCTTCATTTGACTGGAGCCAAATGCTGAGGGTGACGTCACACATAGTCCACTTCTTTATACAGACTATATAACATTTACATGGTATAAAATGAAATGTACTTATACACGTGAGTAACAATAGTGTGAATGAGAACACAAATTTGGAAAAATGACAAAATTATTATTGGCTATATTCACTCTTCAGTTAGTATCTGTTTGTTTTTTATATTATTTGTGTAAACCCTCAGTCGTCCAGGTCTGATCCACAGCAAAGGCGAAGTTAAAATCTGTCAACTTTAGTCTACTTGTCAGTTTAGTTCTCTGTTTTAGCTTAGTATCCTGCAGTAGCCTCCTCTTTGCAGCCTCCACCGCTACTGATGTGGGGATATGAGTGAAAAGAGACGTCACATCAGATGAAACCGTGGTCTCATCCGGATCAAATTGGAGATGCTTGATTTTGTCACAAATACAGCTGAGTTCTCAATATGGTGCTGCGTGTTGCCCACCAGAGGAGTCTTGAAACACTTGTCTTTTTCAAACCTACAAACACTTTAAGACAAAAACTGGTTCACCTAAAGGACAAAACCCAGAGCCACAAACAAAGTAATGTGTCTACTCCATTCAGTGAAGTGAAGAGTGCAGTGAGCGTCACACTGGTCCATAAGAGAATGAACCAACACTGAGAGAGAACAGCTCAGGACCACAGTCTGCTGTCCATCTCCATCTCAAAGACACTAACCACTCCTTTGAAGACAATGAAGTTCAGATCTGAGCCACAGAAAATAAATGGTTTGAGGGAGGAGTTAAAGAAGCTATTTTTGTTAGGAAAGAGAATCCTTCCTTAAACAGAAATAGGGTCATGAGACATAATCTGTCCCCCGTCTACAACTCCATCCTCAGACCCAGAACAATGAGAACAATATCAGGGTCCTTAAGGGCTGAATAGGGCAGTTTCAGCTGAAACTGGAGACAATAGCTGTTTACAGTTTCAGTGTAGTTAGCCCCTCCCCTCAGACAGATATAAGGTCGTGGCCACCAGCATCTGACCAGAACTGAAGAAGAGACTTGGATGAGCAGAGAAACGTCTTCACCCCTACAACGATTTGTCCAGTTGACAGATTTAAACTTTACCTTTTGCTATCGTTTTTAGAATAATAACAGTGTTAGCATTATATTTGCACCTTCAGCTCAATGCACTCACTTTAAAACCAACATATTTCAGGCTGTGGAAGGAAAAGAATCAGAGAAGAGTCAGGATTGATTTTTAACAACAATAAACGCACTTTAAATGACATCATCAAGTGAGCAGGTTCAAAATATAAGGTTTTCCACAAAATGTCTTTGACGTCACAGAATCAACACAGTTTTGGTTCTTCACATTTCTGTCTGAGGTTTGGTCCTGTTAAGTCAAAGTCTATCCCTGAAAATATCGTTTTCAATGTGAGGGAGAAAGGAGAGGACAAACTAAAGTCATTTTTACATACTGTCTGCTGTACACTCAGGTGAACTGGCCCTCACTGCAGTCTCGCCGAAATATGCATTGGCTTATGTTTGTCTATAAAACCATGCGAGGGCTCACACCTTCTTATCTAAGTCAGCTGCTCGTACAAGAGTCTCCCTCCAGATACAACACTCGGTCCTCACAGCTCATCAAACTGAAAGTTCCTAAGTCTAGGTCTTTTCTTGGCCTCATGTCATTTCGACGCTGCTAATGATTGGAATTTGGCTCAAAGCTCACTTAAACTGGACTCCTTCATTTCTCCTTCTGCTTTTAAATGTAAACTGAAGGTAATTTTTAAAGACATGTGTAAATGTTTTACTAATGATATGAAAGGAGAGTTTTAGTGACAGATGTAAATGTTTGTTTTATGTTTTAATGAAATGATGTGAGTCTAATTGTGTTAACTCCTCTTCCCTTGGCTGCTCTGGCCCAGGCCATCATTGTAAATAAGAATTTGTTCTTAATGTTTTGCCTGGTAAAATAAAGGTAAAATAAAAATAAATAAATATGTTAGTGGCTCTGTGGAGCGCCCCCCAGTGGCACTACATTTAGTTCAGTTTCCTTCACTTTTAGGTTGGTCTTGTTCTTATGCACCGCGCATCATTCACCTCAAACACCATGAGCCACATGAGAGTCCATCAGCCTGGGCCGGCCCAGACTAAGCAGCTGCTAAGGGCCCCGAGGCCACCAGAGGGCCCCCAAGAGCCCATACGTTTATATTGAAAATAATAATTGGAAAGTTTTTTGGAAACTAAACAGAGCTCAGGTGTTTATACTCGTCTGAATATCCGTCTAAAACAATGACATGTGTTTTATTTCCAGTAGCTAAACATGTGCTGCCTACATTTGTTTTCGATCCTGACGCGCCCATGAGCGATTTGGAACATGGCGGCTAGAAGGTTATCTCTGTCCACTTACACTGCCTGGTCAAAAAACAAAAACAAAGTCGCCACTAAAAAAAATGTCCCACAGTCTAATATTTGGTTGTTCCTTTATCTTTGATCACGTCACATTCGCTGTGGCATTGTTTGGATTTTGCTTCTTCAACGTCACAAGATTCATTTCCATCCAGTGTTGCATTAATCTTCAGCTCTTGCACTGATGATGGTCGAGTCTGACGCTGCACAAAGCTTCTCCAGAACATCCCAAAGATTCTCAATGGGGTTAAGGTCTGGACTCTGTGGTGGACGATCCATGTGTGAAAATGACGTCTCTGCTCCTGATCCACTCTGTCACAATTTGAGCCCGATGAATCCTGACATTGTCGTCTTGGAATATGCCCAAAAATCCACTGATGGAATAACCTGGTCATTCAGTATATTCAGGTGTCAGCTGACCTCATTCTTTGAGCACAGACTGATGCTGAACCTCGACCGGACCGACTGCAGGAGGCTCTATTTGTACCTGTTTGTTTAGTTAAATCCAGGTGGAGACTTTCTTTGTCCAGGCAGTGTCTACACAGTCTATGCTGTAAACCCAGAGAGTTGATTTCAGACGTTTTCCAGTTGGGAGATGTTGTTGATGATGACCAGGTAGGACCAGGCGTTTCTGAAGATGAAGTTTGCCTCATCGTGAAGTCCACACAGCTGAGAGATCCTACGAGAGACCAGTTTAAAACCAGACTAAGACCAGACTAGGACAAGACCATACTTCTAAGACCAGACCAGGACTAGACCAGGACCAGACCAGGACCAGACCAGGACCAGACCAGACCAGACCAGGACCAGACCAGACCAGACCAGGAACAGACCAGGACCAGACCAGACCAGGACCAGGACCAGACCAGGACCAGACCAGGACCAGACCAGGACTAGATCAGGACTAGACCAGGACTAGTCCATCATATCACTATTACTAATAGTAATGAATAGTACTAGGAAATATAAAAGTACTTTGACCCCTGTGGAGGTTGAGTTTTTGACGTGTTTGTGTCACTTTAATGTGATGGAAAGAAAGTCACACTCCTGCACTTTGATAGTGTGAAGATAAGAAACTGCTGCAGCTGCAAACATGAAGTACACACAGTACACACAGTACACACAGTACACAGTGCACACAGTACACACAGTACACACAGTACACAGTGCACACAGTACACACAGTACACACAGTACACAGTACACACAGTAGGCAAAGTAATTCAAAGTGCTTTACAGAATAGGAAAAACATTAAAATCAAACAAATTAAACATAAACAATCACAAAAAATCATCATAAAATAAACATTAAAAGAGAAGAGGCAAAATAAAAACCTTTCAGTCGTCTGCACAGATAAACAGAACAGAGCCTGGATTTAAACATTGTCAAAGTCGAGTCCGTCTCACATCTTCAGGAAGAATGTTCCAGGTTTTAACTGCATAAAACTGAAACACTGATTCCTCATGTTTAGTCCTGACTCTGGACCAGCAGGAGGCCGGTCCCTGAAGTCCTCAGAGTGTGAGATGGTTCATATGGCACTAACATGTCGGAGATGTACTTTGGACCAAGGCCATGGAGAGACTTATACACAAGCAGAGCTGCTTTAAAGTATATTCTTTGAGCTACAGGAGCCAGAGACCTGAGCACAGGACTTATGTGCTTGTTCTTCCTGGTTCTAGTCAGACCCGAGCAGCAGTGTTCTGGATGTTCTGTTCTGTCTTAAGGCTCGTTTGGAGAGGCCAGTGAGCAGGACGTTACAGTCGTCTAACCTACTGGAGACAAATGCAGGATAAGTCTCTCTAAGTCTGACTTTGACAGTTTACCTTTGATGTTTGACATGTTTTTAGATGTAAAAAGCTGCAGATGTTACTGATTTGATGTGACAGTTAAAGTTCTGAGTCCATTATTACCCCTTGATTTCTCGCCTGATTTGAAGGTTTTAGAGAGAGAGACTGGACACACATTTTATCTGATATATATTTTCCAATTTCAACAAAGTACTCCCTGTTTTCTAAATAGGACTTGAACCAGTTTAGTGCAGTACCACAGATGCCCTCCCAGTCCTCTAGTCTCTGACACTGTGGATCATGGGATCCTTTTACAAAGGAAACACTCGGATCTAACAGGATCAAGACTGAGACTTTGTCTGCATAAGTCTTCAGGCGCCCCTCCCCGAACCGCCACCTTAACGTGGTGGAGGGGTTTGAGCACCCGAATGATCCTGGGAGCTATGTTGTCGGGGGCTTCATGCCCCTGGTAGGGTCACCCATGGCAAACAGGTCCTGGGAGACGGGTCTGACTAAGAGCGGTTCAGAAGCCCCCCATGAAGAGAAAAAGAACAAGGCCAGTTACGTCGCCCGGACTGGCGTTACCGGGGCCCCACCCTGGAGCCAGGCCTGGGGTGGGTGCTCGGCAGCGAGCGCCTGGTGGCCGGGCCTTTCCCCATGGGGCCCGGTCGGGCCCAACCCGAAGGAACGACGTGGGGCCGTCCTCCCGTGGACCCACCACCTGCGGGAGGAGCCATGAGGGGCGGGTGTGGAGAGATCCGGGCGGCAGTCGAGGGCAGGGACCTCGACGACCGGATCTCCGGACATGGAGACTAGCTCTGGGGATGTGGAATGTCACCTCGCTGGGGGGGGAGGAGCCTGAGCTTGTGCGGGAGGTTGAGTGTTACCGGCTAGATATAGTCGGCCTCACCTCCACGCACAGCTTGGGCTCTGGAACCCAACTTCTTGAGAGGGGTTGGACTCTCCATTTCTCTGGCGTTGCCCGCAGGGAGCGGCGGCGAGCTGGTGTGGGCTTGCTCATTGCCCCACAGCTCAGCCGCTGTGTGTTGGGGTTCACACCGGTGAACAAGAGGGTCGCGTCCCTGCGCCTTTGGGTCGGGGACAGGTCTCGCACTGTTGTGTCGGCCTACGGGCCAAACAGCAGTGTAGAGTACCCGGCCTTCTTGGAGTCCCTGGGAGGGGTACTAGACAGTGCACCAACCGGGGACTCCGTTGTTCTCCTGGGGGACTTCAACGCCCATGTGGGTAACAACAGTGACACTTGGAGGGGCGTGATTGGGAGGAACGGCCTCCCCAATCTGAACCCGAAAGGTGTTTTGTTATTGGACTTCTGTGCTAGTCACAGCTTGTCCATAACAAACACCATGTTCGAGCACAAGGGTGTCCATCGGTGCACATGGCACCAGGACACTCTAGGTCGGAGGTCGATGATCGACTTTGTTGTCGTGTCATCTGACCTCCGACCGCGTGTCTTGGACACTCGGGTGAAGAGAGGGGCTGAGCTGTCAACTGATCACCACCTGGTGGTGAGTTGGATCCGCTGGCGGAGGAGGAAGCCGGACAGACCTAGCAGGCCCAAGTGCATTGTGAGGGTCTGCTGGGAACGTCTGGCGGAGCCCTCTGTCAGGGGAGTCTTCAACTCCCACCTCCGGAAGAGCTTCTCCCTGATCCCGGGGGAGGTTGGAGACATGGACTCCGAGTGGGCCATGTTCTCCACCTCTATTGTCGATGCGGCTGCTCGTAGCTGTGGTCGTAAGGTCTGTGGTGCTTGTCGCGGCGGCAATCCCCGAACCCAGTGGTGGACACCGGAAGTAAGGGATGCCGTCAAGCTGAAGAAGAAGTCCTATCGAGCCTTGTTGGCTCGTGGGACTCCTGAGGCAGCTGATGAGTACCGGCGGGCCAAGCGTGCTGCGGCTCGGGCAGTCACAGAGGCAAAAACTCGGGGTTGGGAGGAGTTCGGGGAGGCCATGGAGGAGGACTATCGGACGGCCTCAAAGAGATTCTGGCAAACCGTCCGACGCCTCAGGAGGGGGAAGCAGTGCTTCACCAACACTGTTTACAGTGCGGGTGGAGAGCTGCTGACCTCGACTGGGGATGTTGTCGGGCGGTGGAAGGAATACTTTGAGGATCTCCTCAATCCCACTGTCACGTCTTCCAAGGAGGAAGCAGAAACTGGGGACCCGGAGGCGGACTCGTCCATCACCCTGGCTGAAGTCACTGAGGTGGTTGGCAAGCTCCTCGGTGGCAAGGCTCCGAGGGTGGACGAGATCCGTCCTGAGTACCTCAAGTCTCTGGATGTTGTGGGACTGTCTTGGCTGACACGTCTCTGCAACATCGCGTGGCGGTCGGGGACAGTACCTGTGGAATGGCAGACCGGAGTGGTGGTCCCTCTGTATAAGAAGGGGGACCGGAGAGTGTGTTCCAATTACAGGGGAATCACACTCCTCAGCCTTCCCGGTAAGGTCTATTCCAGGGACTGGAGAGGAGAATCCGACCGATAGTCGAACCTCGGATTCAGGAGGAGCAGTGTGGTTTTCGCCCCACTCGTGGAACACTGGACCAGCTCTATACTCTCCATCGGGTCCTCGAGGGCTCATGGGAGTTTGCCCAACCAGTCCACATGTGTTTTGTGGATTTGGAGAAGGCATTCGACCGTGTCCCTCGTGGTGTCCTTTGGGGAGTGCTCTGGGAGTATGGGGTCCGGGGCTCTTTGCTAAGGGCTGTCCGGTCCCTGTATGACCGGAGCAGGAGCTGTGTTCGCATTGCCGGCAGTAAGTCAGACCTGTTCCCGGTGCATGTTGGACTCCGCCAGGGCTGCCCTTTGTCAGTGTGCTCCATGATCACTTCCTGTTTGGAAAGCGGCACTAGCAGGTTAGCTATGTCCATTTATATAAACAGTCTAAGGTTCGACTACTGAGACATAGTACAAACGCAGTACAAACAGTATAAATGCAGTACAAACAGTACAAATGCAGTAGAAACACAGTACAAATGCAGTACAAGTGCAGTACAAACACAGTAAAAATGCAGAATGCACAGGACAAATGCATTGCACATGCAGTGCAAACAGTACACAAGCAGTACACGCAGTACAAAGAGTACACGTTCAGTAAACGCAATACAAATATCAGTGGTGGAGGAAGTACTCCATTTAATTACTTCAGTAAAAGTACAGAAACAGGGGCAGAAAAATACACAGGTAAAAGTATTTTATAAAAAGCCACAGTTTGTAACATTTTTGCCAAAAACAGACTAAAATAAAATTGTTTTTTCATTGTGGATGTTTTTATTTCACTAAAAATTATTTTACTGTCATGATGTGGACTTTTCTGTTCTTGTTTTCCTCCCTGTGTGCTCTTCCCCCTCCCTCACCTGCTTGTACCTGGAGCTGGGTGGAGCTCTCGGCTCCTCCCGCGCGCACCTGCTCTCCATCTGGCTAATCACCACACCTGCCGTGGATAAAGGGAGATGGGAGAAGACACGCAGGGCGAGTTCGTTGTCGTCCTCACTTGTTCCTGTCGTGCCTGCGTTCCTGTCGTCCCTGTGTTCCTGTCGTGCTCCGGCCCTGGATGTCTCCTGCCCGCTCTGCCCTACGCCCGTCTGGTCTGCCTGTCTTCCTGTTGTCCCTTCATGTCCTCGGTTCCTGTGTTCCTGTGTTCCTGCTCACCTGCTCACCTCCGGATCACCCTCTGTTTGTACTTGTCCCATTTCAACAATAAATCCTGTAAATATTCCCCGAGTCTGCATCCTGTGGTCCGCTACACTCACCCGTTACGACATTTACTTAACGTGCTTCCTTACTGTGAGGGGGCTTGCATCTCCACAAACCTGACTTTGGTCTGGGGGAGGGCCTTCTTGTTTCCATGGAAATCTTCCACACTATGATATGAAATTTATCTCCATGGAAAATGTTCTGAAGTATGGTTTTAATTTTTCCATGGAATCATACAGGTGACGTCAGGCCTCCAAAAAGTGACACACTGTCTCCTGATTAATTTGCTTTTCTCTTTGTGTTTCATTGTTGATTTTCTAACTTTCTGTTGGTTAAATCATTTTTCATGTTCAGCCCAAAGAGACGACGCTGCTCTGATTTTAGGCACAACAAAAATAAATTGAATTGAACCTTCAATACTGAAAGAACTAATAATGAAGTAATAATGAACTAATAATGAAATAACAACTAATGAACTAATAATGAACTAATAATGAACTAACAACTAATGAACTAATAATGAACTAATAATGAACTAATAATGAACTAACAACTAATGAACTAATAATGAACTAACAACTAATGAACGAATAATGAACTAATAATGAAGTAACAACTAATGAACTAATAATGAACTAACAACTAATGAACTAATAATGAACTAATAATGAACTAACAACTAATGAAATAATAATTAATGAATTAATAACTAATAATAATAATAGTCAAATATAATCATCTTGATACAGAACTTCAAAGACTGTTCAAAGTTTTGTTTTAATCTAGAACTGCTCAGAGTTTTATTTCTAATGGTGCGTTCACACCGAGGCGTCAAGAATGGTGTACATTTTATTTAGACCTGTTATGCAAAGGATTTTTTTCTGAGCTTATATTCATGTTAAATTTGTTTCCTCTGACTGGTTTAGTCAGTTTGATGACAATTTTTAATTTTAGCACGAAAACCACAAATGATGAAGCGATAAAAATGTGTTAAAAAAACAGGAAACTCTCAAACACGTCACAGCGCTGGTCTAGTCCTGCTCAGTCCTGGTTTAGTCCTGGTTCAGTCCTGGTTTAGTCCTGGTTTAGTCCTGGTTTAGTCCTGGTTCAGTCCTGGTTCGGTCCTGGTTCAGTCCTGGTTCGGTCCTGGTTCAGTCCTGGTTCGGTCCTGGTTCAGTCCTGGTTCAGTCCTGGTTCGGTCCTGGTCTAGTCCTGGTTCAGTCCTGGTTCGGTCCTGGTTCAGTCCTGGTTCAGTCCTGGTTCAGTCCTGGTTAAGTCCTGGTTCAGTCCTGGTTCAGTCCTGGTTCAGTCCTGGTTCAGTCCTGGTTATGGCTCTGGGGGCACTGGTCCTGGTCTGGTTCGTCTACACTTTGGGTAAGTGACTTGTTTGTCGTTTATTTATTTCTTAAATTATAAAAAGACATGAACAGTGTCATAAAGTGAAACATACGAGACGTGAATGAAACGGAGCAGAAAGAGCCGTCTGATCTGCTCTTTTTCTGCACTAAACTTTAACACAGATTTACTATAAAACATGACGGACAAAGTGTTTCATTTCCATCACACTCTTTCTTTTCAAACACATATCTGGACTTTTCTTCTTTTCAGACTGACTTCATGAGCTGGTTTCATCTATTTGTTAAATCTCATTATTGTTGTGGATCCTGGTCTTTGTCCAGATGATTCGATGAATGAACTCGTTTCACTGCAGGGCTTAGAGTCAGGGCTTAGGGTCAGGGTGTCAGGGTGTCAGGGGTCAGAGGTCAGGGGTCAGGGGTCAGGGTTGGTTCCATATCTTTGGTTCTGATTCTGTTTGAATACATGTGTTCTAAACTCAACAACATCATGACCTTAGAGTAACTTTGACAAGTCCTGGGTTAGACGCTCTACAAAGAGTGTGTTTTCATGTGATACTTTTACTTGAGTATTTGTTTGCTCTGGTGTCTGTACTTTTACTTAAGTAACAAGATGGAGTACTTGTTCCACCTCTGTTTATTTGTCAAAGTGTCTTTTGGCCCCACACTGCAGCTGCTTCAGTCTGAGGGGAACTAATAATAATAATAATAATAATAGTGATGCATTTTATTTATAAGCGTCTTTCAAAACACCTGAGGACACTGAACAGATAAAAAATTGATAAAAAACATACAAATACAATAAAACATGACAAAAAAACCCTCATTGATAAAATATGTGTGATTGTTACAAGAGACAGGACAGTCTGAACAGGTGAGTTTTGAGTCTGGATTTGAAGAGTTGAAGAGAGTCTAAGGTGCGGAGATCAGGAGGGAGAGAGTTCCAGAGCTGGGGGGGCAGAGCGGATCAAAGCCCTGGTCCCCGTGGTCACAAGTCGGGCAGAGGGGACAGTGAGCTGGAGAGAGGAGGAGGAGGAGCGGAGAGGCAGGAGCAGCGATGTGGAGAAGGTCAGATATGTGTGAAGGAGCGAGGTTGTGTGTTGCTTTGAAGGTGGTAGTTACGATTTTGAAGTTAATTCTCTGTTTTATGGGGAGCCAGTGGAGTTGTTGTAGGACGGGGCTGATGTGGTGGACAGTGGGGGTCCGTGTTATGACCCGGGCTGCAGAGTCTGAAGGAGCTGCAGTTTCTGGACGGATTTATTGGGGAGACCAAAGAGAAGAGAGTTACAGTAATCAATGCAGGAAGTTACAAGGCTGTGAACTAGAACGGCAGTGGTGTGAGGAGAGAGGGAGGGGCCAAGACGACAGATATTGCGTAAGTGGAAATATGCAGACCGGGCGACATTATTGATGTGTGAGTGAAAAGTGTCCTGTCGAGGAGGACACCCAGACTCTTGACCTGAGGGGAAGGATGGACAGTTGAGTTGTTGATGTTGATTGAGAAGCTGTTAGATTTGGAGAGAGTGGATGAGGAGTCTACGAGGAGGACGTCTGTTTTGGAAGTGTTTAGCATGAGAAAGTTAGTGGAGAACCATGTGTTGATTTCCTGCAGAGGATAAGGGAGGATGGTGGGAGAGATGATGAGGGCCTGGAGGAAAGGTAGAGCTGGGTGTCATCCACGTAGCAGTGAAAGTGAATGTTGTGCTTACGGAAGATTAAACCAAGAGGGAGGATATACATGATAAAAAGGAGGGGCCCCAGGACAGAGCCCTGGGGGAACCCAGCGTATAGAGGGAAGGTGTTGGATGTGTGTGATTTTAAATGAATGTACTATGTGTGTTTGGTGAGGTATGAGGTGAACCAAGTGAGTGGGATGTCAGTGATACTGATGGAGAATAGTCTACGGAGGAGAAGGCAGTGGGAGATAAGATTGAGGAGGATGGAGAGTAAACCGGAGGAGCTGGAGGACGTGTCCGGGGTGAGGGAAGTCTGGGAGTCCCTGCTTAGACTGCTGCCCCCGCGACCCGGCCCCGGATAAGCGGAAGAAAATGGATGGATGGATGGATGGAGAGTAAACCGGTATCAGCAGCCATGAGGAGGTTGTTTGTGATTTTTATGAGTGCGGATTCTGTGCTGTGGAAAGGGCTTGTGTGTGTCTGAAACTCTGTCTCAGCACTTGTGTAAATAAATGTACATTTGATTAATATTAAAGTGTTACCAAACTCAAACACAGCCTGATCGGGCGGGGCCATAGTGAACTTCCTGTTTCCATCACACTGATGAAACGAGCCTGTGGCTTTAATGAGCCCAACAACCGCCATTTTGTGTGAAGCTCTGTGTCATGTGACCAACAACCGCCATTTTGTGACGTGACTTTTGTGTGTGCAGGGCTCCTGGCAGAAGACAACAGCTCAGGTAAAGACACTCACACACCAGGATAACCACTCTGCCACAGTAACACAGGGAGAACATGCACACTCCACTCAGATCAGGAGTCTAACCCACAACCTCCTGGTGAGAGGAGGACACAGGATAACCACTCTGCCACAAAATTGAACTGTTGTTTTACTGCCACAGTAAGAAAGGGAGGAGATACAGAGGTAAAGGGGCGGGGCCTCACTGCTCAGGTAAAGGGGTGGGCCTCACTGCTCAGGTAAAGGGGCGGGGCCTCACTGCTTAGGTAAAGGGGTGGGGCCTCACTGCTCAGGTAAAGGGGCGGGGCTCACTCTGTCTCTTGTCTGTTCAGCGCCGCTCAGGCTGGTGGGAGGGGCCAGTCGATGTGCTGGGACTGTGGAGGTGAGACACAGAGGAGAGTGGAGACGGGTGGAGCCCTATGGACTCTGGGACCTGGAGAACACAGCTGCTGTGTGCAGAGACCTGGACTGTGGCTCTGCTGTTTATGGAGAAGAGAGAGATGATTTTCCAAAGACTCCAATGTGGTTGGTCTCTGCTGACTGTGTGAAGAAGGAGTCTGCAGTGAAAGAATGTGTCGATGGTTCAGACTCTTCCTCTTCCTTGGGTTTGGAGGTGAAGTGTTCAGGTAAAAGTCTGATCTCACATTTTTATGTTTCTTAGATGTGTTTTCTACTCTCTCTCAGCCACACACACACACACACACACACACACACAGACACAAACAGAAGAGGCGTGTCCTCACGCAAAGTGGTGCGGGGCCTCTGTGTAGTATAGTGTGCCACAGAGACGAGTCCAAGTGTGTGAGTTTTGAAACTCTCCAAAAAGAGTCTGTGATCAGGGAGAAACGGCTAAAGTCTAAACCCAGAGAGATGCTAAAAACATGATTAAATCTGTTCAGGAGGATTAGCTCTGTCAGCAGCAAAGAGCCCAGTTTAGACTCAAGTCTGTCATGTTTACTCTGAAAAACTACAGAGAGATTCTCACGTGTTTAGGAACAAGTGAACCAGGACTGAACCAGGACTGAACCAGGACTAAACCAGGACTGAACCAGGACTAAACCAGGACTAAACCAGGACTAAACAGGAGGACTGCACCAGGATTGAACCAGGACTAAACCAGGACTAAAACAGGACTAAACCAGGACTAAACCAGGACTGAACCAGGACTGAACCAGGACTAAACCAGGACTAAACCAGGAGGACTGCACCAGGTGTCTGAGCGGTGATGTCACAGCCCTGTGTGTGTCCTATTGGCTCAGAGTGATGATGTCACACATGTGTGTCCACAGACTCGGTGCGTCTGGTCTCGGGGCCCAGTCTGTGCTCAGGATCAGTGCAGATCTGGGACCAGTCCTGGACCTGGGTCTGTGAAGGGGCCTTGGACCAGCAGGGGGCAGAGGTGCTGTGCAGGGAGCTGGGCTGTGGGGCTCCTTCTCTCCTCCAGGGGGCGCTCTCTCCTCTGAGGCAGACGTTCCACTGTGAGGGCCATGAGTCTGCTCTGATGGACTGTCCCCGCTCCGGCTCAGAGACCTGCTCCTCTGGAGCCGCTGTCAACCTCACCTGCTCAGGTAAAGGGGCGGGGCCTTACTGCTCAGGTAAAGGGGCGGGGCTCATTCTATGCTGCCCTCACAACACGTGACTCTGTGAAGCTAGACAGGTAGCGAACTTAATAAAGTGCTTCGTACACAAGGTGTACTTTTCTTGTTTAATGAAGACTTTAACAGCGTAACTGAAACAAACACAAAAATGTACATTACAAAATCTACATTACGAAACGAGCCTGTGGCTTTAATGAGGCCAACAACTGCCATTTTGTGTGAAGCTCTGTGTCATGTGACCAACAGCCGCCATTTTGTGATGTGACTTTTGTGTGTGCAGGGCTCCTGGCAGAAGACAACAGCTCAGGTAAAGACACTCACACACCAGGATAACCACTCTGCCACAGTAACACAGGGAGAACATGCACACTCCACTCAGATCAGGAGTCTAACCCACAACCTCCTGGTGAGAGGGAGGAGGCAGGATAACCACTCTGCCACAAAATTGAACTGTTGTTTTACTGCTACAGTAAGAAAGGGAGGAGATACAGAGGTAAAGGGGCGGGGCCTCACTGCTCAAGTAAAGGGGCGGGGCCTCACCGCTCAGGTAAAGGGGCGGGGTTCACTCTGTCTCTTGTCTGTTCAGAGCTCAGGCTGGTGGGAGGGGCCAGTCGCTGTGCTGGGACTGTGGAGGTGAGACTCAGAGGAGAGTGGAGACGGGTGGCGCCCGATGGACACTGGGTCCTGGAGGACACAGCTGCTGTGTGCAGAGACCTGGACTGTGGCTCTGCTGTTTATGGAGAAGAGAGAAATGATTTTCCAAAGAGTCCAGTGTGGAGAGTCTCATCTGACTGTGTGAAGAAGAAGTCTGGAGTGAGAGACTGTGTCGATGGTTCATCCTCCTCTTCCTGGGGTCTGGAGGTGAAGTGTTCAGGTAAAAGTCTGATCACACATTTTTATGTTTCTCTGATGTTTTTTCATAGTCTCTCTCAGCGAGCACGTCTGCACAAACACACACACGCATAAAGAGGGGGCGGGGCATCATACAGAGGGGGCGGGGCCTCTGTGTGTGTCTCTGGACATGAGGAGGACAGTCCTGGTGGACACAGAGTGCCACAGAGACGAGTCCAAGTGTGTGAGCTTTGAAACTCTCCAAAAAGAGTCTGTGATCAGGGAGAAACGGCTAAAGTCTAAACCCAGAGAGACGCTAAAAACATGATCAGGCAGCATGTGTCCTATTGGCTCAGAGCGGTGATGTCACAGCCCTGTGTGTGTCCTATTGGCTCAGAGCGGTGATGTCACAGCCCTGTGTGCGTCCTATTGGCTCAGAGCGGTGATGTCACAGCCCTGTGTGTGTCCTATTGGCTCAGAGCGGTGATGTCACAGCCCTGTGTGTGTCCTATTGGCTCAGAGCGGTGATGTCACAGCCCTGTGTGTGTCCTATTGGCTCAGAGCGGTGATGTCACAGCCCTGTGTGTGTCCTATTGGCTCAGAGCGGTGATGTCACACATGTGTGTCCACAGACTCGGTGCGTCTGGTCTCGGGGCCCAGTCTGTGCTCAGGATCAGTGCAGATCTGGGACCAGTCCTGGACCTGGGTCTGTGAAGGGGCCTTGGACCAGCAGGGGGCAGAGGTGCTGTGCAGGGAGCTGGGCTGTGGGGCTCCCTCTCTCCTCCAGGGGGCGCTCTCTCCTCTGAGGCAGACGTTCCACTGTGAGGGCCATGAGTCTGCTCTGATGGACTGTCCCCGCTCCGGCTCAGAGACCTGCTCCTCTGGAGCCGCTGTCAACCTCACCTGCTCAGGTAAAGGGGCGGGGCCTCACCTGCTCATGTAAAGGGGCGGGGCTTCACTCTGTCTCTTCTCTGTTCAGATCTCAGGCTGGTGGGAGGGGCCAGTCGCTGTGCTGGGACTCTGGAGGTGAGACACAGAGGAGAGTGGAGACGGGTGGCGCCCTATGGACTCTGGCTCCTGGAGCACACAGCTGCTGTGTGCAGAGACCTGGACTGTGGTTCTGCTGTTTATGGAGAAGAGAGAAATGATTTTCCACAGAGTCCAGTGTGGTTGGTCTTATCTCACTGTGTGGAGACGTCTGCAGTGAGAGACTGTGTCTATGATTCATACTCCTCTTCCTGGGATGTGGAGGTGAAGTGTTCAGGTAAAAGTCTGATCTCACATTTTCATGTTTCTTTGTTGTTGTTTTTTTTCTTGGTGTTGGTCCTGGTTTTAGTCCTGGTCCTAGTCTTGGTCTGGGTCTTGGCAAAGCGCTGGGGCCTAAACATGGCTGCCCCTTAAAGTCAATGGGCTGTGCTCAATGGTGCTTGTCACGAGTTTAGCCTTTAGCAGCTTGGTACATCCTGTCCTGCCCATGGACCATGCACAGTTGAGCTTCCCCCCATGAGACTTTGACGAGAGCGAGCGGAGCGACCGCGAAGGAGGCGAGGGAATAATAGATAAATGATCAATTACAAACTATAATGTGTATCACTTCTGAACCATGTCCTAAACCTGTGGCTCATTGGTGACGGTTGGGCCTGTTCACATCGCTCACATGCTCTTTCATGTTGTACCATGTGACCGCTCTAACCAATCAGCACTTGAGCTTAGCTCCAGCAAATATAGAGCGTAGACAAAGCTAACGATTAAAAAGCGTTTGTTTGAGAAAAAAGACAATTGTGGAGCTGAGAAAAAGATTATGATCTGAAAATAAATAAAAAATTATGATTTTTACAAGGAGTGAAATATTTAATAGATAGATCCATGGTCCTGGCTCAGAGCGGTGATGTCACAGCCCTGTGTGTGTCCTATTGGCTCAGAGCGATGATGTCACAGCCCTGTGTGCGTCCTATTGGCTCAGAGCAGTGATGTCACAGCCCTGTGTGTGTCCTATTGGCTCAGAGCGGTGATGTCACACATGTGTGTCCACAGACTCGGTGCGTCTGGTCTCGGGGCCCAGTCTGTGCTCAGGATCAGTGCAGATCTGGGACCAGTCCTGGACCTGGGTCTGTGAAGGGGCCTTGGACCAGCAGGGGGCAGAGGTGCTGTGCAGGGAGCTGGGCTGTGGGGCTCCTTCTCTCCTCCAGGGGGCGCTCTCTCCTCTGAGGCAGACGTTCCACTGTGAGGGCCATGAGTCTGCTCTGATGGACTGTCCCCGCTCCGGCACAGAGACCTGCTCCTCTGGAGCCGCTGTCAACCTCACCTGCTCAGGTAAAGGGGCGGGGCCTCACTGCTCAGGT
Source organism: Periophthalmus magnuspinnatus (assembly GCF_009829125.3). Lineage (NCBI taxonomy): Eukaryota > Metazoa > Chordata > Actinopteri > Gobiiformes > Gobiidae > Periophthalmus > Periophthalmus magnuspinnatus. The sequence goes on along the minus strand of NC_047143.1, from coordinate 859,622 downwards.
AAAGGGGCGGGGCCTCACTGCTCAGGTAAAGGGGCGGGGCCTCACTGCTCAGGTAAAGGGGCGGGGCTCACTCTGTCTCTTGTCTGTTCAGAGCCGCTCAGGCTGGTGGGAGGGGCCAGTCGCTGTGCTGGGACTGTGGAGGTGAGACACAGAGGAGAGTGGAGACGAGTGAATGAGCCACATATGTCCAATGGCCCCTGGGTCCTGGAGGACACAGTTGCTGTGTGCAGAGACCTGGACTGTGGCTCTGGTGTTTATGGAGAAGAGAGAGATGATTTTCCAGAGAGTCCAATGTGGTTGGTCTCTGCTGACTGTGTGAAGAAGAAGTCTGCAGTGAAAGACTGTGTCTATGGTTCAGACTCTTCCTCTTCCTCGGGTCTGGAGGTGAAGTGTTCAGGTAAAAGTCTGATCTCACATTTTTATGTTTCTCAGAAGTTTTTTTTTCATTGCTCCAGGGAACTGTCAGGTGTAAAATGTGTGATGTTCACTCCTCTGTGTCACACACACTCCTCTCCACAGACTGAACTGTCCAATCATCTCTCTCCACAGACTGAACTGTCCAATCATCTCTCTCCACAGACTGAACTGTCCAATCATCTCTCTCCACAGACTGAACTGTCCAATCATCTCTCTCCACAGACTTACTGAATCGTCCGGTCATCTCTCTGTCTGTGTCTGACGGGGCTTCCCAGGCCCGGCCACAGGGGGTCCGGGTGCTGCTGGGGTCAAAGTTCAGGGTCAAATGCTCTGTGGAGCCACAGTACCCGGGAGGCTCCTTCCAGCTCCTCTCTCCCACTGCGCCCCCTCGGTCAGAACCACACCCTGCCCGCTGTCAATCACTCCGCACACTTCCTGTTCTCTGACACTGGCTCCGCCCACAAAGGAAACTACACCTGTGTTTACCACCTGCATGTGTTCAACCACAACTTCTCCTCTCAGAGCCCCAGCCTCCAGCTCTCTCTGGGAGGTACGTCCAGCAACAGCCTCATGTGAGGGTCAGGGGTCACACAGGGTCATGTGAGGGTCACACAGGGTCATGTGAGGGTCACACAGGGTCATGTGGGGGTCACACAGGGTCATAGTCTTGGTCTTGGTCCTTGTCCTGATATTGTCCCTGGTCTTGGTCCTTGTGTTGGTCTTAAGTCTAGTCCTGCTCCTGGCCTTCGTCCTGGTCTTGGTGCTGGTCTTGGTCCTGGTTTTGGTCCTGGTCCTGGTCCTGGTCCTGGTCCTGGTCTTGGTCCTGGTCTTGGTCCTGGTCTTGGTCCTGGTCTTGGTCCTGGTCCTTGTCCTGGTCTTGGTCTGGACTGATCTGGGTCTTTTGTGTTGCAGCTCCAGTCTCAGACCTGATCATCAGAGTCCTGGTCATTCTACTGTTGAAGCTCCTCTACATCCTTCCAATGTACTACTACTACTGCAAGGTACTGCACCTTTAGACCTGGGTTAGTCCTGGTTTAGATCTGGTTTAGTGATGGTTTCGACCTGGGTTAGACCTACTTTCGACCTGCATACTTGGCTTAGACTTGGGTTAGTCCTGGTTTAGACATTGTCTGCATTTAGACTTTCTTTTGTCACTTGCTGATGTGCTGTGTTCTGTTGTTTCAGGTCCGGGCCAGAGGGGGCGCTAGAGAGAGGACCTGAGGACCTGGACTTTGACCGTTTCAGATGTGAGCTCCTGGATGTTCAATACATTTATGTAAATACAGAGTGACTTAAATCATGTGATTGTGTCTGTTATGTTTAATCACACTCTAGGGTCAGTTACACTCTAGGGTCAGTTACACTTTTTATCATCATTCTTTTGTGTTTATTTTGGTATAATGTACTTTTGCTGATGTTTGATAAACTGTTTGAATCCTCATGTTTTTAGAGACTCTTTTGTGTATTTAAACTTGTGTCCTGGAGTTACTCTGGTACTTTGGTTAAACGGCCTGGTACGTGTGTGTTCCATAGAGATATTACATATGCATGTGTCCATATTATCCTTATAACTCCATGAATAAGAATAACTCCAATATGTTTATTAAATGTGTAATAAAGGTCTGTATCACACATACCTGTGGATTTTCAAAATAAATGTAAGAAATGAGTTATAATCCACACAAATAAAACAATGATTATGTTTACCCTCAGATTTGCTTTTTATATTATGACAGAGATGAGAAGATACAGACACATTATCCTACATGACAGCTTGATTTATGTATAATCAGTTATTTATTATACATATACAGTTATTTATTATATTTAATTCAGACTAAAACAAAGGCTCAGCTTGTGCTCGAGTGGCTCCATCTAGTGGAAACTTTAAGATAAAGTTGGATAAAACAGTTTGTGTTTAAAATACTGTACATATGTTATAATCACAAGTCTCCAGTTTAGTATCAGGAGCTACTTAATAAATGTTAAACCACATAAATATTCAAATGTACAGGCTCAGTTTTGTGCTCGACTGTTCTGTGGGAGTTTACTTTTGATCTTTGAAACACATTTAAACAAAATACAAATTACTTTTTCCATTTTGTCATATGAGATAAAATTATGTTATAAACTTGTTTAAATATAGACCAATAATGGTAATTAGTGGATTAAAAGAGCCACATTTATGTAGATTCCATATTACATTGTATTCAATGGATAAACCTGGAGCAAGAACCACCTAAAATGTGAAGGAACAACAGGTCGTACAAATTTAAATTATTCTTACTGCACAGAAATAAACACATCCATAAAAGTATTGAAGGGTCCAGTTTGAATTTCATTTATAAAATTAAAGATTCTTCACACCACACTCGCTCTAAAGTGATCGTTCCCTGCAGATGCAAACTCTGGACAGACTGTGTTCCACAGGACAAGAGCAGGGACTTCAGGAGCCTTGTGGTGGAGGATGAGGACAGAGGACTCAGGTGGACACTGGTGTGGCACAGGAGACCCCCCTGTGGCACAGGCCCAGATCAAGAGCCATGAGAGGAGGCGGCTGCAGCAACGTTTTTCCTCAGATGCCAGAATGTGTTGTTCAGGAAGTGGTCCTATAAAACTCTCGTCCAATATGCCTTTAAATACAGACTTTAAGTCTTAGTTCATGTCCAGACAATGGAATCAAAAGCACCTTGATGAATCCCAATGTGGTTTCACAGACATGGATCTTTTGGATCATTCAGAGTTAATCAGTGATGACAGTTTTGTCCTTTTCCTCGACTTTTCCAAAGCCTTTCACACCCTGGAACATGAGTATACTTTTCAGTCACTAAAAATGTGGATTTGGCACATTTTAATTAGTGCAATACAGACACTATACAACAACTGTAATTCTTCCATTCAGCTTCAGTATGGGACCTCTACACATTTTCACGTCTCTGGAGGAGTCCACCAAGTGTGTCCTGTCCTGTACCTGTTTTTACTAGAGGCCCAACTACTGTCCAGTTGTGTTCAAGAAGGCAGTGTGTGAGGAATCACTGGAGCAGAGAAATACTACTCAGCCAAGTGACTCCACTCTGTTTTTAAAAGATTCAGTCCCAAAGCTCTAAGGCTAATCAAACCCATCTCAAAAGTATCAGGTCTTTGAATTTGAACAAATATGAATTACTGCTTATTAAATGTGTAATGACTCTACTGTAGATGGTTTTTCTTTGAAATCTGCAGTTTTTGGGAATGATCATCTCCAAGGATGAGAATGAACACTGCAAATGGAACTTTGACAAAAATCTTTCACAAATCTCAAAAAGACTAGGAAGTAACTCTTCAAAATAAAGGTGTACCGTATGAAAAACAGAAGTTAACTGTTACTTATTAAAATGCAATGACTCTGTACTGACTATTTGTCAACGAAAACTAACAAACAAAAGCTTTGAGCAAACTTAGAATCACTTTGGACGTCAATGGGACGTGGTTTACACAGAAAAACATCACTAAATCAATGTCCAGAGATGTATTTTTGTAGGTTTATTTTCATGTCCACAGACAAACCGACGGGTAAAAACCATATGCCCGCCCAGGTGCATTCTGGTCTACGTGACCCACCCACCTGTGTCCCCCAGGCCCCACAGACTAAACCACAACAGAAAAGGTGCTAAGGTAAAACAGTAAATTACACTCAGCAAATGAACAAAACATAAGAAATATTAACATCAAAAATATAGATTAAATATGTAATAAAAAAAAATTAAAAAGGCAAAATAATTTCCCTTGAACAAAAATCAAAAATAAACTGATCTTAGAACAAATAAAACTTGGCATGGAATTGTTTGTTTCATTCACACATGTTTAACACAAACAGGCTGAAAACACTCTGTTCCACCTTGTGATGTCATCATGTGGTGATACAGGAAGTGCTCCACTGTGTTTTTAAACTCCACCTTCACTAGAATCATCTGGATCATTTCAGTCCTGGAACAACTGACAATCTACAACTGAACTAAAGGGAAAAGGAGGAGTTCACTGGAAAACTCCCACTTGATGACATCACAAGGTGGAACAGAACATTTTGAGCTTTGGAGATATAACAGACTAATAATAAAGTGTGACTCAAACATGTGAATGAAACATGGATTAAATCTCACAAGAATCCATTTTGTGTGATATAGGACCTTTCTCCAGTTTTGCAGTGAACCAGCTCACACACAGCGATCTGCAAAAGAAAAACAAAAAGAACTTTCAACAACACAGCTGATCATGATCACTATGGCAACTCAGAGGTAAAGTCCATTAGGAGATTTATAACAATGAAAATGTAAAATACGCTGTCGTTATGGTGGTGTAGGGCGGACCAAAGAGTGCAGAACTCGGGGCAGATTTAAAGTGTTTATTTACAGTTTGTGCAATAAATAACAAAAGTTCATTAAACCACCAAGGGACGGGGAGCGGGGTGCGAGTCAGAACCCGAGGATGCGTTGTGAAGAGCGGAGACGGGACCAGGGAATAACCAGGACCGAAGCGAGGACAGGATCGGGGACGGAGCCAGAGAAGACCGAGCAGGAGCGGTCCGAAGAACGGGAGCCGGGGCTGGAGACGTGGAGCAGGAGTCCAGGACGAGACAAGGAGGTGAAGACAAGGAGTAGACTGTACTGGAGCCGGAGCGCGGGGTCAGGAGCAGGACCAGAGGCCAGGAGCTGGGACGAGCGAGAGAGCAGGAATCTGAGGGGCAGCAAAAATCCAGTCAGTATCCAAAAGTAGGCAACAAGAAATACAAAAACAGAGCTGGAACATTCACGTTAGACACGCGGACGATCTGGCACCAAATGTCTTGAGCTGGTCCATCTTATATCCAGCAGCAGGTGGAGGTAATTGTGCTGATGGGCTGCAGGTGCGCACGGGAGGAGCCAGGGGCTCCACCCAGCTCCAGGCTCAGACAGGTGGGGGAGGGGAAGGCACACAGAGAAACAACACAGGAGGCAGATAATGCGTGCATCATGACGTACGCTTAGAACCTTGGAATCACTCGACTTTTTTGTCTGTGCAGGTTGCTGTTCGTGTTTTCAAACCTGTCTGTTTTTACTTCCCTTGTTCCCTTCCCAATAGTCCGGACTATTCTAGTCTCATCTAGATCTAAACCAGGTCTATAACCGGATTATTCAAGGTCTAATCTAGATCTAAACCAGGTCTAAACCAGGTCTATAACCAGGTCTATAACAGGACTATTCCAGGTCTAAACCAGGTCTAATCCAGGTCTATAACCAGACTATTCCAGGTCTTAACCAGGTCTAATCCAGGTCTATAACCAGACTATTCCAGGTCTAAACCAGGTCTAAACCAGGTCTATAACCAGACTATTCCAGGTCTAAACCAGGTCTAAACCAGGTCTAAACCAGGTCTAAACCAGGTCTAAACCAGGTCTATAACAGGACTATTCCAGGTCTAAACCAGGTCTAAACCAGGTGTAAACCAGGTCTAATCCAGGTCTAAACCAGGTCTAATCCAGGTCTATAACCGGACTATTCCAGGTCTAATCTTGGTCTTAACCAGGTCTAAAAGTGGATTACATTATTTCCACTATAGTTTAAAAAAAGAAATGATCCAAAGTAGAACAAAAATGCTTAAATAAACTCTAAATTGGTCCAAACCCTCAAAGTGGCGAGTGGTCCACAGTTTGAGAAACACTGGTCCGTGTTGTTGTTGTTATCGTTGAACTCACAGTTTCCTGTTTCAGTCTTTCTTCTTTTTCTCTCTGAGCCAGTCCTGACCCTGACTCTTACCCACGATGCACCTCTCCTCCATCGCACCGCTCTTTTCTCTTCTCCGTCTTTTGTTTTTGTTTTCTGCTCCCGTCGCCATGGAGACAGCGGTGACCGGTTGCCTCGAAGACGGCGACAAAGATAACGGTCGACGGGTGAACTGCACCGCGGCAGGTTTCAGACAGGTGCCCGCGGGAATCGAACCATCAACCAAGGTCAGAAATATGTCTGCCAGTCACAAACGCAAGTGAATTTAAAGTGCACTGTGTAACTTTTCTGGTGAAGGGTTTTGCCGCCTCCTTCCTGTCTCCATGGAGATGTCATTGCTTTGCCTGGAATGTTCCACAGTATGACATTAAACGTCCATTTTGTTCTATTGAAAACATGCGTTCTTACTGACCTGTTACTATTTGCTCATCTCCATGGAGTTTAATGCTGTAGTATGAAACATTCCAGGCAAAGCAATAAAATCTCCATGGAAACAAGAAGGAAAAGCAGAAAAGTTGCCTTGCGCTTCTTTAAGTTAAACAAATTAAATCGTATTTTTTTGTTTTTGATGAAAATTCATGGTAAGACAGCCAGAGAGGTTACGTAGTGGGACTTTAAAGGTGCACTGTGAAACTTTTGCGGTAGAGAGTTCTGCCACCGGCTCGTCTCCATGGAGATGTTCCTGCTTTGATCCAATATAATGCAAACAGTATTGCGTTAAACTCATTTAGCATTTATTCGATCGTAGTTGTTTTGATTGCAAACAAAATGCCTTAAACACTTTCATCCTGACTGTGATCGGGGTCACCTCTCCACAGATCCGACCTGTAACTTGGCCTGATCGCGCCACAACCACCAGCTTGTCTCCCTGCAGAAAAATAGAAGAAGTTTAACGCCGTACTGTGGAACATTCCCAGGCAAAACCAAAGCATCTCCACGGAGACAATCAGGTGGCAGCAGACTCAGTAAGGTTCCATCGTGCGGCTTTAAAAAACGTCACTTTTGTCTTATCTGTGAACAGTGGGCGTTTCCTGTTGCCTTATAAGGGCAGTTTGATTGACAGCTCGGGGCCACTTCCTGTTAATAAAAGTACAGTATTTGTGTGTAATGTTTCCGGTGTCATTTTAATCTTTTTTCTTTTAGGTTTTGTTGTTCCCTCAGAACAGTTTCTCCGACTTGTCCTGGGCGTCTTTCACGATTTTCACCCAGATCCACGAACTCGACCTCAGCAAAAACCAGGTCCACTGAGCGTAAAAAGCTCATTCATGTTTATAACTAATAAAATCCACGGGCCAGCAGTCTAAGCAGGGACTCCCAGACTTCCCTCACCCCAGACACTTCCTCCCGCTCCTCTGATGGAACTCCAATTCGTTCCCGGGCCAGTCGAGAGAGCGCAGTTAATTATATCTCAAAGTTAAACCCATGTTTGATGTAACCACTGATTTAGTAGTAAAGTACTGTACTTAAGAACAAATTTGAAGTATCTTTTACTTTTACTTCACTACATTTGAGAGCTGATGTCTTTACTTTTTTATATTTTATTTAATTATCGTCTGAGACCTGCTGAAAAGGCAAAGGGTTTATTTTAACACGTTCATAATTAAAATATAAAAAACAAAAACAGACAAATTCAGCTGTTTCTGTTTCAAAAGCCAAATCACTTGAATCATTTGAAGCCTCATAAGAGCTCAAAATCCACGCAAAATACTAGTACTTTTTACTCTTTAAGTACATTTTTAAACAGGTACTTTCATACTTTTTAGTTTACTTTTACTTCCCACGTCTCCTACACCTGAAAATGTGTAAGAAATTTTAATAAAATAAGGATCAAATTGTGAGTTTGTAGATGTGCTGAGTTGTTGGATTCAGAGCTCCTTTCTAAACCTTCGTGCCTCCTGTACGTCCAGATCTCCGCCCTCGCCCCCAGTGAAGCTCCGATCCTGCCCAGCCTCTCAGTGCTTCGTCTGGGCTCGAATCAGCTCCGGGCGGTCCCTGATCACTGCTTCTCTGGAAGTCCAGCTTTGACCGAGCTGTACCTCCAAAACAACCTCCTCAGCTCCCTCCGAGACCTCTCCTTCTCTGGACTCAGGAAACTCCAGGTCTGTGAAAAACTTTAAGATTTAAATCAGACCCATTCTGCAAAATGGACTTTTCACAGTTTTTAACCATGTGATAGTTTCTCCTCCTCACCATTTACTCACTCGAGGTTGTGTTTGGAGTGACACGCCCACAGTGACGCACCCAGTGTGACGTGATACTCATAGGAGGACTATATATTTTTATTTTGCTTGACTGAATTAACTCTCCTCAAGTGGAGGAGTTCAAGTATCTCGGGGTCTTGTTCACGAGTGAGGGAAGGATGGAGCGTGAGATTGACAGGCGGATCGGTGCAGCGTCTGCAGTGATGCGGTCGCTGTATCGGTCCGTTGTGGTAAAGAAGGAGCTGAGCCCAAAGGTGAAGCTCTCGATTTACCTCAATCTACGTTCCTACCCTCACCTATGGTCATGAGCTCTGGGTAATGACCGAAAGGACAAGATCGCGGATACAAGCGGCTGAAATGGGCTTCATTTCAGCCGCAACGCCTTGGGGTCCCACCGGAGGAGCTGGAGGACGTGTCTGGGGTGAGGGAAGTCTGGGAGTCCCTGCTTAGACTGCTGCCCCCGCGACCCGGCCCCGGAGAAGAGGAAGAAAATGGATGGATGGATGGATGGATGAATTAACTCTAACTGGGTTATTGTTGCAGTTCCTGGATTTGTCAAACAACCGCATCCAGACCCTTCCTCCGCTCATGATGCATCCTCTGACGGCCATAGAGACGCTGCATTTAGAAGGAAACATGGTGAGATTCTACATTGTCCATTTTATATTTTAAAATCTAGATTTATTTTATAATATTTCTGTCCTGAAGACTTTATTGGGCTGGACAGTGAAATAAAAAGTAAAAAAAAAACTCAAAAAATAAAGTGAACTGGAGCCAGAGTTGAGTCGGAAGTGTAGCGGAATGCGGCGGCTAGCACATTAGCTAGGTACAGTTTAGGGGCGAGACCTATTGTATTTGTAAACTTTTGAGAAAAAAAGAAGTAAATAATAAAAACTTTTAAAAAGCCGAAGATGTGTTCACAGGTCATGGTAAAACAACTAAATATATGATTAAGGGTAAACGACAAAAGAATGAAAGTGCGGCCAAAGCTAGTGATGGTGTTAGCAAAGAGGTGTTAGCTGTTTTTCTTTTATGTATTTATGCATGTATTTCAGATCAAGGTGCTGCCTGATAATTGGTTCAGCCAGAAGGAGGAGGTGCCCTACCTGTACCTCTGGGCCAATCCGTGGCATTGCTCCTGTTCCCTTGGTTACCTGCACCAGTATCTGGAGAAGTACAGCCTCAACATTTACGTGAGAGATGGATCCATCATCAGAAAGGACAAGGAGAGTGTGGTGAGATCGAGGTTTTTACTCTTATTTTTAGGTAATATAATGTTCTGCTGCGTGGAGAACATATTGGGTCTCTGTGGGGGGGTCTTAAAAACTATGATTTTTTGAATAGGCCACATTTTCAAAAAAAAAACTGAAATAAATATTTGATTATTAATGAAAAAAAATAATAATAATTTTGAACATTTCAATTAATTAATGTCACGGTTATATTCCAGAACAATTACAAATATCAAAATACGAGTGCACTACAATGATCACATTTTTATACACCACCTTCAAGGCACATTATATTTGATTCTTCTCTCAGTGTCTCCTGAACTGTTTAAAAAATGGAATGTGAAATTATTATTATTATTTTTTTTATCCATAGCCCAAAGCTAAGCACAAATAAATACCCTAACATATATGTTATGTTTTTTTCAGATTTGTGGCAGTCCACAGTCTCTAACAGGTGACCCTGTGATCACACTTAAAGAATCTGACTTTTGTGACCCACCGAGTCCCAGTAAGCCAAGAACCACTAGATCAACTGCTGGTACGAATTTGTTTGGTATATCCACACCTACTGCTCCTCCTGCTCCTCCTGCTCCTCCTGCTCCTCCTGCTCCTCCTCCAACTACTACCACTGCTACTCGTACTACTACTACTACTACTACTACTACTACCACTGCCGCAGATCCCACTACTCCAGTTAATAAATATTTGACTCAGAGGTACAACCCCGATTGCAATAAAGTTGTGACGCTGTGTAAAACTTAAAAAAAAAAAAATAAAAAAATTAAAAAAAAATAAAAATATATATATATATATATATATATATATATATATATATATATATATATATATATATATATATATATATATATATATATATATAATACAATGATTTGCAAATCCTTTTCAACTTATATTGAACTGAATAAACTACAAAGACATGATATTTAATGTTCAAACTGATAAACTTTATTGTTTTTATGCAAATATTCACTCATTTTCAATTTGATGTCTGCAACATGTTCCAATAAAACTGGGACAGGGGCAAAAAAAGAATGGGAACGTTAAGGAATGCTTAAAATCCACCTGTTTGGAACATTCCACAGGTGAACAGGTTCATTGGAAACAGGTGAGTGTCATGACTGGGGATAAAAGGAGCATCAGGGCTCAGTCATTCACAAACAAGAATGGGGCGAGGTTCACCACTTTGTGAACAACTGAGTGAGCAAATAGTCCAACAGTCTAAGAACAAACTATATCAATGTAAAACTGCAAGGAATTTAGGGATTTCATCATCTACGGTCCATAATATCAAAAGATTCAGAGAATCTGAAGAAATCTCTGCACGTAAGCGGCAAGGCCAAAAACCAACACTGAATGCCCGTGACCTTCGACCCCTCAGGTGGTACTGTATTAAACACAGACATGAATGTGTAAAGGACATTACCACATGAGCTCAGGAACACTTCAGGAAACCACTGTCAGTTAACACAGTTCATCGCTACATCTCCAAGTGCAAGTTAAAACTGTACCATGAAAAGTGAAAGCCAAATATCAACAACTCCCAGAAACACCTCCAGCTTTTCTGGGCCCGAGCTCACCTGAGATGGACTGACACAAAGTGGAAAGTGTGCTGTGGTCAGACGAGTCCAGATTTCAAATTATTTTTGGAAATCATGGACATCGTGTCCTGCGAGCCAAAGAGGAAAAGGACCATCCAGATTGTTTCAGTGCAAAGTTCAAAAGCCTCTGATGGTCTGGGCATGTGTCAGTGCCTCTGTGATGGTCTGGGTGTGTGTCAGTGCCTCTGTGATGGTCTGGGTGTGTGTCAGTGTCTCTGTGATGGTCTGGGGGTGTGTCAGTGTCTCTGTGATGGTCTGGGGGTGTGTCAGTGCCTCTGTGATGGTCTGGGGGTGTTTCAGTGTCTCTGTGATGGTCTGGGCGTGTGTCAGTGCCTCTGTGATGGTCTGGGGGTGTTTCAGTGCCTCTGTGATGGTCTGGGCCTGTGTCAGTGCCTCTGTGATGGTCTGGGTGTGTGTCAGTGCCTCTGTGATGGTCTGGGGGTGTTTCAGTGCCTCTGTGATGGTCTGGGGGTGTGTCAGTGCTCAAAGGTACATTCGGGTTTTGGAGCAACATGTGCTGTCATCCAACCAATGTCTTTTTCAGGGACGTCCTGCTTATTTCAGCCAAGCCACATTCTGCTCGTGTTACACCAGCCTGGCTTTGTAGTAAAAGAGTGCAGTACCAGACTGGCCTGTCTGCAGTCCAGACCTGTCCCCACTGAAAATGTGTGGCACATTATGAAGCACAAAATACGACAGCGGAGACCCCAGACTGATGAGCAATTGAAGCTGTACATTTAACAAGAATGGGAAAGGATTCCTCCTGCAAAGCTTCAACAATTAGTGTCCTCAGTTCCCAAACACTTAAAACTTAACGCTTAAAATTCCCAAACCTCATTGGAATTGGTGTAGTATTATAAAGTTGTTACGTTGTACAAAACTTACACAAGTGATTGGTCTGAAATTTGGGAATCATTCTGAGGAGATGGAGAAATGGTCAGAAAGACAACTATACCTCCAACTGAACTCCCGACCCCAATGTCTACAACTTTCCCCACTACTGCACAAAATTCTGCAACATCATCAGCTTTTTCCACAACGAACCCATCTGAAATACCACAAACAACCTTTTTCACCCTCAAAGCCTTTAAAATGACACGTAGAGAAGCAGTTCATGAAGTTAGCATCATTAGCAACAACAGAAGTAACGACAAAGCTAAGTCGAAGAGAGAGGAGTTTTGTGCTTTTGTTCATAAGTTGTGTTTTTCTCTGCATTATTTCTGCAGTTTCTTCACTGATCACAGCATGTTGGCTGTATTTTTGTTATAGAGGGGTCCTGAAAATGTATTATAGTTGGCAATGAGCAAGTTAGAATGGTGACGTCTTATAGAAATATTAACAAGCAACAGACAAAATATCAAACTATGCTGTTTGTATCTAAAGATATGAACCAAGGTGAACAATGTTAATCGTTAATTTAGGACCAAAAACTGGGACTGAAGAAGCACAAAATGTTGAAAAGTTAGAATACAAGCAGGAAATGTATAGCGTGACTAGCAAAGAAGAGGAAATTGATGCTAAGGACGTGCTAGCAGAATGCAAAGGTAGCCGAGAAGCTAACCCGGGCATATCTAAAAAGCGTTACAATGTTATTTTGAGAGAAGAAGGTGAAAAAGAGGGAAAAATGGAGACATGTGATTGGGTAGTTGTTGGATGGGAGGTGGAGAAAGGGGCGGGACCTGGAAGCAGCTGGAAGTCTAGTGGTCACATGACTGGTTTGTTTTCAGCCATAGTTTCAGTGTTTTCAAGCTGATCAGTGTAGGGCTCTCCTTTATATGCAGAGGATGACTGTTCCAGATGTTAGTGGACCTCACAGAGAGACTGTTCATGAAACATTCTAGCAGCACCAAGTGTTAAAAAAGGCCTGATTTGTTTAAAATATTTAAGGTTATATTTAACAGTATTGGCAAGTTTTTTAATATGATTTTTGAAAGACAAAGTGGAATCAAGTGTCACACCAAGATACTTGAATTCTGTGACCAATTGCAATTCTTCTCCTCTCAAGAATACTCCAGAGCTTTTTATCTCTTTTGCTTTGAGAATATTAAACAGACCGTTGTTTTTGTTTGTTTTTTTATTTAGAAGCAAACATGATTTAAAAAGCCAGTCATTTATTTGTGCCATAGCTGAGGTCAGAATGGAAGCTGCCTCTTTCACGCTCTTGCATGAGTATAAATTACAGCGTCGTCTGTGTACATTTGAAAATTCTCGTTATTACACGTTCTCGTTATTGTTTCTGGAAGGTCATTTATGTACAGTGAGAATCACAGAGGACCAAGTATTGATCCTTGGGGAACCCCGACAGAGACATCCAACACCAATGATTTTACAGTGTCAATTTGTACACATTGTTTGAGTAAATTTGTTGAATTCACATTTTTAAAGGTGCACTGTGTGACTTTTCTGGTGGAGGGCTTTTATCTGCAGGCTGTTGTTATTGCTTTGACTGGAATGCTCCACAATATTGCATTAAACGTATTTATCTATCTTATCTGTGTAAACCCTCAGTTGTCCAGGTCTGATCCATAGTAAAAGCCAAAAGCAAATTCTGTGAACTGGACAAAACGTTGTAGGAGTGAAGATGTTTGGCTGCTCATCCCAGCACCTTCTTTAGTTCTGGTCAGATTCTGGTGGACACTGTCTTATATGTGTCTGAAGGGAGGAGCTAACTCTTTGGGTGTAGTTAGCTCCTCCCCCAAGGGCCCTAAGTATTTTTCATACACTTTAGTGGGTGGAGGGACAAACCTGAGGACAGTTTGCACAGAAAATTGTTTTTCAGCAAAGAAACATGTGATTACATTGACTTTAAAATGAGGAAATAGACAGGACTGTCCTCTTTCATCTCCTGACAGGCTTCTCACTACAAAACTAAACCAAAACAGATTATTCCGAAAATCTCATCGCCCCCTTGTGGGCCAAATTAGACCCACTGGAGGGCCAGATCGTCCGCGTGTCAACGTGATTATCTAGCTTGTCCTTGCTTTCTGTATTTTTTCTCCTTGTATCCTGCTCATTGGATTTTTTGCTACCCTCCAGATCCTGCTCTCTGGACCGTCCCAGCTTCCTCACTCCCGGCTCTGCTCCGACCTTGCTTCCCAGCCCTGGTACTGTCTGTCTTGTCTTGTCTCTGTACTCCATGTCACTGGACCCTGCCTTGCACCCTGCTCCTCGTTCTGGCGCTGCTCTCCTTGTCTCCGTCCCTGCACTCCACGACCCTGGACCCTGGCTCGCACTCTGCTCCCTGCCCTGGTACTGCCCGCACCGTTGTCTCCTCTGCTCTCCACGTTCCGCTCCTGCGCCCTGGCCTGCACCTCACCCATCGTCAGATCTACCCTCATTACTTTTCCCCGAGTCCTGCATCTCTTGGTCCAATCCGCCTGCATTACGTCACAAAGGGAGAACATACAGTACTCAGTTAAAGGGGGCTTCACTGCTCAGGTAAAGGGGCGTGTCTCACTCTGTCTCTTGTCTGTTCAGGGCTCAGGCTGGTGGGAGGGGCCAGTCGCTGTGCTGGGACTGTGGAGGTGAGACACAAAGGAAAGTGGGGACGGGTGGAGCCCACTGCACCCTGGGACCTGGAGGACACAGCTGCTGTGTGCAGAGACCTGGACTGTGGCTCTGCTGTTTATGGAGAAGAGAGACGTGATTTTCCAAAGAGTCCAGTGTGGTGGGTCTCAACTGACTGTGTGAAGAAGAAGTCTAGAGTGAGACCGTGTGTCTTTGGTTCATACGACTCTCCCTCGGGTGTGAAGGTGAATTGTTCAGGTAAAAATCTGATCTCACATTTTTATGTTTCTCAGATGTGTTTTTGTAGTTTCTCTCACCCACACACACACACACACACACATGCACGCACACACACACACACGCACGCACAGGGAGCGTGTCCTCATACAGAGGGGGTGGGGCCTCTGTGTGTGTCTCTGGACATGAGGAGGACAGTCCTAGTGGACACAGAGTGCCACAGAGACGAGTCCAAGTGTGTGAGTTTTAAAATGCCAAAAAGCGTCTGTGATCAGGGAGAAACGCCTTAAGTCTGAAACCCAGAGAGATGATAAAAGGACTAAATCAGGGCTAAACCAGGACTAAACCAGGACTAAACCAGGACTAAACCAGGACTAAACCAAGCCTGAACCAGGACTAAACCAGGGTGTTTCTTGTGTGTACCCCAAATCTCCAGCCAAGGATTCAACCTCAATGTCTACAGACTCAGATGGGGTTCATCTGGCTCAATAGGTGGACTTTTCTGTGGAGGATCAGCACATACAGGTTCAACTCTTGCTGGGGTGGCATCCATGGTGATAGCCTTTTCTCCTCTTTTTACGGCATCTTTGTTAACATGCCCCACCTCCGCATACATGGATGCGGATCAACTAATGAATGTATTTCTGTCCACTTGTACTTGTGTCTTGGACGATGTAGCCCCCTTGAAAGGCTTGCGTCCAAAACCAAAACAAGAGCCCTGGCTCAATGAAACCACGCGCGCAGCAAGACGTGAGTGCCGTAAAGCTGAGCGCAAGTGGAAAGATAATAAATTGGAGGTGAATTATCAAATACTCAAATGCAGCTGGAAAAACTATCAGCGTGTTGTTAAAGCTGAAAAGACTAAGTTTTTATCTGAACTCGTTTTAAGTAATTGCAGTCAACCCCGTGTTCTTTTTAAAACAATTGGTTCTGTTCTGAACCCTAATCCATCCACTACACTGGAGATGACGCGGGACACTTGTGAGAAATTCCTATCTTTTTTTAATAGTAAGGTTGAGGATATTAGAGCTAATTTATCTACTCTGTCTCTTTCTTCTAACCTCACCATAACAACTCAGTGCTCAAATGTTTTTAGTCAGTTTGAGCCTGTGTCTTTGTCTGTGCTTACAGGGATAGTGAATAAACTTAAACCATCCTCCTGTCCCACAGACCCAGTCCCACCTCGGTTCTTTAAAGAGGTTTGGGGAACTATTGGAAATTTTGTTAAAGAGATTGTTAACAGCAGTCTGTATTCTGGTGTTGTTCCTTCTTTTTGTAAAAAAGGTTTGGTGAGCCTTTGATCAAAAAACCTGGTCTTGACCCTACAATTTTATCTAATTATCGACCAATTTCTAAACTCCCTTTAGTGTCGAAAATTTTAGAAAAAACTGTCATTGCACAGCTGCAGCCTTTCCTAGATGCAAACGGAACTTTGGACACTTTCCAGTCAGGCTATAAAGCGTTTCACAGCACAGAGTCTGCACTTTTAAAGGTTTTAAATGACCTGCTTTTAATGACAGACTCTGGTAATTCTGCCATTTTAGTGCTTTTAGACCTGACTGCAGTTTTTGACACAGTTGACCACTCAACTCTTTTAAACCGTCTTGAATATTGTGTGGGTGTCAGGGGGACTGCCCTGGACTGGTTTAGGTCGTACCTAACAGGGCGGTCCTTCACAGTCAGGCTGGGGGACTCTACCTCATCCTTCACCCCACTTGTGAGCGGAGTCCCCCAAGGTTCAATTCTGGGGCCTATTCTTTTTGCACTTTATCTTCTCCCGCTTGCGGACATTTTTAAAAGACATGGCCTTTTATATCATTTTTACGCAGATGATTGCCAGATTTATTTACCAATTTCTAAAAAAGACTACTGCTCCCTGACACCCCTACTCGACTGTCTATGTGACGTCAAGGCTTGGTTGGCCCAAAACTTTTTAAAATTGAATGAAGCAAAGACCGAGGTTATACTGTTTGGCTCTGGCAGTACCCCCACGGATGTGGGACCTCTTCAAAATTATGTGCGTCCCACAGTCACCAACCTTGGCGTCACCATAGACAGCGATTTTAAATTTGACAAGCATATTAATGGCGTTTTAAAATCTAGTTTTTATCATCTGCGGCTTTTATCCAAAGTCAAACCATTTTTATCTTTTAAACTTTTTGAACAAGTCGTGCACGCTTTTATTTCTTCGCGCCTGGACTACTGCAATGCACTTTATTCTGGCATTTCGCAAAACTCGCTTCACCGACTGCAGTTAGTCCAAAACTCTGCTGCACGACTTTTAACAGGAACCAAAAACACGATCATATCTCACCAATTCTTGCGTCTTTGCACTGGCTTCCTGTTAATTTTAGAGTTGATTTTAAGATTTTATTGTTTGTTTTTAAAGCTTTGAATGGTCTGGCCCCAGATTACATCTCGGACCTCATCAAAATTTACATCCCGGTGCGCGCTCTGAGGTCTGAGGGCCAGCTCCAGCTCGTGGTCCCTAAGACCAGACTTAAAACCAGAGGGGACAGGGCCTTTTCTGTGGTTGGACCTAAACTGTGGAACGCCCTGCCCCCCCACGTTCAAACAGCTCCCACTGTAGAGTGTTTTAAGTCTCGTCTTAAGACCCACTTTTATGCTCTGGCTTTTAACACCGCGTGAGTTGTGTGGTCCTCTGTGTTTTTCTTTTTTTTTATTTCTTTTATTTATTTTTATGTGTTTTATTGATTTTATTGATTTTATTTTTTTTATGTCACTTTGTCTCTGTGCAGCACTTTGGAAACAATTTGTTTATGAAATGTGCTATATAAATAAAGTGGATTGGATTGGATAGTGAACCTTTGTGGTTCAGGAAATGGATTGCACCAGTGACTGGGTAAAAAATCATCCAGCACAAAGTCTGAATCATCATCAGCAGAAGTCGAATCAGTGGAAGGTGTTTTTACTTCAGGTGCTGGCTTGACTTTGTGTTTGCTCTCAACTGGTAAATACTCACAGGGCAAGAGCAAGGCCCGATGAAGAGTTCGTAAGGATTAGATATTGTGCTCTGGTGAAACTGTATACATTGGAAGCTCTGCAGCCCATTTCACAACCACATAAACATCAGATTCCCACATTACTAATGAGGAGTCGATCGACAACGTCCAACTGTGAAGGGGACATGCTTGTCAAACCAGCTTGAACTTTTAAGCATTTTCTGTTGCCAGTCTATAGCTTTTCTAAAGACAGTAGTCTGGACATACTCAGAATGTGTGTGAGCTGGCTCATTCACAGGAAGTCTTGTCAACGGTCTTTGCTTTTTGATTTGGAGTAAGAATGGTAATGGCATATTTAGTAAAGTGATCAGTCATGGCCAAACCATCCTTTATCTTGCTGCGATCCAGTTCCAATGACAAAAAGCCTATGCACAGCAACTCCAATAGACGTGAGGTTCTGGTATTGATCAGTGGGGCAGCCTTCTCAGGCAGAGCTTTCCTTTTGGTGCATCGCTCACATGTCTTCACTTTACAATGATATCATTTGCAATTTTTGGCCAGAAAAAATGTGTGCGGACCAGATCTAGGGTGCGGTCTATTGCCCATATGCCCCATGCCATCATGTAAACTGCTCAGAACATCAGCTCAACACTCCTCAGGTAGGACTAGTTGGTACCGAGTCTGATTCCCCAACTGTTTTCTCCCAGGATGTTATTTTGGAGATCTATTCTATTTATATCTTGCAGAAGATGGCAGTTCAGGATATTCTTCCCTCAAGGAGGGAGGCAGCAATGCTCCAGTTTCCAACTGAACAATGACATGTTTGATGGCTGGGTCAGTTCTCTGCTCGTTAGCGATGTCAGCAGGACTCACCATCGGAACAGTGGAGGTAAACTGAGTGTCAGTAGTGAAACTGTCAGGGAGGTTGGTGGCATTAGTAGATAAAGAATGAATGAGTGCATTTTCAGGGCATGAATCGGGCAAACTGTAGATCAGGTGGCAGTCACAAAGTGCTGGTCAGTGGTAATCAAGGTAGGTTCACACAAATGCTGCTGAGTAAACCTCACGATCCGCGCTCTCTTTCTCAGACATTGTCATTTGACAGCTTACCATGTGGTCTGCGGGAAAGACCACCCGCATCTGTGTTTGCCTTTCCTGCTCAGTAATGGATCTTGAAACTGTAGGTGGAGAGTGCCGACAACCACCTATAACTGCTGGCATCAAGCTTAGGTAAGGAGATAAGTGAGTGGGTTGCTGTCAGTTATTATCGTGAATGTTGTGCCATAGAGATAGTCAAGGAATTTCTCAGTCACTGCCAATATCAAAGCTAGGAATTCCAACTTGTGAGCTGAGTATCGAGATTCACAGCGTGATAAGCCCCGACTAGCGTAGGCAATGACTCTGTTGTGTCCTCCTTGCTCCTGATATAAGATGGCTCTCAAGCCAGTTGAGCTGGCGTCAGTGTGCAGGATATAAGGTTTTCACAGGTCAGCAAAAGCAAGCACTGGGGATGTAATGGGCTTTTCCTTGATGGTATCAAATGCTTGTTGACAGACAGCATTCCAACAATCACCAAACGACTGCGTGGGATCCGAATACAAATCAGATTTGCTGCCTTTGAAGTGAGGGGTAGCCAGATGTAAGTTTGTTAACAGGCTTCACAATCGTGGAATAGCCCTGGACAAAGCACCAATAATATTCTGCAAATCCTAGAAACAACGTGAGTTCTTTGAGATTGTTAGGAATGGTACATGATTTTAAGGCCTCAGTCTTGTCTGGATCAGTCTCCACACAATGTTTAGAAACCACATGCCCCAAGTATTGCACCAAATTCTGGAAGAACATGCATTTCTCAACTGACAGTTTCAATCCAAACTCCTTTAGGGTTGGCGCGAACACAATGAGGTCATCAATGAAGATCAGCACTTCCTTCAAGTTCATCAACTGACACACTTCTCTATCAAACGTTGAAAAGTGCTAGGTGCATTTGTGAATCCTTGAGACATTTTGGTTGAATTCAAAGAATCACAAAAGCTGCTTTAAACTATACCAGTTCCTCCATTTAAATTTGGTAGCATCCGAGCTTCAAACCCCACACAGAAAACCACCATGACCCAAATAAGTCTGTGAAGGCATTTTTGAGTTTTGGTAAGCGATAGGCATCTTTGATAGTTTGCAGATTGAGTTTCCTGTAGTCTATGTACAGTCTGACATTTCCTGACCACAACAATAGGAGATGGAAATGGTGCCTCAGACTCTCTGATGACTCCGGACTCCCGGAGTTCTTGCAAATACCTGCGAACTGTGTCAAGGTCTTGAGGGTGTGTTGTGGAAAAAATTACAGTTCTAGATGGAAAGTAATCCATTTACGAAGTTCGGTGAGTTTTGAAATACAGAAAAAAGGTTTGTTGTTTGTTACAACAAATGCAGACAGGACAGGGCCCTGGCCTGCCCTGGCCACAGACTGGGAGCCTCCCGGCCTCTCCCCCAGTTCCTCTCTCAGTCTCAGACCAAGTCTAAACCCACCTCTGAGCATCTGAGCTCTGACTATTTTATACCAGAATGACAATAATACATACATTTCAAAGCAGAGTGACTTTTGTTTCATACCAGTGAGATAATGAACTTTTACACTTAGACAGGTAGAACAACAATGTGTTTCATTTGGAAAAGAATCAGTGTAGCAATATCAGTTTGAATCCATGCTGTCCTCACAGACAGACTCCTGTGACGAAAACTCCGCCACCAGACTCCAAAATCCAACTGAGTTTGTGTTCAAGCCCATTTTTCCGAGTCAGAGATCAGAGCTTCAGAGTTTCTGCGATCACATAAATGCAGCATGTGTCCTATTGGCTCAGAGCGGTGATGTCACAGCCCTGTGTGTGTCCTATTGGCTCAGAGCGGTGATGTCACACATGTGTGTCCACAGACTCGGTGCGTCTGGTCTCGGGGCCCAGTCTGTGCTCAGGATCAGTGCAGATCTGGGACCAGTCCTGGACCTGGGTCTGTGAAGGGGCCTTGGACCAGCAGGGGGCAGAGGTGCTGTGCAGGGAGCTGGGCTGTGGGGCTCCTTCTCTCCTCCAGGGGGCGCTCTCTCCTCTGAGGCAGACGTTCCACTGTGAGGGCCATGAGTCTGCTCTGATGGACTGTCCCCGCTCCGGCTCAGAGACCTGCTCCTCTGGAGCCGCTGTCAACCTCACCTGCTCAGGTAAAGGGGCGGGGCCTCACTGCTCAGGTAAAGGGGCAGGGCTCACTGCTCAGGTAAAGGGGCAGGGCTCACTCTGTCTCTTGTCTGTTCAGAGCCGCTCAGGCTGGTGGGAGGGGCCAGTCGCTGTGCTGGGACTGTGGAGGTGAAACACAGAGGAGAGTGGGGACGGGTGGAGCCCGATGGACACTGGGTCCTGGAGGACACAGCTGCTGTGTGCAGAGACCTGGACTGTGGCTCTGCTGTTTATGGAGAAAAGAGAGATGATTTTCCACAGAGTCCAGTGTGGAGAGTCTCATCTGACTGTGTGAAGAAGTCTGCAGTGAGAGAATGTGTTGATGGTTCATCCTCTTCCTCTTCCTCAGGTCTGGAGGTGGTGTGTTCAGGTAAAAATCTGATTTCTGATTCTCAGATATTTTTTTCCAGTTGCTCCAGAGAACTGTCAGGTGTAAAATATGAGACATCCAGTTAGAGTTTAGATCAGCCTGAGCCTGTTCACACAAAGAACACACTCTCTCCACAGACTGAACTGTCCAATCATCTCTCTCCACAGACTGAACTGTCCAATCATCTCTCTCCACAGACTGAACTGTCCAATCATCTCTCTCCACAGACTGAACTGTCCAATCATCTCTCTCCACAGACTGAACTGTCCAATCATCTCTTTCCACAGACTTACTGAATCGTCCGGTCATCTCTCTGTCTGTGTCTGACGGGGCTTCCCAGGCCCGGCCACAGGGGGTCCGGGTGCTGCTGGGGTCAAAGTTCAGGGTCAAATGCTCTGTGGAGCCACAGTACCCGGGAGGCTCCTTCCAGCTCCTCTCTCCCACTGCGCCCCTCGGTCAGAACCACACCCTGCCCGCTGTCAATCACTCCGCACACTTCCTGTTCTCTGACACTGGCTCCGCCCACAAAGGAAACTACACCTGTGTTTACCACCTGCATGTGTTCAACCACAACTTCTCCTCTCAGAGCCCCAGCCTCCAGCTCTCTCTGGGAGGTACGTCCAGCAACAGCCTCATGTGAGGGTCAGGGGTCACACAGGGTCATGTGAGGGTCACACAGGGTCATGTGAGGGTCACACAGGGTCATGTGAGGGTCAGGGGTCACACAGGGTCATGTGAGGGTCACACAGGGTCATGTTAGGATCTTGGTCATGGTCCTGGTTCTGGCCTTTGTCTTGGTTCTGATCTTGATTCTGGTCTTTGTCCTATTTCTGGTCTTGGTCCTGGTCCTGGTCCTGGTCTTGGTCCTGGTCCTGGTCCTGGTCTTGGTCTTGGTCTTGGTCTTGGTCTTGGTCTTGGTCCTTGTCCTGGTCTTGGTCTGGACTGATCTGGGTCTTTTGTGTTGCAGCTCCAGTCTCAGACCTGATCATCAGAGTCCTGGTCATTCTACTGTTGAAGCTCCTCTACATCCTTCCAATGTACTACTACTACTGCAAGGTACTGCACCTTTAGACCTGGGGTAGACCTGGTTTAGATCTGATTTAGTGATGGTTTTGACTTGGGTTAGACCTACTTTCGACCTGCATACTTGGTTTAGACTTGGGTTAGTCCTGGTTTAGACATTGTTTGCGTTTAGACTTTCTTTTGCACCTGCTGATGTGCTGTGTTCTGTTGATTCAGGTCCGGGCCAGAGGGGGGCGCTAGAGAGAGGACCTGAGGACCTGGACTTGGAGCATTTCAGATGTGAGCTCCTGGATGTTCAATACATTTATGTAAATACAGAGTGACTTAAATCATGTGATTGTGTCTGTTATGTTTAATCACACTCTAGGGTCAGTTACACTCTAGGGTCAGTTACACTTTTTAATTCAATTCAATTCATTTATTTTTGTAACGCCCAAAATCACAACAACAGTTGTCTCGAAGGGCGTTCATGTTTTGGTTGATGGGGGAAACCGGAGTACCCGGAGGAAACCCATCCAGACACGGGGAGAAACATGAAAAACTCCACACAGAAAGGCCTGGTGACCCGGGGATCGAACCAACCTTCTTGCTGTGAGACATGAGTGATGGCACTCAGTCACCGTGCCGCCAAGACACAAAAAACAACTTTTTATCATCATTCTTTTGTGTTTATTTTGGTATAATGTACTTTTGCTGATGTTTGATAAACTGTTTGAATCCTCATGTTTTTAGAGACTCTTTTGTGTATTTAACCTTGTGTCCTGGAGTTACTCTGGTACTTTGGTTAAACAGCCTGGTACGTACTTTGTTGAAATTGGAAAATGTATATCAGATAAAATGTCCCTGACCTGTGGGGTACCCCAGGGTTCAATCCTGGGACCCCTGCTGTTCAATCTCTACATGCTGCCGTTAGGCCAGTTAATACGCAGCAATAATGTGTCTTACCACAACTCTGCAGATGACACTCAGATCTATGTCTCACTGGCAGCAGGTGAATATGGACCAGTGGATTCACTCTGCCACTGCATCCAACAGATCAGTGTGTGGATGCAAAACAACTTTCTTCTGCTAAACTCAGACAAGACTGAAGTTATCATCTTTGGCCCACAGAAACATAGAGAAAGTGTCAGCAGTCACCTCCAGTCTCTCTCTCTAAAACCTTCAAATCAGGCTAGAAATCTAGGGGTAATAATGGACTCAGACTTGAACTTTAACAGCCACATCAAATCAATAACATCTGCAGCTTTTTACCACCTAAAAAACATTGCAAAAATCAAAGGTATACTGTCAAAGCCAGACTTAGAGAGACTTATCCATGCATTTGTCTCCAGTAGGTTAGACTACTGTAACGGCCTGCTCACTGGCCTCTCCAAACGAGCCTTAACACAGCTGCAGTACATCCAGAACGCTGCCGCTCGGGTCCTGACTAGAACCAGGAAGTATGAGCACATAAGTCCTGTGCTCAGGTCTCTGGCTCCTGTAGCTCAAAGAATAGACTTTAAAGCAGCTCTGCTTGTGTATAAGTCTCTCCATGGCCTAAGTCCAAAGTATATCTCCGACATGTTAGTGCCATATGAACCATCTCACACTCTGAGGACTTCAGGGACCGGCCTCCTGCTGGTCCAGAGTCAGGACTAAACATGGGGAATCAGCGTTTAAGTTTTATGCAGCTAAAACTTGGAACAGTCTTCCTGAAGATGTGAGACAGGCCTCTACTTTGACAATGTTTAAATCCAGACTCAAAACAGTTCTGTTTATCTGTGCATACGACTGACAGGTTTTTATTCTGCACTCTTCTCTTTTAATGTTAATTTTATGATGATTATTTGTGATTATTTATGTTTTGATTTGTGTGATTTTAATATCTTTCTTATTCTGTAAAGCACTTTGAATTACCTTGTGTACGAATTGTGCTATACAAATAAACTTGCCTTGCCTTGCCTACGTGTGTGTTCCATAGAGATATTACATATGCATGTGTCCATATTATCCTTATAACTCCATGAATAAGAATAACTCCAATATGTTTATTAAATGTGTAATAAAGGTCTGTATCACACATACCTGTGGATTTTCAAAATAAATGTAAGAAATGAGTTATAATAAACACAAATAAAACAATGATTATGTTTACCCTCAGATTTGCTTTTTATATTATGACAGAGATGAGAAGATACAGACACATTATCCTACATGACAGCTTGATTTATGTATAATCAGTTATTTATTATACATATACAGTTATTTATTATATTTAATTCAGACTAAAACAAAGGCTCAGCTTGTGCTCGAGTGGCTCCATCTAGTGGAAACTTTAAGATAAAGTTGGATAAAACAGTTTGTGTTTAAAATACTGTACACATGTTATAATCACAAGTGTCCAGTTTAGTATCAGGAGCTACTTAATAAATGTTAAAGTCTGACTAGGATCATAAATACTGTTTTCTAGGAGCACTTGATCAGGCTCTGGATTATATTTAGCAGCTCGAGGCCAAAGTTCAGCGTGTGGTGAAAGTGAAGTGGTGCAGAGCTGCAGTCACATGGCGGAGCTAAAAGAAGCGATGATTTAGGAATTTGGATATTTTCACGAATGAAGAGTAACAGATTGGGACTTTACCTGGGCATGGAGGACAGAGCTGATACACAGGGACCCGGAAATGCGTGTTGGCAAAAGGGGAGCAATGAGAAAGGGACGCTTATATAGTCCACCAGACCGCACCGCCGGAAACAAGGTAAACGCTCCTGCAGCACAGGCCTCAACAGCTGTCTTACGACGCACAGACCTTACAGCCACAGCTACAAGCAGCCACATTGACAATAAAGGTGGAGAACATGTCCCCAACCTCCCCCGAGACCTGGGAGAAGCTCTCGGAGGTGTGAGATGAAAGCCCCCCCAGACAGTGGCCTCCACCAGACATTCCCAACAGACCCTCACAGTATGTATGGGCCTGCCAGGTCTGTTCTGCTTCCTTCTCCGTCAGCAGATCCAACTCACCACCAGGTGGTGATTAAATTACAACTCTCCCCTCTCTTCACCTGAGTGTCCGGTCCGAGGTCAAATGACACGGCAGCAACGTTGATAATCGACCTCCGACCTAGGGTGTCCTGTTGCCATGTGCACTGATGGGCACCCTTGTGCTCAAACGTGCTGTTCGTTATGGACAAACTGTGCCTAGCACATGAGTCTAATAATGGAACACCGCTCGGAATCAGATCAGGGAGGCCATTCTTCCTGATCACACTCCTCCAGGTGTCACTGTCATTGCCCATGTGGGCGTTGAATTCCCCTAGTTGTCCAGTAGGCCAATACAACAGTGAGAGACCTGTCACCAACCCAAAGTCACAGGTACGCAATCTTCTCATTCAATGGGGTGAATTTCAACATGTGGCGGTTGAGCTGAGGGGCAATAAGCCCACACCAGCTTACCACCTCTCCCCGGGGAAAGACCAGAGAAGTGGAGAGTCCAGCCCCTCTCAAGGAGTTGGGTTCCAGAGCCCAAGCTGTACGTGGAGGT
The DNA here is from genome assembly GCF_009829125.3 of Periophthalmus magnuspinnatus. Classification (NCBI taxonomy): domain Eukaryota; kingdom Metazoa; phylum Chordata; class Actinopteri; order Gobiiformes; family Gobiidae; genus Periophthalmus; species Periophthalmus magnuspinnatus. The sequence goes on along the minus strand of NC_047143.1, from coordinate 833,579 downwards.
GAGGCACTATTTTTAGGTAATCCTGCACAAGCTCAGGCAGAATGGAGCAGGGTCTGAGACGGCAAAGCAGAGCAGGTCCAGAGAGCAGGAACAGGATGAGTGGAGTGTAGTCAGAGAAGGAGCGGACTACACTGGCAGGGGGGAGCAGGATCTGGCAGGAGCAAAAAATCCAGCTTAGCTCTTGTTTTTGTCATGATCCCTGTTTTGCTCTCCCTGTATTCTCGTCTCCCCCTCCCTCACCTGTCTGTCTCCGGAGCTGGGCGGAGTCCTGACTCCTCCTGCACGCACCTGCTTCCCATCAACGCAATCAACACCACCTGTCATGGATAAGAGGGGTCAGGACCAGTTACTCGGGCCGGAACGTCCGCGTGCTCCACGTGAATATGCTCATGGCTTAACACTTTTTGATCTTTTGCATTCCCTTGTCTTATTGGAACCTTTTTGCTCTGCTCCAGAAATCTGCCCGAGAACCAGCTCCGGATCTCCCCTGTCCCTGCACCTCTGTCCTGGTATGGTCTTGTGTTCTCCCTGTCTCGTCGTGCACCTATGTTTTTCCACGTTCACGGACCCGCACCTACGCTCCCCGGCGTCTATGGACTATGATCAATGATTTGTTGGACTATGAACTCAGATATATGAACTCTTACTTTTGTGATCACTTGTGTGAATAAAGACATTGTTAAACGTCGTGAGTCTCGCACCTTTGGTCCTTACGCCTCACTGGTTACGACAGTTTTGCATTTTTGGCGCTTTTACTGAGCCAAGCGTATACTACCACTGAGGTACGCGGACGATCTGGCACCGAGTGTCAGGTCCCGGCTCCTCTTATTCCTCCCAGGTCCCCAGGTGCGGCTGATTGGGAATCCCCTGTGTGCACGGGAGGAGACAGCTCCGCCCCAGCTCCATGCTCAGACATGTGACCAAGGCAGGGAGGGGTAACAACAGGTGACAGGACAGGCAGGATCATGACACCTTCACATCTTTATAAAATACTTCTGAGGCATTAGGACCAGAACAGATGAACCTCTGTTTCAGGCACATGGCAAAATGTACAGTTCACCTCAATATGTTTTTGGAACTTGACTAAAAATGTGTTCACCAGGTAAAACCAGTGCAGTATTTTATATGAAATCTTTAGTGTCCGAGACTAAACATGGCTCCATCTTATATCAGGACAAATCTGGCCCAGCATGAGACGGTCGCTGGAGAGGATGAGCTGTTTTCTTAAAACATGGTTCTTATCTTACAGTTTCTGACATTTGTGAGGAGGAAAGACGTAAGACGAGGAAAGACGTAAGTTTGAGATGGATCCACAGGAGACACTGAGGTAGCAGCAGTGTAATCTGAGCCCCTGCACAGCAGATGTAAACAGATGGAACTGTGTCAAAAACAATAGAATATTATTGAAGAGAAACAGGAATTTTACAATTTTTAAGAATTTCATTAGAACTCTAAAGAATTCCATTACTGACTGAAAACTTGACTGACTAAAACAATTCTGTTCCTAAACCACCTTTTAGTAGAAAAGAGATTTGTTTTTAAAATACAATATATCTGTGTTTCCAGATGTGTAGTATCTAGACTTACAAAGTACTACAGTAACTTACATTTGTATGAGGTATGTGCTGCGCCCCCTACGAGGTTCAGCACTGACAGAAACCTACGTAAGACCGTAGGAGACCTACACAAAGGCCATATGAGACCTACACAAAGGCCACATGAGACCTACACAAAGGCCACATGAGACCTACACAAAGGCCACAGGAGACCTACATAAAGGCCACAGGAGAGAAGATCATAAGGTTCAGAACGCTTAAGACATCTATAAAAGTAATGCACACAGGCCCCTCCTCCCAAGGACCTGCCTCTAAAGTGCATCAAAAAAACAAAGTTGAAAGGCGACTACACCCTGGAGCACCACACAAGAAAAGAAAAACAAGGTACAAAGAGCTCGATACTGTCACCCTGAAGGACGCCTCTATCAAGAGCACCAGGAGAAGAAAACAGCACCACACAAACACACACGCCTGGAGCCCAAACCGAGCAGATGACCGTCCACCTGGAGACATCCAACAGGTACAACCAGAAGAAACAAGAGGAACCAGAACACAACCAGACCTCCACCAGCACGTTGTACAGCCCCATGTAAACCACACTCCATATGCAGTGAACGAGACCCCCAGAGGAGAACAAGACCACCCAGATCCAGAAACCATCAAACTAACTGTCTGAACAGGACCAACCGTGCAGTCAAAGAGGCGGAGCACATGGAATACTGGAGTGTCATAGGAGGGAAAGAAAGGCAACGTCTGGATGACCCTTAACCCCAAGGCAGAGGCTACAACCCCAGGCAGAAACTCTCAGTCACAGCTCCACCGGCCGTCATCACCAAAGAAGAAACACGATGGGTCCGTCAGGACACACAAGTCCCCAGGCCCTGAGCAGAGGCAAGGACTGGGACCCCTGAACAAAGGACAGGCCCGAGAGCCCCCTGAGAGGAGGGCTCCAACTAAAGGCTCCCACTGTCCTACATGAGTCTGTCCTACATGAGTCTGTCCAACATGAGTCTGTCCTACATGAGTCTGTCCTACATGAGTCTGTCCTACATGAGTCTGTCCTACATGAGTCTGTCCTGTCTAGTAAAACAAAGTCAAATGCATGAAACCTAGAAAATTAGTGCATAAAATGTACAAAAGTAGAATAAAATATTGTGAAATACAAGAGCGTGACACTGGCTGATAGTGAGTTTCCTTCACTCTGATAAAACGGGGCTTTTTGGTTTGATTCTCAGAACAGCAGCTCTGAACTGCACACGCCTCAAAACATGTCAGATCTTAAACTGATTTCAACTGAGACCACGTGTTCCTAAAATGTGATATGGCCCTTGTATTCATGTTTGTGACCTTTGTTTTATTTCACATATATTATTTTATGTAATGACATTAATTCTGGACATTAGTATTTTGTTTATTACTTTGTACTGAGTTGAGTTAAGTTGTTGAATAAAGAGACGAGCTGTAACTGTCCTGCCTCACTGGTCTATTTAAGCAATGAAAACAGCAAGAAAATATAGTGGGGCAAAAAAGTATTCAGCCCTAATTGTTCAAGTTCTCCCACTTAAAAAGATGAGATGCCTGTAATTTTCATCATAGTTTCACTTCAACAATGAGACAGAATGAAAGAATCCAGGAAATCACACTGTAGGATTTTTAATAAATTAATTGGTAAATTCCTGGGTAAAATAAGTATTTGTCACCTACAAACAACCAAGATCTGTCTCTCACAGACCTGTACCTTCTTCTTTCAGAGGCTCCTCTGTCCTCCACTCGTTCTCTGTATTAATGGCCCCTGTTTGAACTCGTCCTCAGTATAAAAGACACATGTCCACAACCTCAAACAGTCAGACTCAAACTCCACTATGGACAAGACCAAAGAGCAAAGGAACCACAAACAAAACTGTAGACACCAGGCCCCGAACACTCAATCTGCAACAGGTAAGAGCTGGAGTCAACAAATCAACTGTGGAGCAAGTATTACAAAATGGAACAAGACCAAGACCTGGGGCTCCACCAAGATCTGACCCCGTGGGGTCAAAATGACACAAGAACAAAGAGCAAAAACCCCAGAACCACACGACCGAGTGAATGACCTGCAGAGAACTGGGACCAAAGTAACAAAGGGACCATCAGTAACACACTACACCACCAGGGACTCAAATCCTGCAGTGCCAGACGTGTCCCCTGATTAAGACAGGACATGTCCAGGCCCGTCTGAAATTTGACAGAAGCATTTGGATGATCCAGAAGAGGATTGGGACAATGTCACATGGTCAGATCAAACCAAAATACAACTTTTTGTTAAAAACTCAACTTGTGTTTGGAGGAGAAAGAATGCAGAGTTTCATCCAAAGAACATCAGACCTACTGTGAATCATAGGGGTGGAAACATCATGCTTTGGGGCTGTTTTTCTGCAAAGGGACCAGGACGACTGATCTGTGTAAAGGAAAGAATAATTGGGGCCATGTATTGTGAGATTTTGAGTGAAAACCTCCTTCCATCAGTGAGGACATTGAAGATGAAACCTAACTACCAGCACCAGTGTGTGAAAACCTCTGGAGACTTACAGAAGACGTTTGACCTCTGTCATTGCAAACAAAGAGTATATAATAAAGTATTGAGACTGACTAAATACTTTTTTGCTCCACTGTACATCATATTAAATCTAACTGTAACCCACCAAACCACAGCCTCAAGAGACTGGTGAGAACATGATATTACGGTTACAATACTTAAGACAATCTCAAGAAGACGACATCAACAACAACAAAAACAATGACATGAACATCATTTACATCAACTACAACAACTTCAACAGTGACAACAAAGACATCAACAAAAATGACATCAACAACGAAATCAACAACAATAACATCAACGACATCGACAATGACATCAACATTTCTACCTCTAAGTATTTTATTTTTAAGCATATCTTTTTTAAGTCTGTGCATGCCTTTATATGTATTTGTATTTATTCAGTGTGTTTTTATGTTGCACTTTATCACAGCAGTAAGTTCCTAGTTTGTAAAATGTGTTCACAGACGATGGCAATAAAAGTCTTTTGATTCTTCTGATTCTGATTTACATCAACAACAACGACATCAACAACGACATCAACAACAACAACGACATCAACAACAACGACATCAACAACAACGACATCAACAACAACATCAACAAAGACGGGCCTGTTACAGCAGAGAGACGGGCCTGTTACAGCAGAGACACGGGCCTGTTACAGCAGAGAGACGGGCCTGTTACAGCAGAGAGACGGGCCTGTTACAGCGGAGAGACGGGCCTGTTACAGCGGAGAGACGGGCCTGTTACAGCAGAGTGAACGAGCACACACAGCAGAGCAGCCAGATTAAAAGGCTTGTATTACGCTGTTGTCTGATCTATGTTATAAAGTTGTTCTTTTCTCAAATGGAAAACACTCTGTTTCACCTTGTGATGTCATCGTGTGGAGGAGGTCACATTATAACATGGATCCATTTTGTGAAATCATAAGTCAGAACAGAACTTTCACAGAGAGGAGAAACATAGAGCAGTGAGAATAATAATAAATATAAAGTCAATGAGACAATGAAATGGTCCAAACACAGAGACTGACGGTGGGACATCTGGACACAGACACACTGGACATCGCTCCTCACGGGTTTAGTTTAGTCACAGTTTTAAAATGTGAACATGCATATTATGGTAACAAAAAAAAAAAGAAATCAGATTATGGCGATATTTAGTTTTAGCAAGAAAAACCACAAATGATGAAGAGATAAGAATGTGTTAAAAACAGGAAACTCAAACACGTCAGAGTGTTGATCTAATCCTGGTTTGGTCCTGGTTCAGTCCTGGTTTAGTCCTGGTTCAGCCCTGGTTCAGTCCTGGTTCAGTCCTGGTTTGGTCCTGGCTCGGTCCTGGTCTAGTCCTGCTCAGTCCTGGTTTAGACCTGGTTCAGTTCTGGGTCAGTCCTGGTTTGGTCCTGGTTCAGTCCTGGTTCAGTCCTGGTTCAGTCCTGGTTCAGTCCTGGTTCAGTCCTGGTTATGGCTCTGGGGGCACTGGTCCTGGTCTGGTTCGTCTACACTTTGGGTAAGTGACTTGTTTGTCATTTATTTATTTCTTAAATTATAAAAAGACATGAACAGTGTCATAAAGTGAAACATACGAGACGTGAATGAAACGGAGCAGAAAGAGCCGTCTGATCTGCTCTTTTTCTGCACTAAACTTTAACACAGATTTACTATAAAACATGACGGACAAAATGTATAATTTCCATCACACTCTTTCTTTTCAAACACATATCTGGACTTTTCTTCTTTTCAGACTGACTTCATGAGCTGATTTCATCTATTTGTTAAATCTCATTATTGTTGTGGATCCTGGTCTTTGTCCAGATGATTCGATGAATGAACTCGTTTCACTGCAGGGTTTAGGGTCAGGGCTTAGGGTCAGGGCTTAGGGTCAGGGCTTAGGGTCAGGGCTTAGGGTCAGGGCTTAGGGTCAGGGCTTAGGGTCAGGGCTTAGGGTCAGGGGTCAGGGGTCAGGGTTGGTTCCATATCTTTGGTTCTGATTCTGTCTGAATGCATGTGTTCTTTTAGGCTGTAGTGACTTGTTCTTAAAGACTCTTTGAATGTTACAGGTGATACATGGCACTTTGCTTTATACATGACTTTAGGAAACTCAACAACATCATGACCTTAGAGTAACTTTGACAAGTCCTGGGTTAGACGCTCTACAAAGTGTGTGTTTTCATGTGATACTTTTACTTGAGTATTTGTTTGCTCTGGTGTCTGTACTTTTACTTAAGTAACAAGATGGAGTACTTGTTCCACCTCTGTTTATTTGTCAAAGTGTCTTTTGGCCCCACACTGCAGCTGCTTCAGTCTGAGGGGAACTGGCTCCTGTGTCTGAAACTCTGTCTCAGCAGAAATAAATGTACATTTATTTAATAAAAAGTGTTTCTAAAGTCAAACACAGCCTGATCGTGCGGGGCCATAGTGAGCTTCCTGTTTCCATCTGATGAAACGAGCCTGTGGCTTTAATGAGCCCAACAGCCGCCATTTTGTGTGAAGCTCTGTGTCATGTGACCAACAGCCGCCATTTTGTGACGTGACTTTTGTGTGTGCAGGGCTCCTGGCAGAAGACAACAGCTCAGGTAAAGACACTCACACACCAGGATAACCACTCTGCCACAGTAACACAGGGAGAAAATGCACACTCCACTCAGATCAGGAGTCTAACCCACAACCTCCTGGTGAGAGGAGGACACAGGATAACCACTCTGCCACAGTGTCTGTGTAATCCCTCAGTCGTCCAGGTGGGATCCAGAGAAAAAGGAAAATATAATTGTGTCACTGAACAAAAGTTTCAGAGTGAAGACGTTTGGCTGCTCATCCCAGCGGCTTCTTCAGTTCTGCTCAGATTGTTTCTTCAGTTCTGCTCAGATTGTTTCTTCAGTTCTGGTCAGATTGTTTCTTCAGTTCTGGTCAGATTGTTTCTTCAGTTCTGGTCAGATTGTTTCTTCAGTTCTGGTCAGATTGTTTCTTCAGTTCTGGTCAGATTGTTTCTTCAGTTCTGGTCAGATGCTGGTGGACACTGCCTTATATGTGTCTGAGGGAGGAGCTAACTGTTTGGGTGTAGTTAGCTCCTCCCCCAGGGCCCAAAGTCTTTTCCACAGTGGGTCAAAGTGAAATCACAATAGTGGGTGGAGGGACAAACCTGAGGACAGGACTGTCCTCCTTCATCTCCTGACAGTATTTTCACTACAAAACTGAATTAAATAAATCTCAGAGCCCCCTTGTGAGCAAAATTAGAGGCAATGTAGGGCGAAGGACACCCCTGCTCTAAAACTTTTATCCAGTTGAAAAATCTGAATTATTGTTTTACTCTGATTTGGGCGAGGTTTGACTGCTCAGGTAAAGGGGCGGGGCTAACTCTGTCTCTTGTCTGTTCAGAACCGCTCATGCTGGTGGGAGGGGCCAGTCGCTGTGCTGGGACTGTGGAGGTGAGACACAGAGGAGAGTGGAGACGGGTGTATGTGGACTTGGAACTTTGGAACCTAGAGGACACAGCTGCTGTGTGCAAAGACCTGGACTGTGGCTCTGCTGTTTATGGAGGACACAGACATGATTTTCCAAAGAGTCCAGGGTGGAAGGTCTCACCTTTCTGTGCAAAGAAGTCTTCAGTGAGAGATTGTATCTATGGTTCAGACTCTTCCTCTTCCTCGGGACTGGAGGTGAAGTGTTCAGGTAAAAGTCTGATGTCACATTGTTCTAGTCTCACACACACACACACACACACTATTGTGCTTTCACACTGGGGCGTCAGGGGCGTCGAGTTTACATGCGAAGTCTATGGTGGACACGTGTCTTGGCCGCCCTGTGTTGTTGCGTCCCTTGTTCAAGCGTCAGAGTGGTGCAAATCTGGCGCTGCGTCCAAAGCGTCAGACACCAGAGTTGAAAAAGCTGAACATTTGGCATTTGACGTGTAACGTCAACCAATCAGAAACTAGACTCCAGTGATTTAGCCACACCATCATCCAGAAAAAGAAGAACAACATCACCTACAAACTAGCGGAAGCTTAATTATGATGGGTGCACCGGCTAGCTTAAAGGCTAGCTTAAAGGCTAGTCACAGACTCAAACACACCACCACAGAGCCGATCGTCTCTGTTGATGGGTTTTATGTCATAGTCTGCGTTCTAAATTATTGTGCAAATTATATTTTTCTCATATTTTGCCAAATTGCCAATATAAATGGCAGTCATCATAATTTTCAAGTCATTAACCTTTAGACAACAATTCAAATTTTATTGAACAAACCTCCCAATGATAACAGTTTTTTTTTTTTTTTTTCAAAAATTCAATTCAATTCATTTTATTTTTGTAACGCCCAAAATCACAACAACAGTTGTCTGAAGGGCGTTCATGTTTTGGTTGATGGGGGAAACCGGAGTACCCGGAGGAAACCCATCCAGACACGAGGAGAAACATGAAAAACTCCACACAGAAAGGCCTGGGCGACCCGGGGATCAACCAAACCTTCTGCTGTGAGACATGAGCCACTCAGCCACCGAGATATACACACAAAAACAAACAGGAAAATCAAACAACAGGAAAAATAAAAACTGCACTGTTCCAGATTATTCTGCACAAGAGTTTTAAACCATGTTATTGTCGTAAAGAACTGAAAATGGTCATTTGCTTATTATTCAATTAGAAGTATTAGCATTTTACCAAAATCAAAAACTTTCTATCCAAACATCTCAACAGGTCACGTTACATTTGAACATAGGACCCTCATTTAAGAGGAGCTTCAAAACTCTTGCATCCATTGAACTTGTGAGTTTGTGGAGAGTTTCTGCTGGAGTTTCTTTGCTGGACGTCAGAACAGCCAACAGAGCTGCAGTTTGGATGTGAACTGCTTCTCTCTTAGATCTTTCACTTGAGGATGCTCCAAAGGTTCTCAATAGGCTTGAGGTCAGGGGAGGATGGGGCCACACCATGAGTTTCTCTTCTTTTATGCCCGGAGCAGCCAGTGATGCAGAGGTGTTTCTTGCAGCGTGAAGATGATTTTGTGATCACGGTTCTTCTTTTTGTACCATGGAAGAACGTGGTCAGAAACTCCACACACTTTGCAGAGGTCATTTTCACACCTTCAGGGACCCTAAAGGGCCCCAACAACTCTCTCCCCATGATTCTGACCTAAAACATGACTCCGCCCCCTACTTGCTGATGTCACAGCCTTGTTGGGACATAGTGGACGTCCAGCAACCATCCACCAGCAACCATCCACCAGCAACCATCCACCGCTCCATCCATCTGGACCATCCAGGGCTGCATGGCACTTATCAGTGAGCAAGACTGTTTGAAAATGAGTCTTCATGTATTTCTGGGCCCACTGGAGCCGTTTCTGCTGTGAGCTTAAGGGTGGCCCAATAGAAGGTTTATGCATAACCTCCTCTGGAGGATCCAACACCTTGATGTTCATGGGACTCCAGAAGCACCAGCAGCTTCAAATCCCTGTTGGCTGCTTTGTAATGGCATTTTAGCAGCTGCTCTCTTAATCTGATGTGTTTGTCTGGCAGAAACCTTCCTCATTGTGCCTTTATCTGAATCCGTGTGTGTCTGAATCAGCTACAAATCTCTTAATAGTATGATGATCATGCTTAAGTTTTTGTGAAATATCTAAGGTTTTCATACCTTGTCCAAGGTATTCAACTAATTCACACATTTTAGCACTAGAGAGATCCTTTTTCTTTCTCAAATTGCTTGAAAATGTTTGTCTGCTTAATAATGTGGAATGTCCTTCTGAATCCTCGCGGCGGATGCTGTTGTCGCCGACTCGCGGTTGTGGACTTTCCATTAACGTAACTCTGCAACCAGCTGTGCTTCATGTAAATTCAAACGGCGTCTCAAAGCAGAGGCATGAGGCTCTTTAAATATTTTACTACGGTAATCTGCCTCTGTTGTCCCTCGAAGACGACCAATCAGAGCGCAGGTGCTGCGGGGATTTTCTCAGTCACTTATTCAATGCGTCAAAGAAAAAATAAGGATGGATGTGTAAAATAGAGGTAGTTGTGTGGAAAAAATGCAGTAAATTCTGAGACACTGACCCAAAGACCCTGAGACACAATACCATCCACGAGTTTCACTGTAAAACAAAACATGTCCCTTTATGACATTTAAACACAGTTTGATTAATAATGTGCAACGTGGTGTAAATCCACTAAAGTCACTCTGGTCTGCATCGTTCACAAAGACATAGGGAAAACAGAACATCCAAAGACACTCGCAGATGACAACGGACGCCCTGGGCACGTCAAGGATTTAACCTTGACAAGTGTCCACGGCATCCACGGCGTCTATGAGTTTGTCCTCAAATGTAAAGACGTCCAACTATAGGTCGTAAGACGCGTTTTTGACACCCCAGTCTGGACACATCTTTAGTCTTTGTCTCAACGCACACACACACATGCACACACACAGAAAGGGCATGTCCTCACACAGAGGGGGCGGGGCCTCTGTGTGTGTCTCTGGACATGAGGAGGACAGTCCTGGTGGACACAGAGTGCCACAGAGACGAGTCCAAGTGTGTGAAATTTGAAACTGTCCAAAAAGAGTCTGTGATCAGGGAGAAACGGCTAAAGTCTAAACCCAGAGAGACGCTAAAAACATGATTAGGCAGCATGTGTCCTATTGGCTCAGAGCGGTGATGTCACAGCCCTGTGTGTGTCCTATTGGCTCAGAGCGGTGATGTCACACATGTGTGTCCACAGACTCGGTGCGTCTGGTCTCGGGGCCCAGTCTGTGCTCAGGATCAGTGCAGATCTGGGACCAGTCCTGGACCTGGGTCTGTGAAGGGGCCTTGGACCAGCAGGGGGCAGAGGTGCTGTGCAGGGAGCTGGGCTGTGGGGCTCCTTCTCTCCTCCAGGGGGCGCTCTCTCCTCTGAGGCAGACGTTCCACTGTGAGGGCCATGAGTCTGCTCTGATGGACTGTCCCCGCTCCGGCTCAGAGACCTGCTCCTCTGGAGCCGCTGTCAACCTCACCTGCTCAGGTAAAGGGGCGTGGCCTCACTGCTCAGGTAAAGGGGTGGGGCTCATTGCTCAGGTAAAGGGGCGGACCTTCACTGCTCAGGTAAAGGGGCGGGGCTTCACTGCTCAGGTAAAGGCTCATTCTGTCTCTTGTCTGTTCAGAGCCGCTCAGGCTGGTGGGAGGGGCCAGTCGCTGTGCTGGGACTGTGGAGGTGAGACACAGAGGAGAGTGGAGACGGGTGCAGCCCACTGGAGTCTGGGTCCTGGAGGCCACAGCTGCTGTGTGCAGAGACCTGCACTGTGGCTCTGCTGTTTATGCAGAAAAGAGAGATGATTTTCCACAGGGTCCAGTGTGGTGGGTCTCATCTGACTGTGTGAAGATGTCTGCTGTGAGAGACTGTGCCGTTGGTTCAGACTCTTCCTCTTCCTTGGGTCTGGAGGTGGTGTGTTCAGGTAAAAGTCTGATCTCACATTTTTATGTTTCTCAGATGTTTTTTTTCTACTCTCTTTCAGCCACACATACACTTATCTTCAGTCATATTAGAGGAGAACTGCACCAGAACTGAAGCAGAAGTGAACCAGGACTAAAGAGGAGGACATCTCTCAGATGTGTCTCACTCTGCTCCTCTATTATCACAAAGTTCTATTGCTGATGAGTTTGTTCATCTGAAAATAGAACTGTTTTGGCTTAAATGCATTTCATTTCCAAAGTAAAAGCATCAGTGAAGCAGTCTCAGTTTGAATCCATGCTGTCCTCCCAAACAGACTCATGTCACTGTGACGCAAACTCAGAAACTCCACCAGACTTCAAATTACAACTGAGTTTGTGTTCCCAGTTAGAAGTCAGAGCTTCAGAAACATCAGATTTCCTATTGGCTCAGAGCGGTGATGTCACACATGTGTGTCCACAGACTCGGTGCGTCTGGTCTCGGGGCCCAGTCTGTGCTCAGGATCAGTGCAGATCTGGGACCAGTCCTGGACCTGGGTCTGTGAAGGGGCCTTGGACCAGCAGGGGGCAGAGGTGCTGTGCAGGGAGCTGGGCTGTGGGGCTCCTTCTCTCCTCCAGGGGGCGCTCTCTCCTCTGAGGCAGACATTCCACTGTGAGGGCCATGAGTCTGCTCTGATGGACTGTCCCCGCTCCGGCTCAGAGACCTGCTCCTCTGGAGCCGCTGTCAACCTCACCTGCTCAGGTAAAGGGGCGGGGCCTCACTGCTCAGGTAAAGGGGCGGGGCTCACTGCTCAGGTAAAGGGGCGGGGCTCACTCTGTCTCTTGTCTGTTCAGAGCCGCTCAGGCTGGTGGGAGGGGCCAGTCGCTGTGCTGGGACTGTGGAGGTGAAACACAGAGGAGAGTGGAGACGAGTGGAGCCGTATAAACCCTCTGGACCGTGGGTCCTGGAGGACACAGCTGCTGTGTGCAGAGACCTGGACTGTGGCTCTGCTGTTGATGGAGAAGAGAGAGATGATTTTCCACAGAGTCCAGTGTGGAGAGTCTCATCTGACTGTGTGAAGAAGAAGTCTGCAGTGAAAGACTGTGTCTATGGTTCAGACTCTTCCTCTTCCTTGGGTGTAGAGGTGGTGTGCTCAGGTAAAAGTCTGATCTCACATTTTTATGTTTCTCAGGTGTTTTTTTCAGGTGTAAAATGTGTGATGTCCACTCCTCTGTGTCACACACACTCCTCTCCACAGACTGAACTGTCCAATCATCTCTCTCCACAGACTGAACTGTCCAATCATCTCTCTCCACAGACTTACTGAATCGTCCGGTCATCTCTCTGTCTGTGTCTGACGGGGCTTCCCAGGCCCGGCCACAGGGGGTCCGGGTGCTGCTGGGGTCAAAGTTCAGGGTCAAATGCTCTGTGGAGCCACAGTACCCGGGAGGCTCCTTCCAGCTCCTCTCTCCCACTGGCCCCCTCGGTCAGAACCACACCCTGCCCGCTGTCAATCACTCCGCACACTTCCTGTTCTCTGACACTGGCTCCGCCCACAAAGGAAACTACACCTGTGTTTACCACCTGCATGTGTTCAACCACAACTTCTCCTCTCAGAGCCCCAGCCTCCAGCTCTCTCTGGGAGGTACGTCCAGCAACAGCCTCATGTGAGGGTCAGGGGTCACACAGGGTCATTTGAGGGTCACACAGGGTCATGTGAGGGTCAGAGGTCACACAGGGTCATGTGAGGACCACACAGGGTCATGTGAGGGTCAGGGGTCACACAGGGTCTTGTGAGGGTCACACAGGGTCATGTGAGGGTCACACAGGGTCATGTGAGGGTCAGGGGTCACACAGGGTCTTGTGAGGGTCACACAGGGTCATGTGAGGGTCACACAGGGTCATGTGAGGGTCACACAGGGTCATGTGAGGGTCAGGGGTCACACAGGGTCATGTGAGGGTCACACAGGGTCATGTGAAGGTCACACAGGGTCATGTGAGGGTCTTGGTCCTGGTCTTGGTCCTGGTCCTTGTCCTAGTCTTGGTCTGGACTGATCTGGGTCTTTTGTGTTGCAGCTCCAGTCTCAGACCTGATCATCAGAGTCCTGGTCATTCTACTGTTGAAGCTCCTCTACATCCTTCCAATGTACTACTACTACTGCAAGGTACTGCACCTTTAGACCCGGGGTAAACCTGGTTTAGACATTGTCTGCGTTTAGACTTTCTTTTGTCACTTGCTGATGTGCTGTGTTCTGTTGATTCAGGTCCGGGCCAGAGGGGGGCGCTAGAGAGAGGACCTGAGGACCTGGACTTGGAGCATTTCAGATGTGAGCTCCTGGATGTTCAATACATTTATGTAAATACAGAGTGACTTAAATCATGTGATTGTGTCTGTTATGTTTAATCACACTCTAGGGTCAGTTACACTCTAGGGTCAGTTACACTCTAGGGTCAGTTACACTTTTTATCATCATTCTTTTGTGTTTATTTTGGTATAATGTACTTTTGTTGATGTTTGATAAACTGTTTGAATCCTCATGTTTTTAGAGACTCTTTTGTGTATTTAAACTTGTGTCCTGGAGTTACTCTGGTACTTTGGTTAAACGGCCTGGTACGTGTGTGTTCCATAGAGATATTACATATGCATGTGTCCATATTATCCTTATAACTCCATGAATAAGAATAACTCCAATATGTTTATTAAATGTGTAATAAAGGTCTGTATCACACATACCTGCGGATTTTCAAAATAAATGTAAGAAATGAGTTATAATACACACAAATAAAACAATGATTATGTTTACCCTCAGATTTGCTTTTTATATTATGACAGAGATGAGAAGATACAGACACATTATCCTACATGACAGCTTGATTTATGTATAATCAGTTATTTATTATACATATACAGTTATTTATTATATTTAATTCAGACTAAAACAAAGGCTCAGCTTGTGCTCGAGTGGCTCCATCTAGTGGAAACTTTAAGATAAAGTTGGATAAAACAGTTTGTGTTTAAAATACTGTACATATGTTATAATCACAAGTCTCCAGTTTAGTATCAGGAGCTACTTAATAAATGTTAAAGTCTGACTAGGATCATAAATACTGTTTTCTAGGATCAGGCTCTGGATTATATTTAGCAGCTCCAGGCCAAACTGGAGACAGTGGCTTTATCACCTCCTCCTCTGACTCCTCCTCTGACTCCTCCTTTGACTCCTCCTCCTCTGACTCCTCCTCTGACTCCTCCTCTGAACCACACAACAAAGTGTCCAGAGTGTCCAAAACAGCACAGCCTCTGTGTCCTCTGCTCTGTTCCCTCTGTGTCCTCCTCCCTCTGTGTCCTCCTCCCTCTGTGCCTTCCTCCCTCTGTGCCCTCCTCCCTCTGTGTCCTCCTCCCTCTGTGTCCTCCTCCCTCTGTGCCTTCCTCCCTCTGTGCCCTCCTCCCTCTGTGTCCTCCTCCCTCTGTGCCCTCCTCCCTCTGTGTCCTCCTCCCTCTGTGTCCTCCTCCCTCTGTGCCTTCCTCCCTCTGTGCCCTCCTCCCTCTGTGTCCTCCTCCCTCTGTGTCATCCTCCCTCTGTGCTCTCCTCCCTCTGTGCTCTGCTCCCTCTGTGCCCTCCTCCCTCTGTGCCCTCCTCCCTCTGTGCCCTCCTCCCTCTGTGCTCTCCTCCCTCTGTGCCCTCCTCCCTCTGTGTCCTCCTCCCTCTGTGTCCTCCTCCCTCTGTGCTCTCCTCCCTCTGTGTCCTCCTCCCTCTGTGCTCTGCTCCCTCTGTGCCCTCCTCCCTCTGTGTCCTCCTCCCTCTGTGCTCTCCTCCCTCTGTGCTCTCCTCCCTCTGTGTCCTCCTCCCTCTGTGCCCTCCTCCCTCTGTGCCCTCCTCCCTCTGTGCCCTCCTCCCTCTGTGTCCTCCTCCCTCTGTGCTCTCCTCCCTCTGTGTCCTCCTCCCTCTGTGTCCTCCTCCCTCTGTGTCCTCCTCCCTCTGTGCCCTCCTCCCTCTGTGCTCTGCTCCCTCTGTGCCCTCCTCCCTCTGTGCCCTCCTCCCTCTGTGTCCTCCTCCCTCTGTGTCCTCCTCCCTCTGTGCTCTCCTCCCTCTGTGCCCTCCTCCCTCTGTGCCCTCCTCCCTCTGTGTCCTCCTCCCTCTGTGCTCTCCTCCCTCTGTGTCCTCCTCCCTCTGTGTCCTCCTCCCTCTGTGCCCTCCTCCCTCTGTGCTCTGCTCCCTCTGTGCCCTCCTCCCTCTGTGTCCTCCTCCCTCTGTGTCCTCCTCCCTCTGTGCTCTCCTCCCTCTGTGCCCTCCTCCCTCTGTGTCCTCCTCCCTCTGTGTCCTCCTCCCTCTGTGCCCTCCTCCCTTTGTGTCCTCCTCCCTCTGTGCTCTGCTCCCTCTGTGCCCTCCTCCCTCTGTGCCCTCCTCCCTCTGTGCTCTGCTCCCTCTGTGCTCTCCTCCCTCTGTGCTCTCCTCCCTCTGTGTCCTCCTCCCTCTGTGCCCTCCTCCCTCTGTGCCCTCCTCCCTCTGTGCTCTGCTCCCTCTGTGCCCTCCTCCCTCTGTGTCCTCCTCCCTCTGTGTCCTCCTCCCTCTGTGCTCTCCTCCCTCTGTGTCCTCCTCCCTCTGTGTCCTCCTCCCTCTGTGTCCTCCTCCCTCTGTGCTCTGCTCCCTCTGTGCCCTCCTCCCTCTGTGTCCTCCTCCCTCTGTGCTCTGCTCCCTCTGTGTCCTCCTCCCTCTGTGCCCTCCTCCCTCTGTGCTCTGCTCCCTCTGTGCCCTCCTCCCTCTGTGCCCTCCTCCCTCTGTGCCCTCCTCCCTCTGTGTCCTCCTCCCTCTGTGCTCTCCTCCCTCTGTGTCCTCCTCCCTCTGTGTCCTCCTCCCTCTGTGCCCTCCTCCCTTTGTGTCCTCCTCCCTCTGTGCTCTGCTCCCTCTGTGCCCTCCTCCCTCTGTGCCCTCCTCCCTCTGTGCTCTCCTCCCTCTGTGCCCTCCTCCCTCTGTGCTCTGCTCCCTCTGTGCCCTCCTCCCTCTGTGCTCTCCTCCCTCTGTGCCCTCCTCCCTCTGTGTCCTCCTCCCTCTGTGTCCTCCTCCCTCTGTGTCCTCCTCCCTCTGTGCCCTCCTCCCTTTGTGTCCTCCTCCCTCTGTGCTCTGCTCCCTCTGTGTCCTCCTGCCTCTGTGCCCTCCTCCCTCTGTGTCCTCCTCCTTCTGTGCTCTCCTCCCTCTGTGCCCTCCTCCCTCTGTGCTCTCCTCCCTCTGTGCCCTCCTCCCTCTGTGTCCTCCTCCCTCTGTGCCCTCCTCCCTCTGTGCTCTCCTCCCTCTGTGTCCTCCTCCCTCTGTGTCCTCCTCCCTCTGTGCCCTCCTCCCTCTGTGCTCTCCTCCCTCTGTGTCCTCCTCCCTCTGTGTCCTCCTCCCTCTATGCCCTCCTCCCTCTGTGCTCTCCTCCCTCTGTGCCCTCCTCCCTCTGTGTCCTCCTCCCTCTGTGCTCTGCTCCCTCTGTGCCCTCCTCCCTCTGTGCCCTCCTCCCTCTGTGTCCTCCTCCCTCTGTGTCCTCCTCCCTCTGTGCTCTCCTCCCTCTGTGCCCTCCTCCCTCTGTGTCCTCCTCCCTCTGTGCCCTCCTCCCTTTGTGTCCTCCTCCCTCTGTGCCCTGCTCCCTCTGTGCCCTCCTCCCTCTGTGCCCTCCTCCCTCTGTGCCCTCCTCCCTCTGTGCTCTGCTCCCTCTGTGCCCTCCTCCCTCTGTGTCCTCCTCCCTCTGTGCTCTGCTCCCTCTGTGCCCTCCTCCCTCTGTGCCCTCCTCCCTCTGTGCCCTCCTCCCTCTGTGCTCTGCTCCCTCTGTGCCCTCCTCCCTCTGTGTCCTCCTCCCTCTGTGTCCTCCTCCCTCTGTGCTCTCCTCCCTCTGTGTCCTCCTCCCTCTGTGTCCTCCTCCCTCTGTGCTCTGCTCCCTCTGTGCCCTCCTCCCTCTGTGCCCTCCTCCCTCTGTGTCCTCCTCCCTCTGTGCTCTCCTCCCTCTGTGTCCTCCTCCCTCTGTGTCCTCCTCCCTCTGTGTCCTCCTCCCTCTGTGCCCTCCTCCCTCTGTGCTCTGCTCCCTCTGTGCCCTCCTCCCTCTGTGCCCTCCTCCCTCTGTGCCCTCCTCCCTCTGTGTCCTCCTCCCTCTGTGCTCTCCTCCCTCTGTGCCCTCCTCCCTCTGTGCCCTCCTCCCTCTGTGCCCTCCTCCCTCTGTGCTCTGCTCCCTCTGTGCCCTCCTCCCTCTGTGCCCTCCTCCCTCTGTGCTCTGCTCCCTCTGTGCCCTCCTCCCTCTGTGTCCTCCTCCCTCTGTGTCCTCCTCCCTCTGTGCTCTCCTCCCTCTGTGCCCTCCTCCCTCTGTGCCCTCCTCCCTCTGTGCCCTCCTCCCTCTGTGCCCTCCTCCCTCTGTGCTCTGCTCCCTCTGTGCCCTCCTCCCTCTGTGCCCTCCTCCCTCTGTGCCCTCCTCTCTCTGTGCCCTCCTCCCTCTGTGTCCTCCTCCCTCTGTGTCCTCCTCCCTCTGTGTTCTGTCAGCGTCTAATTATAAAGCGTTTTATTGTCTGAGAATCAGGAAGTGCATTGTTAGCCTGCTAGCTGTTGTTAGCTGGCCTCAGAGTTGTGAAAGGTGCTTATAAACTCATTGTGGTGAATAATTAGGATGTTCTGAATGCAAAAGGTCAGTGAGGAGCAACTTTGGACCAAACTGCAAAATGTTTAAAATGAACTAGTTTTGTTTTGATCTTTTAAAAACGATTTTAAGGCTCAAAATATGACGTGAAAATCCACAAAGGCGAGTTTCACAAAAATGACTCAGGCTGTGAATCCTGATCTGGTGCAACTTTAACCACTAAATCTGTCCAGACAAAACTCCAGTCTAGACTCCCTCTCCTCCTCTCCTCCTCCTCCTCCTCCCCTCTCTCTCTCTTTCTCTCTTCTCACTGATCTTCGTTCATTTTCTCATCATGTCTCCAGCGTTTCTCTCCGTCCTGTTCCTGTTTCACTCTGGACTTTGGGCTCTTCACTTTGTCCACAGTGAGATCAACTTTGTCCTTATTTTAAACCAAAGCTGAACAATCATGTGTTCTGTGTGTGTTTAGGTGTGTGTTCTGTGTGTGTTTAGGTGTGTGTTCTGTGTGTGTTTAGGTGTGTGTTCTGTGTGTGTTCTGTGTGTGTTTAGGTGTGTGTTCTGTGTGTGTTTAGGTGTGTGTTCTGTGTGTGTTCTGTGTGTGTTTAGGTGTGTGTTCTGTGTGTGTTCTGTGTGTGTTTAGGTGTGTGTTCTGTGTGTGTTTAGGTGTGTGTTCTGTGTGTGTTTAGGTGTGTGTTCTGTGTGTGTTTAGGTGTGTGTTCTGTGTGTTCTGTGTGTGTTTAGGTGTGTGTTCTGTGTGTGTTTAGGTGTGTGTTCTGTGTGTGTTTAGGTGTGTGTTCTGTGTGTTCTGTGTGTGTTTAGGTGTGTGTTCTGTGTGTGTTCTGTGTGTGTTTAGGTGTGTGTTCTGTGTGTGTTCTGTGTGTGTTCTGTGTGTGTTTAGGTGTGTGTTCTGTGTGTGTTTAGGTGTGTGTTCTGTGTGTGTTTAGGTGTGTGTTCTGTGTGTGTTTAGGTGTGTGTTCTGTGTGTGTTCTGTGTGTGTTTAGGTGTGTGTTCTGTGTGTGTTCTGTGTGTGTTTAGGTGTGTGTTCTGTGTGTGTTTAGGTGTGTGTTCTGTGTGTGTTTAGGTGTGTGTTCTGTGTGTTCTGTGTGTGTTTAGGTGTGTGTTCTGTGTGTGTTTAGGTGTGTGTTCTGTGTGTGTTTAGGTGTGTGTTCTGTGTGTGTTTAGGTGTGTGTTCCGTGTGTGTTCTGTGTGTGTTCTGTGTGTGTTTAGGTGTGTGTTCTGTGTGTGTGTTCTGTGTGTGTTTAGGTGTGTGTTCTGTGTGTGTTTAGGTGTGTGTTCTGTGTGTGTTTAGGTGTGTGTTCTGTGTGTGTTTAGGTGTGTGTTCCGTGTGTGTTCTGTGTGTGTTTAGGTGTGTGTTCCGTGTGTGTTCTGTGTGTGTGTTTAGGTGTGTGTTCTGTGTGTGTTCTGTGTGTGTTCTGTGTGTGTTTAGGTGTGTGTTCTGTGTGTGTTTAGGTGTGTGTTCTGAGTGTGTTTAGGTGTGTGTTCTGTGTGTGTGTTTAGGTGTGTGTTCTGTGTGTGTTCTGTGTGTGTTCTGTGTGTGTGTTTAGGTGTGTGTTCTGTGTGTGTTTAGGTGTGTGTTCTGTGTGTGTTTAGGTGTGTGTTCTGTGTGTGTGTTTAGGTGTGTGTTTAGGTGTGTGTTCTGTGTGTGTTCTGTGTGTGTTTAAGTGTGTGTTCTGAGTGTGTTTAGGTGTGTGTACTGTGTGTGTTTAGGTGTGTGTTCTGTGTGTGTTTAGGTGTGTGTTCTGTGTGTGTTTAGGTGTGTGTTCTGTGTGTGTTTAGGTGTGTGTTCTGTGTGTGTTCTGTGTGTGTTTAGGTGTGTGTTCCGTGTGTGTTCTGTGTGTGTTTAGGTGTGTGTTCTGTGTGTGTTTAGGTGTGTGTTCTGTGTGTTCTGAGTGTGTTTAGGTGTGTGTTCTGTGTGTGTTCTGTGTGTGTTTAGGTGTGTGTTCTGTGTGTGTTTAGGTGTGTGTTCTGTGTGTTTTTAGGTGTGTGTTCTGTGTGTGTTCTGTGTGTTTAGGTGTGTGTTCTGTGTGTGTTTAGGTGTGTGTACTGTGTGTGTTTAGGTGTGTGTTCTGTGTGTGTTCTGTGTGTGTTTAGGTGTGTGTTCTGAGTGTGTTTAGGTGTGTGTTCTGTGTGTGTTTAGGTGTGTGTTCTGTGTGTGTTTAGGTGTGTGTACTGTGTGTGTTTAGGTGTGTGTTCTGTGTGTGTTCTGTGTGTGTTTAGGTGTGTGTTCTGTGTGTGTTTAGGTGTGTGTTCTGTGTGTTCTGTGTGTGTTAAGGTGTGTGTTTTGTGTGTGTTTAGGTGTGTGTTTAGGTGTGTGTTCTGTGTGTGTTCTGTGTGTGTTTAGGTGTGTGTTCTGTGTGTGTTAAGGTGTGTGTTCTGTGTGTGTTTAGGTGTGTGTTCTGTGTGTGTTTAGGTGTGTGTTCTGAGTGTGTTTAGGTGTGTGTTCTGTGTGTGTTTAGGTGTATGTTCTGTGTGTGTTTAGGTGTGTGTTCTGTGTGTGTTTAGGTGTGTGTTCTGTGTGTGTTTAGGTGTGTGTTCCGTGTGTGTTCTGTGTGTGTTTAGGTGTGTGTTCCGTGTGTGTTCTGTGTGTGTTTAGGTGTGTGTTCTGTGTGTGTTCTGTGTGTGTTCTGTGTGTGTTTAGGTGTGTGTTCTGTGTGTGTTTAGGTGTGTGTTCTGTGTGTGTGTTTAGGTGTGTGTTCTGTGTGTGTTCTGTGTGTGTTCTGTGTGTGTTCTGTGTGTGTGTTTAGGTGTGTGTTCTGTGTGTGTTTAGGTGTGTGTTCTGTGTGTGTTTAGGTGTGTGTTCTGTGTGTGTGTTTAGGTGTGTGTTTAGGTGTGTGTTCTGTGTGTGTTCTGTGTGTGTTTAAGTGTGTGTTCTGAGTGTGTTTAGGTGTGTGTACTGTGTGTGTTTAGGTGTGTGTTCTGTGTGTGTTCTGTGTGTGTTTAGGTGTGTGTTCTGTGTGTGTTTAGGTGTGTGTTCTGTGTGTGTTTAGGTGTGTGTTCTGTGTGTGTTCTGTGTGTGTTCTGTGTGTGTTTAGGTGTGTGTTCCGTGTGTGTTCTGTGTGTGTTTAGGTGTGTGTTCTGTGTGTGTTTAGGTGTGTGTTCTGTGTGTTCTGAGTGTGTTTAGGTGTGTGTTCTGTGTGTGTTCTGTGTGTGTTTAGGTGTGTGTTCTGTGTGTGTTTAGGTGTGTGTTCTGTGTGTTTTTAGGTGTGTGTTCTGTGTGTGTTCTGTGTGTTTAGGTGTGTGTTCTGTGTGTGTTTAGGTGTGTGTACTGTGTGTGTTTAGGTGTGTGTTCTGTGTGTGTTCTGTGTGTGTTTAGGTGTGTGTTCTGAGTGTGTTTAGGTGTGTGTTCTGTGTGTGTTTAGGTGTGTGTTCTGTGTGTGTTTAGGTGTGTGTACTGTGTGTGTTTAGGTGTGTGTTCTGTGTGTGTTCTGTGTGTGTTTAGGTGTGTGTTCTGTGTGTGTTTAGGTGTGTGTTCTGTGTGTTCTGTGTGTGTTAAGGTGTGTGTTTTGTGTGTGTTTAGGTGTGTGTTTAGGTGTGTGTTCTGTGTGTGTTCTGTGTGTGTTTAGGTGTGTGTTCTGTGTGTGTTAAGGTGTGTGTTCTGTGTGTGTTTAGGTGTGTGTTCTGTGTGTGTTAAGGTGTGTGTTTTGTGTGTGTTTAGGTGTGTGTTCTGTATGTGTTAAGGTGTATGTTCTGTGTGTGTTAAGGTGTGTGTTCTGAGTGTGTTTAGGTGTGTGTTCTGAGTGTGTTTAGGTGTGTGTTCTGTGTGTGTTCTGAGTGTGTTTAGGTGTGTGTTCTGTGTGTGTTTAGGTGTATGTTCTGTGTGTGTTAAGGTGTGTGTTCTGTGTGTGTTTAGGTGTGTGTTCTGTGTGTGTTTAGGTGTGTGTTCTGTGTGTGTTTAGGTGTGTGTTCTGAGTGTGTTTAGGTGTGTGTTCTGAGTGTGTTTAGGTGTGTGTTCTGTGTGTGTTTAGGTGTGTGTTCTGTGTGTGTTTAGGTGTGTGTTCTGTGTGTGTTTAGGTGTGTGTTCTGTGTGTGTTTAGGTGTGTGTTCAATAAATGTGTGGATCAAACAACACACAAGTCCAGGTTTGTTTTTGAGGAGGTAACCCGCCCCGACCGTTAACCCTTAACACCTAGCACCCGCCCCGAGCCTTAACACCCACCCTCGTTTTTTAAATGGTAAAAGTACTTCAGTTTTGACCCGTGACACTTGCAGCCTGTTTATAGTTTATTTACGTATATTATTTTAGTATATAATGTGTAATCTGTATAATTTACACACAGCAGCTCACACCGGGGACTTCCTGTGGGGGTTTGAGCCTCCGCGACTCGACGGCGCCCCCGTGGACTCCTGTGGGAACAGCGTCTGGCTCCTGTCTCCCAAAGAACCTGCTGTCACCACGGCAACCGATGACCCCGCCATCACCAAGGTGAACAGTGTCGCTACGAATGACCTTTGACCTCCAAACAACTGGAGTTTAGTTGATTTGGGGCGTCTGCTTTTACTGTTAGAGATGGTTTAGGGGGTTAAGCATTTACCTAGGAACTGGAGGCTCACTGGTTTGAATGAAAGCTTTTGGTTGTCATGTCCGATCCTGTCCACACTCATCCTGTTGTTGTGTCCCTGGGTTAGACACTTTTGTTTATTTTATTAACCGAGTAAATGTAACTTTTTTTTTTTTCCTGTAGAATAAGCCAACGCCCCCAAAACCGGTTGTTCAATCAAAACCAGCACCTCCCAACAGCGGACCAATCAGAGGCCAGTCTCACCTCAGTTTCCTTCCTGACATTCTGCCTCAGCCAATCAGAGTGCAGCAGTCATCCTCCGAGAGCAGCGAGGAGAATGCGGCATCTCGGAGCGCCCAAAACTCACCAGAAATGATGTCGCTTTCTTCAGAGGAAAACAGGGACTGAAACCACGACAAAAAACACAACAGAAGCCATGGCAACTTTGACTGCAAAAAGGTTTAAGTGTGAGACTGTAGTAAAGTCTTCGCTCTTGTCCTGGTTTAGTCCAGGTTTAGGTCTGGACTTTCTTTTGTCCCATTTCTTTTGTCTGAGTAGATTTGGAGTTGGACCATTTCAGATGTGAGCTCCTGGATGTTCAACACATTTATGTAAATACAGAGTGACTTAAATCATGTGATTGTGTCTGTTATGTTTAGTTACACTCTAGGGTCAGTTACACTCTAGGGTCAGTTACACTCTAGGGTCAGTTACAGTCTAGGATCAGTTACACTCTAGGGTCAGTTACACTCTAGGATCAGTTACACTCTAGGGTCAGTTACACTCTACGGTCAGTTACACTCTACGGTCAGTTACACTTTTTATAATCATTCTTTTGTCTGTGTTTAGTGTGGCATAGTGTACTCTTGCTGATATTTGATAAACTGTTTGAATCCTCATGTTTTTAGAGACACTTTTGTTGTTGTGGGAGTTACTCTGGTACTTTGGTTAAACTGGCCAAATGATTTAACATGGACACATTATCCTGACCGGCGGTGTTGGAGTTAAGGACGTTACCTTCAACAGCCTCCCTCCGGATTGGTTCTTATTTGCTATGATACTCATGGTCAGTATTCCAAATGCGGAACTCGGCTCCAAATTGCCCCCTGTAACTGCTCGCCTCGATGAGCTTCATTTGACTGGAGCCAAATGCTGAGGGTGACGTCACACATAGTCCACTTTTTATGTAGTCTATGGACAAAACAGGAAGTACCTAACTTTTAAAAATAAAACATTTACATGGTATAAATAAAATGCACTTATACACACGAGTAACAATAGTGTGTAAGAAAACAGAAATCTTACAGGAATAAGGCCAAAATGATTATAGGCTAGATTCACTCTTCAGTTAGTATCAATTTGTTTTTTTAGAATAATAACAGTGGTAGCATTATATTTGCACCTTCAGCTCAATGCACTCACTTTAAAACCAACATATTTCAGGCTGTGGAAAGAAAAGAATCAGAGGAGAGTCAGGATTGATTTTTAACAACAATAAACGCACTTTAAATGACATCATCAAGTGAGCAGGTTCAAAATATAAGGTTTTCCACAAAATGTCTTTGACGTCACAGAATCAACACAGTTTTGGTTCTTCACATTTCTGTCTGAGGTTTGGTCCTGTTAAGTCAAAGTCTATCCCTGAAAGTCCAAAGGCTCTGGGCGTAAACACGGGTTTATGAACGCACAGGTAAATATCGTTTTGAATGTGAGGGAGAAACGACAAACTAAAGTCATTTTCACATGTTAGTGGCTCTGTGGAGCGCCCCCCAGTGGCACTACATTTAGTTCAGTTTCCTTCACTTTTAGGTTGGTCTTGTTCTTATGCACCGCGCATCATTCACCTCAAACACCATGAGCCACATGAGAGTCCATCAGCCTGGGCCGGCCCAGACTAAGCAGCTCCTAAGGGCCCGAGGCCACCAGAGCTAAATATGCACTTGAAACATGAAAATAACCAGAGTAATGTGATCTTAAAATCCTCTTTTTGTGTCTGTCTGTTTTCTGAAGTGACCAGATTTTGTGCATTACTTAAGTTCAGTCCAAATGATCTGATGATAAATGTCATGATTATAAATATGATGCTAGTCCAGACTGTTTCTCTTATGCGACTCTAACTTGAGTCATTACTTTGTACTTCTTGAGTTACATCATTCTGAAGTAAGTGTACTCTTGCTTAAGTACATCTTTTGGCTACTCTGTCCAATTCTGCATTTTATAACAAAGAACTGATAAACGCAAGTCCACTTTAGTCAACCGGAAAACATTAAAATGCATAAAAAATCAAGCAAAGACCCAGGTCCAGCTGCGCAGACAGACCCAGACCCGCTGCTTTAAGCTCCGGTCGTTGACTGTGATGTCAGAGCAAATGTTCTTTTGTATTAAATCACAAAAGACCTCGAAATTTACCAGGGACAATTCATGGTTCTTCAAATCTACAGAAAATATAGAACAGGTTTATATTTACCAAACAGCACATACTGACAACCGTCTAGATCTGGTTTAGTCCTGGTTTAGTCCTGGTTTAGTCCTGGTTTAGTCCTGGTTTAGTCCTGGTTCAGTCTTTGTTTAGTCCATGCATGTCCCTGATTGGTTAATCCGCCTGTCAATCACACTCATCTGAAAACAGGGAGACTCCCCGGTGCCAGACTCACATCTTCATCGTGTGTTCTGGATCGCAGACAAACTTCTCTGTAGACCTCAGAGTTTTTGAGCGAGGTCATGATGATCTGAGAGGTTTTTCCAGCACCATGACGTGTCCTTTTAGTCCTTTAACCAACGTACACACAATATTTTAATCGACTATAGACATAAAAAATACAGGAAGTAGCTCTGAGTTCAAAAGCTGAATCCATCTGCCTATTTCATCAACACCGAAAACTCCATCGAAAACACAAAGAAGGCCTTTTACTGCCACGTTAAACCTTCTTTTAACTAACTAAATAAAATAATGTTAGTCTAATCATAACTACGGTGTGATTTAGACAGGTTTTGGCCGTTGTTTACATTATGGTTGCTAGGGAAAAGAACTGGACTTACATACGTCCTATCTGCTGCCCACGTCCAACCAGGAAGTAAATGATAAACAAAACAAACAATCGGCTTTGAGATCTTAAATAAAAGTGCGCAGCTTCAGCGACATGAGC
Source organism: Periophthalmus magnuspinnatus (assembly GCF_009829125.3). Lineage (NCBI taxonomy): Eukaryota > Metazoa > Chordata > Actinopteri > Gobiiformes > Gobiidae > Periophthalmus > Periophthalmus magnuspinnatus. The sequence continues at coordinate 807,798 of NC_047143.1, read as the reverse complement.
AGTCGAAGCCTCACTAACGTTATTTAAAGCGGGTTTGTTACGGTCTGTCTGTCGTCTGTGGGGGCTGTGTGAACCCGGCCGGAGCGGAGGTGGAGTGAGGGGCGCGCGTGTGTCCTAAGCCCTGGTATCGGCCGCTGGCGCCGGGGGAGGGGGGCATGGAGTTGCCCTGGGGTCCCGCTGCTCCCGCGGTGGAGGCGGAGGAGGCGACGGGGTCCTGGGAGGAGGAGGAGGAGGTGAGGAGGCCCGTGTGCTCCGTGTGTTCGGGACGAGCGGCCGAGCCAAAGTACATCTTATTCGGACGACCCAGAAACGTGCGGCCTGAGGAGGCAGAAAGATCAGACTGAATCATGTCGTCATGGAGGAACTTAAGACGAAACATATTCTGTAGAAAACCTAAAATGTGACGCAGCTAACGCTTCACTCGTGTCGTTTAGAGTCTTTTCCTTGTTAGATTATAATGGCTTTAAGGTCCTGAGTTAAGTGGAGCCAAACATGGACCTTTGAGACGTCTGATTTATACCAAAAGACGAAGTTTAAATGGGTCAGCTGGACAAATCGTTGTAGGAGTGAAGACGATTGGCTGCTCGTCCAAGCCGCGGCCAAACGTCTTCAGTCCTACAAGACACTTCTCCAGTTCTGGTCAGAAGGAGGAGCTAACGACACTGAAGCTGTAAAACCCTGTTGTCTCCAGTTTCAGCTGAAACTACCCTATTCAACTTTTAAAGATCCAGCTTTTGTTCTCTTTGTTTCCTTTGTTTGAGTTGGGTCTGAGGATGGAGTTGTAGATCAGGGACAGATCATGTCTCAGGCTCCTTTCCTGTTTAAGGAAGGATTGTCTTTTCTAACAAAAATATCTTCTTTAACTCTCCTCTCAAACCATTTCTCTGACCCTCAGTCTGTTCAAAGCAGTGGTCAGTGTGTTTGAGATGTAGATGAACAGCAGACTGTGTCCTGAGCTGCTCTCTCTGTGTTGGTTCTTTCTCTTATGGAGTGTTTAGTTTCTCCAGTGTGACGCTCACTCTTCACTGAATGGAGGAGACACATTACTTTATGTCTCGGGGTTTTGTCCTTTGGGTGAACCAGTTTTTGTCTTAAAGTGTTTGTAGGTTTGAAAAAGACGAGAATCTCAAACTGTGTGAAAATTCTCTTAAGTTTTTAGACACACCCTCAGGTCAGGAAGAGGTACACGTTTCCTTCTGTATATTTGACACATGGTCCAGAGAACAGACCGTGTTTAAGAGTTTACGGCTCAGTTTATCCTTCCAGGGAAAACCCATTCTCTGCATTTGACTCATCCTTCGAACAGTGACACTGGGTGAATCCTTCAGGAGCCGCTGCCGTACACAGCTCCACCCAGTCCGTCCCGGGAGTCTAACCGGTGACCTTCTGGCTCCCCTATCTGCGTCCAGACCGCGGCTTATTTCAAACCTGCTCGCGGTTTGGAAAGGACACACCTCGGAGTCTCGAACATTCCCGCTGCGTTCACTTTTGCTTTTATCCAAACACTCACCGACGTTCCGAACCTGCTCCGAGACGTCGGCTCTGATGTCGGAGAAATCCCACATGGCCAAAAAACTGTCGAAACACGAGCCCTCCTCTGCCTCCTACAGGTCCAACAAAGACATTACACAGCAACGCCACATGGTAGGAATACTGCTACTACTACTTTGATAGTAATACTGCTACTACTACTTTGATAGTAATACTGCTACTACTACTTTGATAGTAATACTGCTACTACTACTTTGATAGTAACACTGCTACTACTACTTTGACTTCAAAAATGACTATTAAGGCACCTTTGTCCTACTACTATTACTACAACCACCTACTACACCTGTTACAACTACTACTACCAGCTCCTACTAACACAATTGCTGCTTTTCCTACTACTACTACTACTACTACTACTACTACTACCAGCTCCTACTAACACAATTGCTGCTTTTCCTAGTACTACTACTACTACTACTACTACTACTACTACAACTACTCCTACCAGCTCCTACTAACACAATTGCTGCTTTTCCTACTACTACTACTACTACTACTACTACAACTACTCCTACCAGCTCCTACTAACACAATTGCTGCTTTTCCTACTACTACTACTACTACTACTACTACTACTACTACTACTACTACTACTACTACTACTACTACTACTACTACTAACACAATTGCTGCTTTTCCTAGTACTACTACTACTACTACTACTACTACTACAACTACTCCTACCAGCTCCTACTAACACAATTGCTGCTTTTCCTAGTACTAGTACTACTACTACTACTACTACTACTACTACTACTACTACTACTACTACTACTACTACTACTGCTACTACTACATAACATAATCCTTGCCTGTACATAAGGCTTGTAGGTGAAGGTGTAGTGGTGAGCGATGGCGGCCAGGAACATCTCAATACAGATGATGAAATCCTACAGAGACAGAAATAATATGAAGTAGTATTACACAAATATAATGAGTATAAAAGTACTTTCGTCTCGTACCTGTAGTCCGGTCGCCACGGCCTCGACGCTCTCCCAGTCCCACGTGTGTTTGTCTGAAATCACGCCAACTTTGACCAGAATCGCGATGAGAACAGCCTGCCTACAGAGAGCAACGAGGAAGACGTGAGCGCGAATCTGTCCAGAGGTGAGGAGTACTCAGTTACATTTAGTAGAGTACTTTTACTTTACTTTTACTTTTGAAGAAATCCTACTTTTCTTTGAGTAGTACTTTTCCTAAAGAGTTTTTTTACTCTTACTTGAGGCATTTCTTGGGCCACTACTTCTACTTGAGTGATTATTATGAAGTAACTGAAGTAATTGAAGTAACGTTACTCTTACTCGAGTACAGTATAAACGCTTTTGTTACCAGAAGGAGACGAAGACGACCAGTTTGACGCAGAGAAACTTCCCCACGGGTTTGATGGGCGTGAGCTCCTCCTTCAGAGAGCGATACAGCAGCACCAGGCAGTACATGGCGAACTGAAAATCACCACGACAACAACACTTAAAGCCACAGTCCGGAACTTCTCAGGTGCAGGATATGAATCATTTGCTCGTCTCATCATCGTGGACATGTTATCATAATAGAACATTCAATTTATCTACTACTAGTACTACTACTATTAATACTATCTCTGCTGTTACTACTACTTCCGCTACAAATACTTTAATGCCATACTGAGGAACATTCCAGGCACAGCAGTAACATCTCCATGGAGACATTTCAACGTCGCAACAAAAAAAAGACAGACAAAAAATGGCGACATATTTAACTAAAATTAATCCTGAACGACATAAATCAAATAAGATAAAGAACAACGATGGTACAGTCCTTTACTTAGCAACGCTGTCAATCAAACCTGTTGCTAACGCTAACAGGAGCAACCACAGTCTACGCTAGCAGGTTAGCTCTGTCCGTTTATATAAACAGTCTATGCTAGCAGGTTAGCTCTGTCCGTTTATATATACAGTCTACGCTAGCAGGTTAGCTCTGTCCGTTTATATATACAGTCTACGCTAGCAGGTTAGCTCTGTCCGTTTATATATACAGTCTACGCTAGCAGGTTAGCTCTGTCCGTTTATATATACAGTCTACGCTAGCAGGTTAGCTCTGTCCGTTTATATATACAGTCTACGCTAGCAGGTTAGCTCTGTCCGTTTATATATACAGTCTACGCTAGCAGGTTAACTCTGTCCGTTTATATATACAGTCTACGCTAGCAGGTTAGCTCTGTCCGTTTATATATACAGTCTACGCTAGCAGGTTAGCTCTGTCCGTTTATATATACAGTCTACGCTAGCAGGTTAGCTCTGTCCGTTTATATATACAGTCTACGCTAGCAGGTTAGCTCTGTCCGTTTATATAAACAGTCTATGCTAGCAGGTTAGCTCTGTTTATATATACAGTCTACGCTAGCAGGTTAGCTCTGTCCGTTTATATATACAGTCTACGCTAGCAGGTTAGCTCTGTCCGTTTATATATACAGTCTATGCGAGCAGGTTAGCTCTGTCCGTTTATATATACAGTCTACGCTAGCAGGTTAGCTCTGTCCGTTTATATATACAGTCTATGCTAGCAGGTTAGCTCTGTTTCAGACGTTTACCAGTTGGGAGATGTTGTTGATGATGACCAGGTAGGACCAGGCGTTTCTGAAGCTGAAGTTTGCCTCATCGTAAACTCCACACAGCTGACAGATCCTACGAGAGACCAGTTTAAAACCAGACTATTCAAGGACAGGACCAGGACTAAACCAGGACTAGACCAGGACCAGACCAGGACCAGACCAGGACCAAACCAGGACCAGACCAGGACTAAAAGATCATGGCTAAACCAGGTGTAAACCAGGTCTAATTTGAACAACCTGTAATATATTTTTATCGTAAGGTTGGCAGTTCAATCTCAGCTCCGCCCAGTGCACACTGTTGTGTCCTTGAGCAAGACTCTTTACTCAACTATAGATGTGGTGTGTGCGTGGTGGTCATCAGTCGGTGCAGATCGGTAGCTTTGCTTTCATCAGTTTACCCATCACCAGTAGGGGGAGTGAAGCTGTGTGTGTTCTATCCGCTCATAAAGCTGCGTCATATCAACAGAACGAGTGTTACTCACAGGGCGATGACCGTGGTGACGGGCCTGACCGCTGTGTACTGGAGCACGCCCAGTTTACACCTGAACAGCAGCACCCTGAGACGATAAAAGGCCGTTACGAGAAGCACGAAACACGATCAAGTTTTACAAACACACGTCCAGTCAAACGTTTGGACGGTGTAAAGACGTGACCACAGCTTCAGCTCCAAATGAAGCTCAGCGAGGCCAGAGCAGGTTTAGGGGACAATCTGGAGTCTCCATGTCAAGAGACTCCAACTGTATCATAGCAACCGTCACACTGGACCGCCCCGATTACAGCCAGGTGGTCCTGATACACCTGGCGGCAGGGGCGGAGTTTGAAGTGTGGATACCTGTCAATCACGAATCACTGTTCTTCATACCTCCAGACCCCCTCCCCCTCCATTTAGTCCTCCAGACCCCGCCCCTCCTCCTCCCTTTAGTCCTCCAGACCCCGCCCCTCACTCTCCCATTTAGTCCTCCAGACCCCGCCCCTCCCCCTCCCCTTTAGTCCTCCAGACCCCGCCCCTCACTCTCCCATTTAGTTCTCCAGGCCCCGCCCCTCCTTCCCTCACCCTCCCCTTTAGTCCTCCAGACCCCGCCCCTCACTCTCCCATTTAGTCCTCCAGACCCCGCCCCTCCTCCTCCCTCACTCTCCCCTTTAGTCCTCCAGACCCCGCCCCTCCCCCTCCCCTTTAGTCCTCCAGACCCCGCCCCTCCCCCTCAGTCCTCCAGACCCCGCCCCTCCCCCTCCCCTTTAGTCCTCCAGACCCCGCCCCTCCCCCTCCCCTTTAGTCCTCCAGACCCCGCCCCTCCCCCTCCCCTTTAGTCCTCCAGACCCGCCCCTCACTCTCCCCTTTAGTCCTCCAGGCCCCGCCCCTCCTTCCCTCACCCTTCCCTTTAGTCCTCCAGACCCCGCCCCTCCTCCCTTACTCTCCCATTTAGTCCTCCAGGCCCCGCCCCTCCTCCCTTACTCTCCCCTTTAGTCCTCCAGGCCCCGCCCCTCCTTCCCTCACCCTCCCCTTTAGTCCTCCAGACCCCGCCCCTCCTCCCTTACTCTCCCCTTTAGTCCTCCAGACCCGCCCATCCCCCCTCCCCTTTAGTCCTCCAGGCCCCGCCCCCTCCCTCCCCCTCCCCTTTAGCCCTCCAGACTCCGCCCCTCCCCCCTCACCCTCCCCTTTAGTCCTCCAGACTCCGCCCCTCCCCCCTCACCCTCCCCTTTACTCCTCCAAGCCCCGCCCAGCTCAGCAGCTCTATTTAAAATGTGTTTGTGGGCGGAGTTTAGGTGTCCGGTCCCACGTTGAGGCGCTCTTACTCTCCCATGGGCCAGGGCGGGCAGCAGCAGAGCGGGGGCAGGTGGGGTTGTTGCTGTTGCACTTCCAGGATCATCGCCAGGTTCGGGTGCTGGTGACTCAGGAAGTTGAGCAGGAAAACCAGGAAGTTGTAGATGACGTAGGCCTCGTAGCACTCGCGGCAGGTGTCCACGTAGATGGCCAAGCTGGGGTATCGCAGGGCCAGCCACTGAGCGGAAGACCACAACGGGGTTTTAGGATTTAAGGGCCCAGATTACACCGTTTTCTGATCTACTCACTACAATCATTTGGATCATTTTGGTCCTGCCAGTTTTGACTGAACTAAAGGTAAAACGTGTCACTTCCGGGTCTAACTAGAAACTTTAGATATTAGTTTGTTTTTGTTCCTTATGTTCCTCAAACAAGAGACATTTTCCTTTCAAACGAGTTTAACCACAAACTGTATCAAACATGTAAATGTGGTGATAATCTAGGACAGGATTAGCAGAACATCTGATCTTCAGCCTCGTGTCTCAGTCTGAACCACAGATCAGGTTTTAATCCACAAACTGTTTATGAATGAGCTGGACCTCAGTCTGGTGACTCTGTGCTGACCGTGTCTCAGTGACTCACACTGTCCAGGCTGTAGATCGGGACCATCCACAGGATCCTACGAACAAAAACAAGAGGATCATGATCTGGACACGGACCACAGAGACACGGACCACAGAGACACTGACCACAGAGACATGGACCACAGAGACTGACCACAGAGACACTGACCACAGAGACACTGACCACACAGACTGACCACAGAGACACTGACCACAGAGACACGGACCACAGAGACACGGACCACAGAGACACTGACCACACAGACTGACCACACAGACTGACCACAGAGACACTGACCACAGAGACACGGACCACAGAGACACAGAGACACTGACCACAGAGACACGGACCACAGAGACACCGACCACAGAGACACGGACCACAGAGACATGGACCACAGAGACACGGACCACAGAGACACGGACCACAGAGACACTGACCACAGAGACACGGACCACAGAGACACTGACCACAGAGACACTGACCACAGAGACACTGACCACAGAGACACGGACCACAGAGACACTGACCACAACCACACTGACCACAGAGACACGGACCACAGAGACACTGACCACAGAGACACTGACCACAGAGACATGGACCACAGAGACACTGACCACAGAGACACTGACCACAGAGACACTGACCACACAGACTGACCACAGAGACACGGACCACAGAGACACTGACCACAGAGACACTGACCACAGAGACACGGACCACAGAGACACTGACCACAGAGACATGGACCACAGAGACTGACCACAGAGACACTGACCACAGAGACACTGACCACACAGACTGACCACAGAGACACTGACCACAGAGACACGGACCACAGAGACACGGACCACAGAGACACTGACCACACAGACTGACCACACAGACTGACCACAGAGACACTGACCACAGAGACACGGACCACAGAGACACAGAGACACTGACCACAGAGACACGGACCACAGAGACACCGACCACAGAGACACGGACCACAGAGACATGGACCACAGAGACACGGACCACAGAGACACGGACCACAGAGACACGGACCACAGAGACACTGACCACAGAGACACGGACCACAGAGACACGGACCACAGAGACACTGACCACAACCACACTGACCACAGAGACACGGACCACAGAGACACTGACCACAGAGACACTGACCACAGAGACATGGACCACAGAGACACTGACCACAGAGACACTGACCACAGAGACACTGACCACACAGACTGACCACAGAGACACGGACCACAGAGACACTGACCACAGAGACACTGACCACAGAGACACGGACCACAGAGACTGACCACAGAGACACTGACCACACAGACTGACCACAGAGACACTGACCACAGAGACACGGACCACAGAGACACTGACCACAGAGACACTGACTACAGAGACACGGACCACAGAGACACTGACCACAGAGACACTGACCACAGAGACACGGACCACAGAGACACTGACCACAGAGACACTGACCACACAGACTGACCACAGAGACACGGACCACAGAGACACTGACCACAGAGACACGGACCACAGAGACACTGACCACAGAGACACTGACCACAGAGACTGACCACAGAGACACTGACCACAGAGACACTGACCACACAGACTGACCACAGAGACACGGACCACAGAGACTGACCACAGAGACACTGACCACACAGACTGACCACAGAGACACTGACCACAGAGACACGGACCACAGAGACACTGACCACAGAGACACTGACCACAGAGACGCTGACCACAGAGACACTGACCACACAGACTGACCACAGAGACACGGACCACAGAGACACTGACCACAGAGACACTGACCACAGAGACTGACCACAGAGACACTGACCACAGAGACACTGACCACAGAGACACGGACCACAGAGACACGGACTACAGAGACACTGACCACAGAGACACTGACCACAGAGACTGACCACAGAGACACTGACCACAGAGACACTGACCACAGAGACTGACCACAGAGACACGGACCACAGAGACTGACCACAGAGACACTGACCACACAGACTGACCACAGAGACACTGACCACAGAGACACTGACCACAGAGACACGGACCACAGAGACACTGACCACAGAGACACTGACCACAGAGACACGGACCACAGAGACACGGACTACAGAGACACTGACCACAGAGACACTGACCACAGAGACTGACCACAGAGACACGGACCACAGAGACTGACCACAGAGACACTGACCACACAGACTGACCACAGAGACACTGACCACAGAGACACGGACCACAGAGACACTGACCACAGAGACACGGACCACAGAGACACTGACCACAGAGACACGGACCACAGAGACACGGACTACAGAGACACTGACCACAGAGACACTGACCACAGAGACACTGACCACAGAGACATGGACCACAGAGACACTGACCACAGAGACACTGACCACACAGACTGACCACAGAGACACGGACCACAGAGACACTGACCACAGAGACACGGACCACAGAGACACTGACCACAGAGACACTGACCACAGAGACACGGACCACAGAGACACTGACCACAGAGACACTGACCACAGAGACTGACCACAGAGACACTGACCACAGAGACACTGACCACACAGACTGACCACAGAGACACGGACCACAGAGACTGACCACAGAGACACTGACCACACAGACTGACCACAGAGACACGGACCACAGAGACACGGACCACAGAGACACGGACCACAGAGACACTGACCACAGAGACACTGACCACAGAGACATGGACCACAGAGACACTGACCACAGAGACACTGACCACAGAGACGCTGACCACAGAGACGCTGACCACAGAGACACGGACCACAGAGACACGGACCACAGAGACACTGACCACAAAGACTGACCACACAGACTGACCACAGAGACACTGACCACAGAGACACGGACCACAGAGACACAGAGACACTGACCACAGAGACACGGACCACAGAGACACTGACCACAGAGACACGGACCACAGAGACACGGACCACAGAGACACTGACCACAGAGACACTGACCACAGAGACACGGACCACAGAGACACTGACCACAGAGACACTGACCACAGAGACACGGACCACAGAGACACGGACTACAGAGACACTGACCACAGAGACACTGACCACAGAGACACTGACCACAGAGACTGACCACAGAGACACTGACCACAGAGACACTGACCACAGAGACTGACCACAGAGACACGGACCACAGAGACTGACCACAGAGACACTGACCACACAGACTGACCACAGAGACACTGACCACAGAGACACTGACCACAGAGACACGGACCACAGAGACACTGACCACAGAGACACTGACCACAGAGACACGGACCACAGAGACACGGACTACAGAGACACTGACCACAGAGACACTGACCACAGAGACTGACCACAGAGACACGGACCACAGAGACACGGACTACAGAGACACTGACCACAGAGACACTGACCACAGAGACACTGACCACAGAGACATGGACCACAGAGACACTGACCACAGAGACACTGACCACACAGACTGACCACAGAGACACGGACCACAGAGACACTGACCACAGAGACACGGACCACAGAGACACTGACCACAGAGACACTGACCACAGAGACTGACCACAGAGACACTGACCACAGAGACACTGACCACAGAGACACGGACCACAGAGACTGACCACAGAGACACTGACCACACAGACTGACCACAGAGACACGGACCACAGAGACACGGACCACAGAGACACTGACCACAGAGACATGGACCACAGAGACACTGACCACAGAGACACGGACCACAGAGACACTGACCACAGAGACACTGACCACAGAGACACTGACCACAGAGACACGGACCACAGAGACACGGACCACAGAGACACTGAGGGTTCTGTAGAGTGTGGTGAGTACCTGAGTGTGGTGAGTACCTGAGTGTGGTGAGTACCTGAGTGTGGTGAGTACCTGAGTGTGGTGAGTACCCTAGGCTGTGGTGAGTACCTGATGATGGGTTTCTGTAGTTCAGGTTGGGTGTAGTGGACCAGGTGCTGTAGAATTCCCCACAGAGAAATGGGAATCGTCAGGAAAACGAAAACTCCAGCGATGAACCAGGCTTTACTGTGAGTCCCAACCTGCAAGAAGCACAGAGTGAGCATCCTCTGACCTCTGACCCTCTGACCCTCTGCTCCTCTGACCT